>NW_020448719.1:306440-457539 GCF_003343035.1 Apteryx rowi
TTACTTTTGGGGGCTTGGGGGGGGGGTTGATTTCTTTTTAAGACAAGAAAGCACTACTTTGATTATGCAGTTGACTTTGTATCTAACACAAGCCTGAACTAATTCATCTTTGAACAAGAGCATTCAACTTTAATTTAAAATTTTTGAGTCTTTATTTATGTTATTCAGTAGCTATGATTACAAAACTAAAGTTTATGCTTACTCTGGATTTGTCTAGTTTCCGTTTCTAGTCATTGGATCATATACCTTTGCTAAAGCAAATTGCCTTCAGCTGTGGAATTTTTATACCTCATACTTGAATTCATGATTTTGTTAAAATAAAAGCATTGGCTTTTAAATATCCTTCATGTAGTGCAGCTATCGGATCTATATAGACAGTCCTGCAGCACAGGAACTACATAATACTATTTTGACAGTAAACCAAAAAGTAGTCAGATTTGGTAGGGCCTCTCTAAGAGATCGGAACAAGTAGACATCACAGGTGCACAGTAAAATGAGAAGTTACTCAAATGCACATAACATACAGCAGAAAGAAGGAATTTAAACTAGGTCTCATTCAGTGCTATCAATAACTAATTTGTTGTTCAGCAATAATGGAATTATATTTGGAAGCTAGTGAAGGGGTCCATAATACAAGTTTTAGTGGAAACCCTGATTTAGATCTATATGCTGAAATGGAAAAAGTTCAGGAAAATCATGCTAACCTTCCTGAGAAACTAAGTCTCCAGAAGGCCGTGAGCAAAACGACTGCAAAATGCCTATACAGCACACATGGGCATTTACAATTAGCAGATGGACTGTTTAGTTAGAGAACTACTGGCAAAGTGAAGTAAAATAATTGACTACCAGACTGTATGAAGCAGAAAAGACAGTCTGGCAATTTTTTGTTGAGTGGGAGTTCTAAAGAGGCTGATGGTAAGTAAGTGGAATGAATATAGTCAGTGTTTAACATGTTGTACGAGAACACAAATGCAAATGCTATACCACAGAAGATGTTTAATTGATTGAGAAGTTGAACAAAGTTTTCACTTTGAGGGGTCTTGCAACCGCTGTTGTTTGAGGTGGCCTAAGTATACCTTCACAGCAAGCAAAGCTCTGGCTGCAGCACAGCTCTGAACCCTCATGCTCTCTGCAGCCTACCCTGCTCGTGATGCTGATACTGAAGTCAGAGCAGCACAGGCATCAGCCCAGGCTAGCCCAGCCAACAGCCTGCCCTAGATCCCAGATACACATGCAGGTTGCACTGTGTGCTACCACATCCTATTGCTGTTTGCGTCTGCTCCCAGTGGGCTAGTGCTAGAAAGAGCCTTTTTGTGTCAAAGGCACACCACCATTCTGCTGGGGAGGCTGCCTTAAGCGCTGCCCTGGGGCAGCTAACTGTTTGCTGGAGCCCAAAGGAGGACGGCTTGTCTCCTGCTTCCACTGCTACTGTTGGTGCTTATGAGCTCCTTTCTCTTGCCACTTTTTGAGTCTCTAAAAACGGCAGAGAACAGTCCACTGCTTTTGCTGGGTTAGTTTCCTTCCAGTCTAGTGAAGTAAGGTGATGTACAGCAGACTGCAACACACCCTGGCATGCAGTAAGCCATGGGAGGGTGAAGGCCAGAGGGGAGAAGGGAGAACTCCCTCTCCCCGTGGGTAGCAGGTAATGAGCTTGTCTGTCAGCTCAGCAGAGCTCCTGGCACTGCAACCTTACTCTGTGCAAAACTATAGCCGTTTTACTGTCTTTTACCCTCACATCTTGCTAGATTTTGTGTTATGGCCTCCAGCGAGTCAAATACAGCAGGGAAGATAACCTAGAGTAGTGATGTGTGCCCATTACCAATTAGGGCTGTTTTAATTTGCAGGAGTAACTACTCAGAACTGTCAGCTTTTTCTGCGTCCTTTGTCAGATACAAAGCCAATAGGGAAGTGCAAGACCTTACTGCTTCCAATTTGGACCCTGTCAGATTTTTTCAAGACAGTGAGCAATATTTTGTAGGCTCATTGATTTTATGCTCTATTCTCATTTTGTAGCAAGGTCACCTTCCAGCGTTGCACTGGAATGACCTTGGAGTAGAAGCTGTCATGGCCCCAAGTTGTGCCATACCAAATTCCTTTGTTATGAAAAAAAACAACTAATGTGTTAGAGATCAGAGGTCTTTTTCCTGCCTGACCTTGAGACTAACTGACATTACATTTTTAACTATTCTATACACTAGCAATGGGAGGATTATATCTTTAAAAATGCAACAGGCAAAGAATTTTTTCTGAAGTAAAAATTATTAATGCATGGCATCTATTTCTTGCACATGTCCCCTCCAGAACCTGTTTAACAAAATGCTACATAAATAGTTTCATCAAATGGTCAGCCCAGAAGGCAGCTGTGCAAACTGAGTAGAAGAATGCAGATTATAATAAAGAAGGGCAAGAGAGCACCATGAAGAACAGTCACAGATTTCTCAGGATCAGTGCCAAGACTTTTGATTTTTGTAATGCATGTATAATTTGGTGGTCCAGGTGAGTAAGAAAATAAACATTACGGGGTGAATAATAAACTGGCTGGTGGAGTTTAGCAAAAGACTTAGTTTAGCAAAAAAAAAAAGGGGGGGGAGGGATTCTGAATGCTCATTGGCTAAAGAAGGGGAAAGTACAGACTATAAAAAACATTAATTACCTTTGCAAGAATGAAGATGGAAACATATTGTTTTACAACAATAAAAAAGACCAAGAGGATCTTATGATAGATCAAAAGGGCATATAAACAAACCAAGGGAAATCCTTTCTTGTGATGGAAAGGCAAGAAAAGAGCTGCTACTTTTTTCTTTTTAATATTTTTAACATTATGGAAGAGACTTTCCTGTGAAGATAATTTTATGAGCTCTATCAGTAGAAGCGATCTCAGTTTATCAGCTGGCTGTAAAAGGAGGCTAAGTGCAGATATGTGGTAGGTAGGGTGAAGGCTTGCTGCAATGCACGCAGGGATACTAAGCATGGGAAGAAAGGTCTCCCTGAACCCAACAGCAGCACATGCACCAGTTCAGACAGAGAAGGTTTACACTTAACACAGTGCCTGTTTCCCTTCTCAGGGGATACCTAAGAATACAGGTGTAAAGGCAGTATCCAATTTTATTCAAATAAAAAATATACCAAGAAAAATAAGACTATATCTATATAGTAATTTTTCCTGACAGAGCCAGGGATAAACCAACTGATAAGTCTGGGCTTTACAAAGTCATAGCACTGTCAACGAGACTTTTTCTTTTTTCTTTTGCTTTCCCCTCCACCGTCCTCTGAAGATTGGGCAGGGCTGGGTTAGGATAACATGGGTGTGCCTGATCTGATCCATTTCCTGTGCCTGCAAGCCAGGCACAAGCCTTCCCCACTTCTGTGGTCAGAGACATTGCACATATCAGGAATTCTTTAATGATTTAAGTGTTTTAATATAATTTTCTAAATGTTCAGTCATTTCATTATTTACGCCATTAATTCTGTTTTTCCTTCAGTTCCTGAAGCCACAGAAAGTGACTACATTCACTGTTAATCCACTAATGGTAAAATGCCAAAGTACTCCCCCCTTGCCCCCTACCCCTCTGCTCCCCTACTCCATTTCCGAACTTCTACACCAACTCTTGCACTGATTAAAAACAAATACACACCTCAAGCAGTCCCCTCCCCCCCCTCCAGTAAAATCAGCATAACAAATACTGCAATTAAAATAAAAACAATCTGTCATGACAATTATTTTAAAAGTAAGTAACACTGAATATCAAATAAGTAGAGACACTGTATTTTTTTTTCTTTTTAATACAGGGTGGAGGAGAAATCTGATTTTTCTTTATTTAAGACCTTGTTTTACATTATGGCTGGGAACCAGGCAAAGGATTTCAGGGAAAGATTTTTGTAGTTCTTAGATCAAGCAAAATAAGTTCTATTAAGAAAACAAAACCAATCCTGTCTCCTAGTAGTGGACTGTATGCTAACACATTATTTTCATTATATTTGTCAAGAGAGTCTGCACAGTGCTTTTATGGAAGTGTAACTCCCTTCTCCTGTAAGGATTTGTTCCCTCGTGTGTCTTCCACATCCCTTAATCTGTCACAAGAAAAAAAATCCACTGTACCTAGAGTCCCATCACCTATCTGCTTTGCATTCAGTCAGAGAAGCCCAACAAGTCAGTGCTAACAAAGGCTAACCTACCAAACATCGCCTTCCTGTGTACTTCTTTCCCCTTGCAGGTTGCAGTGCTTGAAGCGAGTGAGTGCTTGGGTCTCCCTTCTTTACTCCTTTGACAGAGTGACCTGGAGATTTTGTCATTCAGTTCATCATCTTTGGAAGCCTTATGCCACATTTATATATTTCCTGAGCGTGATAAGGAAGAGTGCCAGGATAGAACAATAACTAACTGATCTAGCTTTTGAAAAAATAAGCTTTCTGTGCAAAGGGTTACTGGCATGAGCATCAAGTTCTGCTGCTCCTGAAAACTAGAATCCCCATATACAGATATCTAATAATTTAGAATCAGGAAATATTAATACATATGACTGTATAATTTGTCCTGTCATTCTAATTGGATTCAAAGAGAAGATTACTTCATCTGTCTGACATGGCTGATGCATTTTTTAATGTGCTCCCTCCTGATCATAATCTTTTCCCTCCGCTCCAGTAAAAAGCACGCCTTATACTTCCAATTACTTGGATCCCTCCCAAGATATCATGCTTTTTGTGATTGTAGGTTTCTAAAAGTGGGAAAACAGTTGGATTAAGGCAGAAGACTGACACAAGTGAGCAGTAAATCACAGACAAAGCCAATTAGAAACAATCTGATTGAACAGGCAACTGACTGCCAAAAAGTATGCATTTATGTATTTACACCTTAAAGTCCAAGACTCTTTGTAGCGTTCCTCATCCAGTCTGCACATTTAAACAGACAAAAATAAAGACAGCTTGTATATGCACAGCACTTCTTAAAAAACAGGAGGAGGGGAAGAAAAGAAAAACAAAACAGCCAGACCAACAGCTTCATCTTGGTATAATCATCCGTTCTATGGCACAAATGATATGATCCCAGTTTTTACAAAATATTGCCAACAGTGTCACTGCAAAAAAAGTGCAGATGATATGAAAACGGCTCTTCATCATAGGAGCAATGAACTTTGCAATAGTAGAGACACACACTAAGATGACAGTCATGAAGGCCAGGATAACATTTATACATTTCCCCAGGAGCACTTTGGCATTAACCGTTTCAGACTGCTGTGCTTGCTGTTCTTGCTGATGGAGCTCCAGCTTTGAAACCCGGGTCTGGCATGATTCCAAGGCTTCCTGGAGATAATAGAAAACAAGAATCAGAGCAGCTGTATTTCAACATAATGCTTTTTTCCCTTTTTAGCTGTGGAGCCATCCCTCAGCTAGATTAGAAAGTATAATTTATTACAGACTCCTCAAATTTGAATGAACTACCAACTCTTTTTAAAATAAATACACTTATATATCTGTATGTATGTATCACTGTCTGCTCAGGCATAATTAAATCTGACAACATTGTCAAAAATGCAGTATTTCCATTTTTCATGCTTGAGGAAAGTATCACAGCTCTAATGTTCATGATAGCTCATGTTTCCTGCATCTACTGATGAGACAAAGTACTGTGAAAGCTGTTGCCATGGCAACTTTCACTGTATTAAAACAGCATCAAAGTTAGTTTCTTTGCATACACTATAGAAAACATTAGGGTAGTACTGGCTTGCTGTGATACTAATTAACTCTCCTGTGCAATGTGTACCATTTGGTTTACACCACCACTTTGGTCTACATTACTTTTGTTCTCCTGAAAGACACCCATTGTACAGCGCTGGGATTATGTTCTCAGTAGGAGATTGCCCTCTTCCTCTGTCAGCATGAAGGCTCATTAGCCCATATCCTAAGTGTACAGCATGCCGGGTTATCTGTCAAGGATGTGAATCTGAGTCACACCAAACAGCTTTTAGCCATGCATAGAACCCTCCAGTATAAACTATAATAATAAGAGTTTAAAAATTGTGTATTCTGATAATTTTGCTGAAACAGAGAACACATTATGATCAGATATGCAAGGCAAAATGCAAGTGGGAGACTAGTCTCATGATTACTAATGGAGGAAGCCTTCTATTGCCAGGCTTATGAATACATCCTCCTCCTCTTCCGCTCTGTAAGTTTAGGCACTCATCTCAGATTATATTCAGCCACCCCTTCTGGAAGAAGGGTCGCGAGTCTGAAACTACTGCATACACTCTGCACACAACCAGGGCAGCCAACGGGCATGGAAGAGTCTTGGGGCTCTGCTTTGTAGCTAATGACTGCCTAATGTAAAACATATGTATACAAATCCTGAGAGCTGGTCTGCCTTTTCCTAGTTCAGTGTCCTAGCTGTGAAGCTCCAGAGTCACGCTCCTCCTAGCCTGCTCTCCTGGTCTCAGGGATCTCAGCTTCTGACAGCTGAGCTGCAACACAGGGAGAGCAGAGACAATACTCCCATACAGAACATCCTGGGAGGCAGAAGAAATGAATTCAATCCTCTTCTCTCAGAGGTGGGCTTAGAAAACAGTCTCTCACTCTTGACTATTTTTACATTGGTGCTCTCATACAAAAGGTCAGTGGCATCATACTACTGGAACAGAATTTAGTGAAGGCTAAGCTAGTCAGGCTTGGTTTGAGCACACTAACAAAACAGACTTCTCTGGAGACAGAGCTCAGATCCCTTATTGCTGAATCCAAAGCAGCTTTAGCTGACTGGGCAGCCAGCTAAGCAGGGACAAGATCTCCACTAAGCATACTCAACAGCAAAGCTTCAAGTGCTATAGGAAGGTTTTGCTTGAAACTTCAGATGCCTAAGCAAGTCAAGTGGGTTTTCCCTGCGCCATTCTCCTTAACTTCAACTCCGCCATACTCACCAGGCTTGTTTTTTAAATCTTTAGACAGGGACCGTGCTTTAAGAGCCTGGCTTGCTATTATGTGGTTTTTCCAGGTCCCTCCGGGTCTACATTGCTTAGTTTCTAAATGGCCTATCCTGAAGGCACAGGAAATGCAATTACACTATTTTCTTCAGTCATGAGAACTCTGACCTCCCCATGGAGGAAATGACAGTGGAGAATCCTGTGGTGACACTCTTTCTCTTACAGGACTTTCTCTTACATGACATTTTCTACCTGACATTTTGTTTTAAAGAACACAGACCTCGCTCTTCTGCTTGAAGGTGTACTAAAAAATGTTCTTTAAATAAAATGGTTCCTAAATTGCTAACCCTGCACTCAAACCCTCTCAAGGTGAAACATGGAAAATTTTCTAACTGCTTCACTCACTTGCCAAAATATGATTTTCTGCTTGAGATGTGTCTTGGGTGCCATTATGTAATATGCTGTAAGGCTGTAGTTTCATGAGATAGGTCAACCCAACATAATCCTTTGCCAACACTTAAAGGAGAAAAATTATGCTCCAGCTTCCCTACCTCCTTCCCCACTCTCAGCTGCAAACTCCAGGCATCCTTTTAGTGAGTTGAACTGGCTTACCATGTGATCAGCCAGGCACCAAAGTCAGTGCAAGGCAGCCAGCGGGAGCATGGGGGAGATAGAGCTGGGAGGACAGCTCCCTTTAGGCAACCATGAGCTACTAATTTGGCTCAAGATGTAAAGCAAAACAGCACCCTCTGAAAGGCAGTTTCCTTTCACTGTTTTAGCAGTTAGCAATATTACACAGAAGACGGTTGTCAGTAGGTGGCACAAATTCCCTTAGGGTTCACATGTGCTCTTCTACATGCTGAAGAGCTTTTCAGGCCTTCCTTCCTCTCTGACTTTAAATTTTTCTCAAATCATCTATGCTGCTTTAGAGAAAGTCCATCTGCGAAAGTGTTGTACCTGGAGTTCTGCACTGAGAGGCTGAACAAGCATTTTAAGAACCACCCCCACCTTCACCCCCCCTTAGGGACAAGGTGCTCCAAAGTTAGCTTGTTACTTAAAATACCCATAACTTAAATGCTTTCACTCTATCTTAGCTTATTTGCCAAACCCCAAATAGACAAGTTTTAACAGGCCCAACTGTACAGAGATAAAAGAAACAAGGCTACATCAACTTAGCACTTCAATTACTTTTAAAAGTCTCTGACACCCCTCCAGGGTTCAGGTAATGAGTTAGCAAACACTTCACAGCCCTTTGACTGGAGATCTCTGCTCTCAGTTCAATTTTTACATCCTCGAGATGCTTTCAGAAAGGAGTCCTGTACAAGAGACCTCTCTTCTCCAAACCTACAAAGGAACCTGTGATATGCTTAGATTCAGTACTCTCTTCTCACTCAGTTCCTGAGGGTTTGTTAACTCTCATACCAATCAGAAAAGAGTTCAGTCCTTCTGCTACCCTCCTGCTGATTTTTCTCTCTACCTTCAGAAATGTGAACACCAGGATGTACAGGGCAGTTTTTATTTACTATCTGAGCAAATAAGAGGACAGTCATTGAGCTTTCTTACATCATTAGTGAATTTTAAACTTATGGTAAGGTAAGGCAAAACAATCTTTTCACCCTTAGACTTTGGGTAGAAATATTTCTATCCATCAGTTGCTTAGATTGCATATAAACATGCAAAGGGATAACCACATGCTGTTCAGGATAAACACACAGAAATTATTACTGGCTATTACTAGCCAGACATGACAGTTACCAATTACTTTGAGGTGAACACACCCTACAGCTTTGACTATAGGGGCTGTTGTGACCATAGGTTAAAACTCTAAAATTTTAATTTGCAGATCTAAAAATCTGTTTATTGTTTGGCAGTCTTACTTTTTACCTTAATCTCAATTTACACTTTGTCATGCAATATTAGTACATATTGGAGAAAGCCTGAGCAACAGGTTTGTGTTAGGACACTGTTCCTCTGGTGCAGGAAATTAAAACACAGGCCATTCTTCATCCACAAGTCTTCCTGGACTATATTATCAATTCTGGCAGGTAAAATTCTGGGTCCATTGAAACAAATGGAAACTGTCATGATTTAAAGGTGTTAGGTTTTCATCTTAAATCAGGCAAAATATCGGCTTAAATCTTTCCCCACATTCTTTATGTATAAACATGTAGAAAGATGTGTGTTTTACAGCACAAGATTTCTAAAAAAATGTTGAAAGTCTATAATAACCAAAAAAATAAAAAGAAAAAAGGAAAAAAAAAGAGAAGAAGTACCTGAACATCTCGTGATCGCTCATATGCCTGATATGCCACTTTCTCCTCTATGCTGGCTAGCTCTTGTTTCAAGTTTGCTGTCTCATGTTGATGAAGATCAGTCAGATCATTTAACTGGTCTTCCAATCTTTCATATCTTTTCAGAAAAAAAAGTTTAAAATTAGTGCTTTCTATTCAAGAAATGTTAAATCATGACAACAATTACACATTTCAAAAGGTAACCTCTAAGGATGCATCTGATTGGCATTACAGCGTACATAGGAGAGAAATCGGTAAAACTTTGGAAAACACTCTGTAAATGTTTGTTCAGCAGACTTAAAGCCTTTTGTGACAACTCCTTGCTGGCCATGGGTATTAAAGGACAAATATTTTTATATCATTGGCGAATTTTATAAACTGAAAACCAGTGGCTAGGGATATCCAGTTCACATTTTCTCACTTCTCACTCTTCATTCAAACAAGATGATATAGTTTCACACGTAAACTTGAGCCAATTAACAACTCGCCGGTAATGGAAAGGAAAACTGTGTTCCCCATACGCTCTCTTTGTGAGGTCCAGTCATTCATCTGCAGCCCGTTTTGGCATGTGTCTGCATTGTAAACCAATTCAACTGAACCATCAGAAAACTAAAATTATTTTTGGTCAGTTTGTAACTTGTGTACAGGCAAATGCTGCAGTCGGCACAAAAAAAGATGGAGGCAAAATTGTGCAACTGTGGAAATGGCGACAGGAAGCTTGAGACCTTAATGGCAGTGAGCTTCCAAAAAGGCCACTCTGCCTTCTCATGAAACCAAGCATACAGTAGGACATTTGCTCTATTGTGCTCTCCCCCATGTCACCATCTGACCTCTGGCCTTCCCTGTGTTTCAAGAACTGTAAACATGGAAAATACTAAATACTGTGTTTCATACTGAGGTTTTGCCCATTACCTAAGTAGAATCATCACTTGATTTAATAAGTGAGATGTAGATACAGCAGGTGCAAACACTTTGTAGAACAGATCTCACTTCCCACAGTGGATGATAGAGGGGGTAATTACCAAGGAACAAACACAAGAGGAAGCTGTGCTGCAGCACTTAAAATTACATTCCACAGCAGTGTGTCACACCAGGAGTGTGTTACACAGTGACATTGCATCCACTGGATGTGTCTGAGAAGTGTCTGTACAAGGTGCTAAGGGTGTACTTATCAACTGTAAGTCAGCTCTGTTACACCGCGGACTGATCATCATTTACAAGTTATAATAGATTGAAAGCCTTCCATTAGTTACAAAACAACTGGCATCCCTTATACACAGTATTCACATAATACAGCGCACCAGTAAAATGTCAGATGGCAAAGTTTTCAGACAAGCCTTGGACAAAAGGCAAAGAATCACCACATTATCTGATGTGAAATATTAATGTTACACCTGTATTGTCAGTTACTGGAAAGAGTGGAACATTTTGATACCAGATACTAATTGGAATTTATCCTCTTGTTTCTGAAGTATACCCCCCCAACACACACACATTTACTCTTTCTGAATAGTTCCTATACTCATTCAAAGCCATTTCAAGAGAACAGTTTAAAAAAAAAAAAAAAAAAGTACCTATATCTTTCCTCCTGTAACATCTGAGAAATAAAGCCATAGTCTCTTTTAAACTGTGTTTTTAAATTCTCAATATCATCAGCTAATTGGGACTGTGTCTCCTTAATTTCCCTTAGTTCCTCCAAAATCATGGAAAGCTTTCCGTGGCTGTCCAGGGTGCCTGCCACAGCAGCACCGAAGGAAGTATTCCCATTACTATCTGCAGAGCCAGAGGTACCACTTGAGCATTCATCATCACTAACATATTTTGGTTTGGCCACAATAGTAGCACTGCCACCATATGTTCTAGAACTGGCTTCTGGCCGAAATTCATCCAGGGTATTTTTGAGATGAGCAATGTTGTCTGCACTACCAAATTTGTTTCGAATCAAGTTTGCAAACTCTTTAGACTTGCTGAAAACAAAGACAGGTGGTGTCAAGGAGACACCCGGCACACCCGATTTGCTGCTCTCAGTTCCATGCCCAGATGTACGAAGCTTTCCATGCTGAGTATCTTTCAAGTTATCCTTGGAAGCATCCTTAGTACTTTTGGAGGATCCATTTTGTTCAATATCCTTGAGCTTTTTGTGATACTGTTCCAATTTCTTCTGCAGCTGGGCAATGGAGTGGGCAGATTTCTGGTTCTTTTTCTCAAAGACTTGTTTAATGCGCCCAGCCTGTTGTTTGTCTGCACTGTTTACTAGTTTCAAATACTCAGCCACATTTCCATCTCGAGCTGTTTGTTCAACTTTGATTTGTTCTGTGACCTTCAGGATCTTCTGTTTCAAGCTATCTGCGCTGAGTTTAACTTTGTGAAACTCTAAAACCCCATCTGGAACATCAAAGTTCAGGTTGGTGTCAGAGCCTCCGCGGCGAATGTTAAGTGGCAAGCTCAGGGTATTCATGTCATGTCTTTCTACCTGAAGGGAGGGAAAAAGAAAAATAGAATTTGAATTTTATTTTTGAAATCTAACTTTCAGTTTCAATTTCCCCACATACTGTAACAAATACAGAATATAAAGTAGTTTATAACAGCAAAATAGAATGAACTTTTCTTTGAAAATATGAAGGATTTTCCCTCATCTTCCCTAGGCTGATAAACACCACAACTTGCCTGTCTCTGTTTAAAAAAAAAAAAAAAAAAAAATCACTAAAAAGAACAAGAGTGAATATATATTTTTTGAAAATCATTTAGTTATTTACAAAAATCAAAACAATACCTAGCTAGAAAAGATTCCTAAATACATTTTAAAATATAACTTTTTATTATTATATTATAATGTATAATTATATAATGCATTTATGTTACTATTACATTTATTATATTTTAAAATATATTAAATATATTTTTATTATCAGGAGATTCAAAAAATCATGACATAATTATCCCCTCATTCTCTTAGCAATGGTCAAACCCTGATTTAGACAGATTTTTCCCTCTAAAACAAGATTATACCATCCAATATATTGTACCAGGTTAAAGTCCTTTTTTGATGCATGCTCCTCCCACCCAATTCATCACACAGTTTTTGCACAACTAGCTGAAAGTTCCTGGAAGTTTACTGCAAGCTTCAGCAGGAAGCAGCTGCTAGTTTTTAGTGCAGAGAGTACAAAGAAAGAACTGGTCATCATTTGACTTTTTGTGCTTGATGAAGATGTCCAACAACTTGATCTGCTGTAGCTAGGTCTGCTTTAAAAGCAGATTCACTGAGTGGGATTTTCAGAAACCCAAAGGAAAAAAAAAAAAAAGAAAAGAAAAAAGCATTTGATCACGCGTATAATCCCTACATCTTATGAATACTCTCCGGAAGCGTAGCAAAAATAATTAGTCAACTTGGTCACAACACCAAGATAACTGATTGTTCATCTTTCTCAACAGAAAGCCAAGATAGCCTGATACGAAACAGAGTATTTCCTCATATAAAGACAAAGTCACTAAGGAGCCGCAACAAGAATGACTTTACCACAACAGTTTCATCCCTGTTATCATCACGCGTTGGCCCCTGTGACAAAGTAGGTGCATTTCATTAAAGCTGTCACAATGTCCTATCTATAGAGACTGCTTAACAAACACACTAGCCATAATGGGTTTTCAGATCTTAACACCAGGCAGAACTACTACAATAGCTTGGTCAAGACCACTGCAGAGAGAGGGCAGAGGCTGAATTAAAGCATATCTTTTAAAGATGCTTTTATGGAAAGCTGTTCAAATGTCTAGCTTCTCATTGCTAAAGGTGGCCTGACTTATTGTGTTAAAAGTGTAATTTCCAACTGCAGTACTTTGTATGACTCCCCATGGCAAGACTTCAGCGCACATACCTGTCTAGTGGTCATCGCTTTTTTTCTTGATTAATAAAAAAACATCATTAAGCATTGTTGAAAGACTTGTTTTCCCACCTCTGCAAGTCTTGGTGGCCCTCCTGAGGGCTACCAGCATTCCTATACAGCCCTTCAAACACAGGCTCAGGAACCAGACTTGGGATACTATTATTAATGATATGCATCATGCACAGATCTATCATGAGAACTACTCTCTCCCCATGTCCATCATGAGGGGTTACAAATACAGAGAGTGCAATACAGCCATAAAATTGGATCTGAACTGGCCATTTCAGAGACAAGATCTACTTCTTATTCTCATAATTACATTACTGCTACAGCACTGCTCTGAGAGTCATCACTAAAGCAACTACTTACAATGACCTGAAAGTCCATAAATCTTGTTTTTCTACTGTACCTTTTCTTACAGATTTCTCTTTGAGAAAAGATGGCAGCACACCAAGCCTAACACTGCCATATCTGCTTCAAAAGTAAAATGCATCTCACCAAAATTTCTGCAACAAACTTTAGTAAAAGTAAGAACAAAAACCCAACCCCTTCCCCCCTACTATCAAAAAAGTGATGTGTTTACCTCATCAGTTAATGAGGCTTTTTACCTATGTTTTCATAAATACTTTTAAAAATTGGCAGGCTCCTGGTAGTAAAATGGAATAGCAATAAATTATTCAAGGTCTAATGACAATAACTTCCCTGGCCAAACCCTTTTCATGTGAGTTCATGAAGCCAGAAAAGCCTGCCTCTCCTTTTCTACCATGCCACTGCTGATTTGAAAGGGTCCTCTGCAGGGTCTGGTTTCTGACAACAGTAAAAAGGTGACACAGAAATTCACATTCACCAACCTCTAAGCTAAACAAACACTTGAAAAATGCAGACTGAACAGTTCTGGTGTTGACAATTTCTTTTGGAGAATATTGGTTAATGGCAACATTTAAGACTTGGAGTCTGTTCTAAGGATTAAACCAGTGCTGTTGTCTCATAACTCTGCACTTTACCAGTTTGCTCAAAAGAATTAATATTGAGCCATACGTTTAATTATTAAAAAGGGATGTCATGTATATAAATGCATTAAAGTTGTATATGATTTAATATCAACATTCAAATGAACTTCACAGAAAATCTACTTTATTAATGACATCTCATTTTAATATTAGCTCAGATATGACACACACCTGGAGCCTGGGATGGCATTCTATATTCAGTACAATAATTAATTTGAAGAGTGATAAAGATCACAGCTGGCTCAAAACTAACTTCAGTTTTTATTTTTAATTGAACAAGCCTTAGAAGTATGACTAATAGCTAAAACAAATTTAGCCTTTACAGATCACTTTATAAACAGTGATTTTTAAGTCCTCACAACACTGTTGTGGTAGCCAAAATATGCATTCAATATGAACAAAACTAGTTTCACATAGGATACTTGTATCTTTCCAAAGCTCATATGGGAAAAAAGCAATCAAGGCAAATAACTGAAGATCTTAGGTACTAGTATTGTAACCCATACCGTGAATATGTCTTTATTTACTGGGTCTGGACAAATGCAGTAAAGAGAAAAGACTGAGTATAAAACAATAGTTTCCTGAAACATTAAGACATTTTTGAGTAAGCTTTGGCACAAAATTATACTATAATAAATCACTGAACTGCGCATACACACAAGTCAGAACCATCACTGCTGTTACTCAGGACAAGCTGTACATACTTCCAAGAATGGGTAGGGTCTATCTCCGCCCTTTACACAGCATTAAGTGTTTACTTCCTCAGTACAAAATATTCTAAAAATATACTGTAATAATTGGATACAAGCCCAAACCAGATCCCTCTTCCCTTATGTCCTCTCCCTCACTGGAGTCTCTGGCAGTCAGCAAGGTCTGTATCATGAATCACGCACCTCTTGCCTTCCTGGAAGGGAAGGTCCTTCCTCAAGGTTGCAACAGCAAGAGGGGAAAAAAAGAACAATACTATCAAGGGATTACATCAGCTGGAAGTTGCATTGCTCTTGCAAGCAGGGATAGGTAGGTCTGAGGAAATCACCACATGGTAAAATTACTTCTGAGATGAGTAAACACCAATCATAAGTTCAGCTTAGATTCAGTAAATAATTTTAGAAAAGAATTGTATCCAGACTCACAAAACTAGCAGTAGGAGTAGTACTTAGCTTACTGGATTGAGAGCTCACCGAGGGTACAGAACAGTCATGTCCAATATATTCCTCTAAGTGTATTTGACCCAACTGGCAGTTGTCCTCTTGCCATCATGCTGCAAGGCTATTCAGGCAACAGAGGCTCTTGAAACCTTCTGTTGATGTTATATAGTGTTTATCAGAAGCAAACAGCCACTGGAGGACCCTACAGCCCAGCTGGGAGCTGCTTGTAATGTTTGTGTTCCTTGAAGACTAAAGAACGGTGACTTAGTAGTGCAGCAATTTAGGGTCCCTGCCTTCACCAAAGCTAGACACCACAGATGACTAGACAGGCACCTATCGGGGTAAAATAACTTCTTTCTGTCCCAGTGCCTCCTCCAAGGAACCAAGCATACACCCAAAGACTACTGCCAGGCTTTGCACATAGCCCAAGTGCAGCCAAAGCGCAGCCCTTCAAAAGGGACAGCAGAATGGCAGCTCGTCACAAAGAACGAAGGTGCATTGCTAGAAACCCTTCATTACCCAGGAACAGGCAGGTATACTTTCTACCTTAAATAGCAAGCGGAGTGCTGAGTAAAGGCAAAACTGCATTCATAAAGTGTTCAGAGCACAACAGTGCTTTGAAAACGCAAGCACAGAAGCAAAGGTAGGGATGATATTGGCAGCATAATTACCCACAGGTGTTCTCACTTGCTATCTGCAAAGGCAGCCCAAAGTGCAGATTTGCAAGGCCATGCCAGTAAGAAGCCCAGAGCACAAAAGGACCCATGTGCCCAAATGCCACAAGTGAATCTAAACCAGCAGGTACCTCTTTGAAAGGGTACCATACGGGCAGGAACTTCTGAAGGGGTGAGAAGCCATGCCTGGGTAGAATGCCCTTTATATCCTCTGGTGGCAATATGCAAAGCAAGAGGAGAGGATTATTTCTTCCCCAAAGATCCTGGGTGGGATCCAATCTGACAGAAGGCAACCAGTAGTCACTAGAGCATAAGGAGTGTGCAGCCTACCCTAAAACACACACCTAATGGCTGCTGAGATTAATCACTTCCTCTGCTCCACTGATTGTGTGGATAGCTCTCCACTGACGAGTAAGAGCTCAGCAACCTTTACTTAGGTGTCAAACTGAATTTTGCTGTTTATTCCATACATTTCTTTTATGCCCATTTAAGAAGTGGCATAAAGAAGCAGACAGAAAAAGCATTTGCAAGACGGAGTCACTGACTGCACATACACATCAGGCACTGGAAAGCCCACGTCTTTAGGTCTCCTCACTAACAGAAACCAACCACAAAGACGCCAAGCAATCTTCTTATTCCAATATGCTCAGAGTATAGTTTTTTTCTTTCCCACACAGCCTCATCAACATCAGCAGTCACAGCTACGCAAGCTAAACAAAGGCTTATCATGACAATTTTTAAGTCAATTTTGCAAGACTTTCACAGGTATCTGATTAGTGCTTAGAAAAATAATCCCATAAGAAACATACAAAATAGGATAAAGGCAGCCTTAAAGCTTGTAGGTTTAGCAACAGAAACAAAAATAATCAATTCTTTTTTGTCAGAAAGGATACATATACCAGAGGCACAGAGGGTTCCAATGGATAAAAGAGCACACAGAGGACTTATTGTTACTTTTTCAGCATATTCTCAAAGCAGAAAAGTATTTGGGCAGAGTTTTACCACCTCTTTCAAATCCAGTGCTCCTTCTGAAATTCACTAGAGCCAAGTCCTTCAAAGAAGGCTGAAAATGGTGCTTAAACATCATAAAAGCTTTTAAGTGCTCAACTAAGTTACAGAAAACCAGCCCCAAAGACTTTAAATTATTGCTGTGCTGAATGCCACAGTAAAGCACCTCCTTCTGCTCAAGATTTTCCTTTTCAAGAGCTATCTAATAGGAATATCTAGAAGTATCTACACCCAGCGCATCATACTAACTCACCACAGGGAAGGTTGAGAATGCAGCAATGAAGGGAGACAGCAAACCTTGCCTCTACTTTACATGAGGGAAATCAGGGATCAAGGGTAAGTGATTTGCCTGAGATCACCTGGCAAATGGCTGGTGGAGACAAATAACATAGAAGATTAATGTTGTCTGTCTTTTTGACAGGAGGCAGCGGAACTGTTCATAGTGAACATTTGAGACAAGCAGTAAGGCTCTCTCACTAAAACACATCAGGAGTTTATTCCAGGTAGTAGTCAAAGATTGGTTCCAACTCAACAGCCGCAGTCTTATCAATATTTAAAATGGAAGCAAAAATCTGTCCAGCTTATGTACCTTCTCATTAGAGAAAACTGATGCAGAGAGAGATGGAGAGTACTGGATGACAATACTTGGAAAGCTAATATAAATATAGGCCTTTTTTGCAATCCCTAGCTTTATCAAAGATAGTTTCAAGATAATCCCAGATACCCTTCGGTTACTATCTGCACTTCAATATTTGAAGTGCTTGGGAGTTTCAAAACCATTTCATGAGCAAGGCATCACACAGAGGCAAACTAGCCTGTAGCTTTGGGACACTTCAGAAAGTTTTGCCAATCATGCCAACATGGTCTGATAATTATAAAAACTCAGTTCTCATACTAAGTACCTTTTAGCAATTTTTATCGTGATATTAGGTCATAACCAGATTGTCTTTTTATCATGGTAAGACCTGAGATATGGAACTGACCCCTTCTCAGGATCATTTTGATGGCCTATTTTTCCCCTCCTGGGTCCAGTCTTGTTCAACTTATTCATCAATGACCTGGATGAAGGCACAGAGTGCACCCTCAGCAAGTTTGCTGTTGATACAAAACTGGGAGGAGTGGCGGATACACCAGAGGGCTGTGCTGCCATTCAGGGAGACCTGGACAGGCTGAAGAGGTGGGCGGAGAGGAACCTCATGAAGATCAACAAAGGCAAGTGCAGGGTCCTGCACCTAGGGAGGAACAACCCCGTGCGCCAGGACAGGTTGGGGGCTGACCTGCTGGAAAGCAGCTCTGCAGAGAAGGACCTGGGAGTGCTGGTGGACACCAAGTTAAGCATGAGCCAGCAATGTGCCCTTGTGGCCAAGAAGGCCAATGGCATCCTGGGCTGCATTAGCAAGACCGTTGCTAGCAGGTCGAGGGAGGTGATCCTCCCCCTCTACTCAGCCCTGGTGAGGCCACATCTGGAGTACTGTGTCCAGTTCTGGGCTCCCCAGTACAAGAGAGACAAGGCACTACTGGAGCAAGTCCAGGAGAAGAATATGAAGATGATTAGGGGACTGGAGCATCTCTCTTATGAGGAAAGGCTGAGAGAGCTGGGCCTGTTTAGCCTGGAGAAGAGAAGGCTGAGAGGAGATCTTATTAATGTGTACAAGTATCTTAGGGGAGGGTGTCAAGAGGATGGAGCCAGACTCTTTTTGGTGGTGCCCAGCAACAGGACTCGAGGCAACGGACACAAACTGAAAGACAGTTCCATCTGAACATGAGGAAAAACTTCTTCACTGTGAGGGTGACAGAGCACTGGAAGAGGTTGCCCAGAGAGGTTGTGGAGTCTCCTTCTCTGGAGATATTCAAAACCCGCCTGGACGCAATCCTGTACAATGTGCTCTAGGTGACCATGCTTGAGCAGGGGGGTTGGACTAGATGATCTCCAGAGGTCCCTTCCAACCTCAACCATTCTGTGATTCTATGATAGAAAGCCAGGCAGGTCCCTGCCACGACTACCCACTTCACACAGTTACAACATATCCCTCTGACTTTCCACCTTCTGGGATTTAGAGCATTTATTCCTTCATATCACCCATCAGTCTAACTTCACACCACAAATTATCTGTTCCATGTTGATAAAGCTACAAGTCACCTGTTTCCCCTCACCCAGTTCTTTCTGCTTCACAGTTGATGCTTTTAATTTAATTGCTACTGAGATTGCAGATCTTGAAATCCCAGCTCCTGGAAACATGCAATCATATGAACAACTCAAGTAATATTACTAAAAAAGTTTCTTGTCCTCAGAGGGAAATTAACTCACACGTCAAACTTAATAGTCAACAGCCAACAGAGTCTTCCTTCCCCTAAAACAGACAATGTTATGGAGATTTAAAATACCATGATTTACAGACCCACAAAAATCAAACCCATAACCAAACATTGATTTTATGAAGTCCAATTCATGACTTTTTATTGCTTTGAGCTGGCAACACTTATAAAAACCTACTTTGTAACAGGCAGTTCAAGATTTTATAGTAGCAAGGAATCTTGAAAGTACTACTAGAGATAAAACACTTTAAATCCAGATAGAATGGCCATCATTTACAATAAGACACAGGTCTCTTGTTTGTTTTAAGCATTGCAAAACTTCCATTTATAAACAATAGAACAATAACTCCATCACACAGAAGATCTTTTGATTTGCCTTAATGCTGCAGCAACACATCCTGAGCATATAAACAAACACATCTTGTCCTGTACATGAACTGAGTCACTTACTCAAAGGAGCCTGTTCTCTCTCCCCCCCCCCCAATCTTTCTCTCCACACTGGACTGATAAAGTAAAACCTCAAAAATATTTCTGATAAAGTCTGCTTCACTACACTGTGTGGCCAATGACCACAAGCTGCTGAGAGAGAAGCTTAGATGTCAGTTCTCACTATTACAGGAATTACTGTCATGCTTACAGATGCAGCTTTGATCCCTCTCTAGTCTTTTAAGAAGAGTTCTCACATATCTGATATTGCTCCCCTCTCTCGCTCTCTGACTTTTAGACACTAGGGGCTATAAACTGGGCTTGCCCATCAAGTTCAATACCTGGTAGTTCCAGGTGCATGTTGTCAGCGCCAATCAAATAGACCTGTCTGAACTTGGGAGAGGGCTGAACACCATGAGATCTCCCCACCACCACAGCCTCCACCACTCCTTAGGCTTCAGGCTGCTGCTGAGGAAGAGATCTGTTTTGGAGGGCACTCTACTTACCTCTCTGTACATCTATTGACAAGTCAAATTTTTAAATTTGGTTATTTGAATAGTCAAAACTTGCTTGTGTATATAAGTCACATTAGACATGTATGAAGCACATTTTTTTCAGATATGTTCCATACCTGATATGAGATAAAGGCTTGTATTTGTACCTAGTACCACAAAAAAGGCCAAAGGCAGAGAACTGTAGGGAAAATGGGCCACAAAAACACCAGGAAAGCAAAAATTCAAAAACTCCATTACCTACATATAATGAAAGAAAAAAAAAAAAAGGCAAATCCAGAAAAGAAAGTAAAGAGAGAGATACAAGATTTTATTCAAGATCCCACTTTTTAAGAAAAGTTTAAAATTATTTTAATCATCAAAACTGTATTTCATTATGCAAGATAAGGACAACTAAAACTAGAATCACACAGATGATTATACTGGTCATCATTATTCAAAAGCACTGCTGCAACAATAGTATTTTAAGCTACTATACACAACTGATTAACACTGCTTTGAATAAAAACTCTGGAGAAAACATCTTAATTGCATTGTAGTAAGCACCAAAATTCCCTGTGGGTTAAACTGATTTAACCCACTGCCTCTTGAAGATCACAACAACAGTATTTAAACCATTTTCATGCCTACATTTCTTTTAAAAAAACACAAAGATCTTTTCCTTTCCTTTTACTGAAGGAGAAACATAAAGCATCAGGCAACAGAACTACAACTTCTTCCTCAGGCAGTATGCTTTGCATACCTTCCTCCAGGAAGAAAATGAAACATTGACCCCCAAGTTAATGTAAACAACATTTATCTGCAAAGTAAAAATATAATGGAAGAAGGTTTTCTGCTGCTGTCACTATGCTACTAAACTGTGTTGCAGGTAATAATTTCCATTTGTGAATAGAATTAATCAAATCTTTTCGAGAACAACTATGGCAGTTCTCCTTATTTTGGAGGAAAAGCCTTCAACATTACTTGTATGCTTATGTACCTATATATGCCTTCATATTTACATACATTTATTTATAAATATGCATTTGTAAATGGTTTTGTAAATATATATGTTTTACATCAATATAAAATCATTATAAGCATGTACTAATCCACAGAAAATCTCATATAGATAAAAAAATTAAAGCCATGTTTCAGCTGAGGTGCACCTTCTAGAAAACCTGCTCTTTGCATGCTATTTTAAGTTTACACTCTAACAATCGATTCAAATAGTTACAATGAAAAATGAATTCGCAAAAAGCCAATTTCCTCCAAAAAGAAAAAAAAGATAAGAACAGCACATCTTTTGATGACGAATATGCACCTGCAAGTAAATCTCAAGTAAGTCCTCATGAATCTCTCTTTTTGAAGAGGCTCCATATGCACAGAAGAGAACACACCGAAGAGTGAATGACTACCTAAGCTGGGGTTTGGGCGCTCTCCTGAATCACGCCTGGTGTGGGCTTGCATCCTCCCATGCTGAAGAGTGCACCGAATTTGAGACCCTTAGCAACTGATCTAATCCCTAGAGGCATGTAGGCAGCATTGTCTATCTTCCTTCTTTTGTAGATCCAAGATCTCAACCTTGTCTCCTGGTAAAAAGTATTCAGCAAATTTTGGATTCATGGATACTGGTAAAGTGATGAAAATGGCACTTTTCAGCCAATAAACTATTCTTTTTTGAGGGGACTAGGATGGAAATCACCCTGCTCAATTCATAGAGACCGCAGAATGCTCAATACAATTGCAGAAACATTCCGATTCTTATACATGGGCCATAGCATATTTGTCAACCAGTAAATTTGCTGCACCAATTGCTAGTGTGTTAGTTGCAATGGAAGAAATATCTTGTACAAGTCTATAGCAAATTTTAAATAAACTCTTAAATTAAGTCTCTTGAAGGAACCACAGTATTTTAAAACACTGCTTTATAGCTTAGCATACAATTCTGAATAATTTCTCACTGAACCTTTTAAAATGCTTATGAATTTCTACCGGCACAATTCATTTCCTATAAGAGGTTGGGGGATTGTTAAAAAAAAAAAAAAAAAAAAAAAGCAGTTTTCCTATCAGTCTTTTCTCCCTGAACCAAGTTTAGCTAAGACTGTTATATCAATTTTATCGAACGTTCTACCTCCTGAACTAAAACAACATGCTATTAGTGCTTGGTGATGGTCTTCTCCATAAAAAACAATCCCATTTTTTCCCCTTTTCATTTCACAGTTCTGTATACAACGTACACTTCAAATACTAATGAGCATTACAAAAGATATCTCAACCCATAAGAGAAACTGTAGTGTAGGGAAGTTTCACAAGCCAGTAAGATAACATTAATTATTTAAAAAACCTGAAATGCAGAAGGCTTGTCCAGCTGAAAAGGAAATTCAAGTGATTCACACAATTAGAGAGGAGGAATAAAACCCCACAGATAAGTCTTTAATCTAGTCTCAAAATATTCCTATCCTGAGAGGACAGATCCCCAATTAGTGAGATTCATTAAACCAAATTATTTTCAGGCAATTCAGACAATTTTGGAAGATAAACTAGGTTAAGTTCTACTTAAATCATTTTATTACTTATAACAACAGTGTTAGTCACAGCTTTAAAAGTTTCAGGAGTAAAGGAAGAAATTGCTGTTTAAACTACTGCCATTAATGAGGATCCACAACATTTTGAGAATATGGTACAAAGGGTCTGATGTTGTTTTGAGCAAGCTGCAGTAGTAACCTTTATGTATTGCCTGCATAGCACTGGCAAATCAAAGCAGACTTTTCCTCACAGAGATGTTTGCAGACTGAAAATACCTCTGTGTCTGTTTGGCCAGAACTAAAATGTCAAGGGTGGAATGAACTCCAGTAGATACTAAAGGCTCATTACAAAGCTCACTGCCTTCTACTCCAATCTGCGAGGCACTTCTGCTCAGCATCTCCTTACGTTGTATCAACACACACAATATACATTATGCAAAAAAAGTATGTTCAAATTCAGTGTTCAGAAACTAATACCAAAAAAAACCCAACCCCCAAACAAAAACCTCCTCTCCATTCTCTCTGCCCTCCAAAACAAAACTCAATCTCTCCCTTGGGGAAAAAAAATAAAAAGAGAGAGAGAGAGATCAGAATCACAGGCAAGCAACAGAAGTGACTTTGTTTAACAGACCACTGCAAAGTGCTCAGAAACTGCAGTTGCACAGCACACAAGGGTTGCACAGAACAGAGCGCAGAATAGACTCAGTGGAAAAACTATGCCTGAGGCATTTTTTCTTGTTCTGCTAAAACCACGTTGCTAACATAAAAGACATTAATACAGTTAAATTAAAAACTCTTATCTTAGATGTTGTAATTGAGAGGGTTGATAAAATATTACAAACCAATATTGTATGGACCTTCTTTGCTACATTGACACGTTCATATAAAGCTGTGCTCAACGTAGTACAGATCTAGTTGAGAGCTATCGTAGGAGACCAGCAGGGCTGAAAAACAACATCAATAATCCAACAGCAACAATAACAGTCGCGTAAGAGAAAAACAAGCAGTGATAGCTTTGCAGCATATACTGCTATTACTGTCCTTTCTTGCCTTTGGGTAAATATTACAGCCCCCTTTCCTTCATATTCAAGGCCTTTCATTTTTTTGTGCTTTTAAAAAAAAAAAACTCTAGGAGGACAGAGGAGATTAAGGCCTTTTTAATGTTTTTAGAGTCACAATTTAATTTGGATCTCAATATCATTAAGGACATCTTGGCTGTTTCATCTTAGCCCTCCAGAGAACATGATGGTGTCACAGGGATTATTTATTTAATCAGATAAGGCAATACTAAACAACAATTAATTATTCTGGAATAATGCCTCTCGGGTAATGATAAGGTTTCTTCAAGTAATATTTGTTAAAATATAATTAAAGATCAGACAGGCTTACTTTACCAAGATGTTTATAAGGCCAGACACCATGCTAATTGTAATTTAGTCTAAAGACAAAAGGGGCAAACTTGTCAATTCATATTAACAAGGACCACTCGCTAATCAAATAAGGGTTTTGTGGAAACAGGAAATCCTAACACTGTCATTAGAATATTGCAACACAGTCAACTTTACATAAATAAAAATAACTATAGCTTGCTATAACAACAACACCTACGTTAATAGTTATGTGCTTCACCCATTGAGTTTGTTCATTTTTCTCTTCAGTTATAGCTTCTTACCATTTTGCTTTTGCTAATCTAATATTTATAACTTCATCTTTTTACCTTAAATTAGTTATATCATGCTCTTTATCTGCAATGTATTTTACCTGGCACAATATTTGCAAAAAGTTACAAAAATTGCCAATTTCTGCATGAATGCTTCTTGTTAAGAGATTTATACAAGGAGATAAAGGAAATTAAGACTATCCTAGAACAATCTGTCTTTTTAAAATGATAATGATTTATATTACACCGCACAAGCAACAAGTGTTAGTTCTGGATACTGCCAAATTCAAAGCACACAATTTTATGCAATCCATCAGTTGACACAACTGATAATATATTGTTTAATTAGTAAAACACAAAAGAGAGTGGATTTTGCTACAACCCCAGATGGGCCTACTATTAATTCCACAGTGATGGGTAAGTCCAAAGTGATGTAAAGACATGATTTTCAAATAAGATATTAGCGTAGACCTGTATTTCACCCCAAGAATCTTTTCCAGCATTTTTGGGAAGCTTCACATGCTACAAAAAAACATAAATCTGTCTGTATTGTCTAAGCATAAAGGGTAATAGGAGTTATTCATATTATTCCCAACAAATACCTAAGGAAGCAAAGAGATATTTCAAATTCTCTTATAGTCACAACCCACATTAGCTAGGCCAGGAGAGCAATAATTATTATGCACTTCTGAAACAAGAGTGCAGGCTATTGCTTTTCTGCTCGGTCAAGTTGTCTCTTACACTTACGTAAATGCTCACCATCCACGACTTACTCCTTCCAGGAACTGAGTCACAGAGTTCACCTATCAACTTCTTTGCCAAGTGTATGAAAACAATAGAAGATGCTTAGAACATTTTTAAGAGTTATTTTTCAGCTTATTCAAAGTCACTGCTTCCCTGACCTAACCACCGAGAACTGGGAGAGCCTCACTCAAATGACTGTCATAGTCCAACGGTTGCACACATCTCATTATAACTTTTCTGTAGGAAGCTACAGGCTGCGCAACTCAAGTAGGTTTGCTGCCCATGTTCTTTGGCCATTACAGCACAACAACAGAACCACTGAAAGCAGGATACAGAAGTTCAGTCTTAGTCTTCCCTCCCTACCTTCCCAATACAATTTTATTAAACCATAAAATACTGCAATCAACCTGATGGGCTTTTTCATGCAGCTTGTAACCTTAATTCAGAGTGTCAAACAAAAATTATCATCGGAAAATGCCATTCATTCAGCCTACATTCAAGCTAAAGATAGAGCCTTTCCCAAAGGCATGTAGACATAAACCCAAGTCTCCAATTCTTCTTTAAGGCTGGTCCCTACATATTAAAGTCATATTATTTCTTTCTACTTTTAAAGTTGTGGAGATGTTAGCAGCCTATTCACCAATATGATTTGATTAGAAATGAAACCACAAACAATATTATATCCAAGCTATTCCTAGCCTGCCTCCCTCCCTCTTTGCTGGGCTTTCTAAACAGATTCATTTTTTCCCCTCTTAAGTTTCTATTCAGACAGTCTAAAAGGATATGCTTCATATCACCCTATTGGCTTTGATGTAAAAGATTTATAAACATATTACCATATTCAGTCATAGCAACAGCACAGAAAAAAGGAACAAAGCGGAGCTCAGTGGGAAAGGAAGTAGACAAGAGTCATGCTGTCCTTAGAGTCAGACGACGGTTACTGGCACTGTGCTGAGCCAGGGCTCTGTACCTGAGCAGAGAGCTCTCCTTAGCTACGAGCTCCTGAATCCTGTAGTAAACAACATTACAGTCTAAACAGGAGACCTCATACCTTTGAAAATGGAAAAGTTATTTTAAAAGATCGAGGCATATAAAATTGTCTAAATATTTTTTCCTTTGTCTCTCATTTGGTCATTTCCTTGGAGTAATTTAACCAGCATAAACTACAGTCTATAAATCAAGATATGTAGTGCTCTAAACAGGCAGATGAAGCCCTAATTCACCACTAAACCCTCAAAAATATGGCTCCTGTGAGATGATTCAAATGATGCGAGCCTAATTACAATTCCCACACAGTGAGTTAATATTCTACACTAAGCATTACGTATCGAAAAACATTCTGCAGATATCCTTCCTAAAGAAGCAGACTGCTCAGTACACTCACTTTCTGGATACAGTTACTTGCAAACTATAGGAAATAAATAAATTTCACCTTAGCTCTTTCACAAGTCAATGGTGCCAATAATTCCTGAGGCAAGCCCCACTCTTTCTTTCAACTACAGCTCTTTGCTCATTCATGAAGCCTGTCACACCTTGACTTCAATTCCATTATTTCTGAAGAACACTTTTACCTATTCCTTTACTGAAAATTCAACAATACATGTTCAGACTTCACAACTATGGTCCTGAAACAAGGCCAAAATTCAGGAGGCCAAGGAAAGTGGTTGTTAGCTCTCAGAGACTGCCCCTGAACAACTTGTATTTACTGCTGTGTTAAGAAGCTTTTGCTGATATAACTTTGAATTCAGACAAACAGATGGATGTCTAAGAAATTACAGTTTAAATTACAAGGGAAGTTACTCCAACTCATGCCCTCTAGCTCCTAGTATTTATGTTACTATCAAAGCAGACTGCCTAGCAGGTAAGCAAGATGGAAGAAACAGGTCAGAGATGTCCTAATCTATGCAAAGGAATTCAACATGCACCAAACTAGTCTCAGTTCTGATTTTGGTTCCAGAGTATCAACTATTTTCCAGAGTATGTAGAGGAGTGTACTTGCTACCAGCATTAAATTTAGACATATATATTTTAAGAAGTATCTCCTACAAGCTTAACTTAGCACTACTGATAATAAAGCTTTGAAAGAAAAGTAGGTAGTAAACTAAAAACAAGAAGAGGAACATCTAATGTTTCAGCAACTCACATAGCACTAAATGGCTTATTTTCCATGTCAGCTAGAAAGGAAACTTGTAAACATGCAAATACTTATGAAATGCTTTGAGAAACTTTAATGAGTCCTAGTGATTTGCATAGGCCAAAAACCTTCCATGCAACAGAATCAAAATATGAACACAAGGAACTCTCCAAATTTTAAGTTCCGTATATGTTATAAAAGACCACATGGCAAGTCACTTCTTGAATTGATCCTCCCCTCCAAGTTCACATTTAAAGTCTGTCTCTACATTTGATTCTGGTATTAACCATTTTATTAACCACATATTAGCCACGCCATTTCAACTTTATGAAATAAACTGTACCACTAATTATTTGTCCCATTTGGTCTGCTGGCTTTTTACTTGATTATCTTTCTTCTTCATTTACCAAGATGTTATGAAACATGGCCTTTGAGAAAGTAATGTTTAGGTCACTATGGAAATAAATGCACCAAGCATTATGTTTCTGTGTAATTTACTATTAAAAATATTTAGACAAGAGTCATATAGCCAGGAAGCAAAAGATACAATAAAGAAAATTGAAAAAGTTTGTTAGGGCTGTCTGCTAGCTGAAAGCCAAGGATCTAGCAAAATAAAAGGAGTTATACATTCAAACAGTTTCAGATTCACCCATGCACATATACTGGGACCACTATAATGCAGTATATCTGAGTAACAACTGTTTAGCACATTTAAAGCAGATTACACTAGTAAGAACAACTATTTCTCACTTATTTAGCAGTCTGTTTGAAAAAGCTGTTTCACTCCCTTTACTGTGAAGAAAGTGATGTTAAGTTTCTGGCATTTATACGGCATTGACTGCACAATACAGGTTTTAAGAGATTTGTGCATAATGCTGTGCATGAGATTTGTTTAACACACAGAGCTGGGGCTGGGGGTTAGTGGCATTTAAATAAAGACATTTATAAGGTAGAGTAATACAGTGTTTGCACCATTTCACCACTGCTTTTCAAGTTCTTGATATGGCTTCCGGGTCATGTGAAGTACTGGATAAGAGGAAAAGTTCTTACTATGCTTACAATACTGTCCTATTTTATTACCTAGTGTATCGGTAATGTAGTAATGTAATTGGCTATGTAATGTGTTCAAACTCTCTTACGTCAGAACTGAACACGCACTTTCCTATAGTTTTACTATTATCTGTAAGGAAAGAAAAGAAATCTTCATAACAGCATTGTTCTAGGAGGTAGACAGTTTCACTACACACACGGCAACAACCGTGTAGGCTCTATGTAAGTTTTAACCTAGTCCAACTGGAGATTTTTTTTTTTTTCCGGCCTACAAAGCAAAGACCCAACTATGAGTAGTTACCTTGTCAAAAAAATCTCATGGTACAACTAAAAGAAAACCTAATCTAATTCAGTAGATATGCTAACACAGACTGATCACATAAGAGGCTGCCATACGTGAACATACACAAAATCACTACTGACAGACTAGACAGCCTGCCAACATCCTGTACAGTGAACAAGTCTAGCAAGGTCAAAAGATTTTTAGAGTAGAATGATCAGAGTTGGGGTGTTAACAAGATGCCTTTGTGGTCACCTTCGAAAGAACTCTCATTGTTATATGTGAGATGTATAGGTTAAAAGTTATCGCTTGCAGTTCTAGATGCCTGTCTCCCAAGTGACCTGCTCAAACAGTTTCAGCTGCATTTCTGACCTGCAAAAAGGCAAAACCTAGAGAAACTCTATTAGTCCCAAGAAAACCCCCAGTGACGCACTATATCCCAAAGTGTGTAAAGAGGCAGTCATGCCAGATGTACTCAATGATCTGTTCCATAGGAATTTGCTTCCCCCCTCAACACAAAGACATTGGAGTGCAATATGAGCCAGAGGGATGGAAAAAAAAAAAATTAACCACCACATTGTTTTTGAAACCAATTACAGGTTCCAAGTGTCAGAACATGATCTATTTATTTCCTTTATTGTCAGTGTTGCCTCCTGAACCTGCTCAGCATGTATTCACAAAATGAAATTATGCGATCCTCCAACCACAGAAGATCAAGTGTCCCAACTGCTAACACTATTGTAAACATTTAAGGGCTCTTGTTAGACCAAAAATAAACAAAGTGTTTCTTTGACAACCACAGATACTTGATCTGTGCTTAGATTTAGATGTAAGGTAGCTCCTGCAGCCACCTCAGATGAAATTTCATCCTCAATCTGATACCACATGCATCTGACACCTTCCATGCAGTGATTCTGTTACCTGCAAATCTTAACCTAGACTCTTACGTCTTCACTTTCTCATCCATGGTGTGTACAGCATCCATGAATAAGGTATGATGGAATCTACTTTGGCAGGAGGGAGCTGAACCAATCGCTATTCTGGGTGAAGCAGGAAGGGCTGGAATTTTTCCAAGTGTTAAGCTGAGGAGGACATTACAGGACCTCTTTTGTTCCTCCCTGGTATATGGGACAATGCCACACATGAGGATGTCGCTTCAAATCACAGCTTACTGGTTAAGTTTAAGTTCACGAAATAACCTTTCTACCTCACATGAGCTCCGGATTTCCCCCTTACCTCCCTCAGCCCTTCCCTTTTCCTCCTATACTCTTTTGTGAACTCTTTTCTGTTCTCAGATCCTTCCCTGTAACCTCTTCCCTCCCACTTTTCTATCTGCATACATTGTAATAATTGGGTGCCTTCCCTGTCACCCAGAACTGCAGGATCTACCTACTCCCGGAAATTCCCTGGCCCAATTTAGATTTTGCTCATCTCTGAGCCAAGGGGTCTTGAAGCTACAATCTGGCTTTATAACATTTAAAACAGAAACATCTAATTTGTCCTAAGTGGTACAACTTCCTGTAAATCTCTCATATCCACTGAGGTTTTTTTATCTTAAGAAGTTAAAGAGGAATTTTTTTTCTTTGATCTAAGCATATAATCCTTCTGTAAGGTCATTCTCAGTCTCTGAAAAGATGCCTTATCAGACATTTGGATGCTCTTTAGCTTACGTGATTTTACAAGGAAAGCAATAGCAGAATTTAGTTCTAGGAGTCTAACAGTCATTTAACAACTGCTGTAAGATGCAGCTGCAGACATAAGAACCAACATGAATGCAGAATACCATATAACAAGCTCTGACGCTCACTCAGCCTTCCCCAAGAGGCTGCCAGTACTTGGAAGAAACTCTCTTCCCTCTCTCACCTCTTGTGTCTGCACCTTCAGTTCTCAGATAAGGAGGAAAAAAAAGAAAGTATGAAAGGGATCATGTGAAAATACAAAACAAAAACACTCCAGGCCAATATTGAAAGCCTAAGCACTAAGGTATTATATGCCATCTACTTACGTGGCTATCAGAGCTGCCACTTGCCTCTCATGTAAAAATAACCTTCTTTAAAAACCACCATGGCACCTTCCTGTAGATAATACAAGAAGGGGAGCCAATTTCAATTGCACATTCAAATATGCTTGCCATCTTTTTTAGCCAAACTTTTTAAGCTTACAGTAATTAAAAAGCAAATTAAAGTTTTCTGATAATTGTATAATAAAAATAATTACCATCTTTTTGTCTCTCCTTTGCACCTCTCAAAGAATAGAAGGAAGGTAATTCTTCAAAAGCAATTTTAGCTGCTTGAAACAGATCCGTGATTCCAAACAACCCACAAGAGAACTAACGTAAGTAGTCTGAAGACTTAGTACTAAGGCAAATGTCACTGTTTCAAATGAGGTGAACTTAGCCAGTAATTTCCTGAATTCTTTTTCCCGTTATTTCACATGCTTATAAATTTATTGTCCCTATGAGTTTTTTCCCCTGATATCCATGAGATTTCTTTGCAATGACTTCATAATAGTCATCTAACTGTGGCACTGATATCACATCCTGTTGCCAGGGGAATCGAGTGAGAGCAAACAGTATCATGACTGCACTGCAGAAATCAATAGGGAAGAAAGAGGTCCATCAGAGATGAATCATTTGTTTAGTCATCAATGTCTTCAGCAGCAGGCACAAGGGGAAAGAACTGGCAGACAAGCCTCCAGGTTAGGATCACTTGTCAAGGAAGTAAGAGCTGGGTTCCAGGCTCTCTTCAGCTTGAGACATGTTCAGACCCACAGCTTTGAGGAAGACACATCAACCACCAAACTGACAGCTAAAAAGAGAACATTCCTCCACTTCTCCTGAGGAAATCTGGCCACTGGACCCCAAGATTTATGGGGAGATTAAAAAAGAGAGTATGGCAGTAGCTCAGCAATGAGGGCATGCCCCTCGTAAGGGGAAGACTGCCCCACCCCATGGACACAGGTTGAACAAATACGCTGTCACTGAAAGAGGGCACTTCAGCATGTTGCTTTATGTTCTTAGCCTCCACTATTTATTCTTCAGCAGGGAATCTCCAGCCCCAGGGCTGATCTGCCTGGAGAGGTGCAGAGGTCTTGACCAGACTGTGCAAGAGCCCTGGCTCCCAAGCAGCTTACCAGACAAGACAGTAGGGAATAGGCAAAGTGTCCAAAAGATGCCTTCCCTTGGGTTCAGCAGCAGCTTACTCAAGCTGCAGTATTTCTATGCAACATGTTGAGTCTTATTATTTATCCTATTCCTGTAAAACCATATTTAGGACTAATTTTTCAGTACATTATTCATCAGCAGGGTTTGAGCCACACAGTTCTCCCATTAAAAGAGCAACTGTGCTGTAATGTTCCCCACCAGCCACGACTTGAATGAGTCTTACCAAAAAACACATTCATCACTACCTCATATTGACAGGAGCAACTTGAAAACTGGTATTGCATGCAAGGTGGAGTGCTTAAGTGGACTGCAGGCAGTATCTGTTTTCCATAAACTGTTTTTACATCTTCAATAGATGTCTAACTCAAGCAATGCCATCTGATTATCTCTAATATCATGGTAGGCTGGAACTGCTTTATATACCTAAATAATTCACCACTGAAGAGTGCTAATGGCACCCCCGTTCAGAACTAAGCACCAAGAGCCTGTCACTGTTGGGACTCTTCTACACACATTCCCTGACTTCGGAATCTCAAGCTGTCAGTTACAACAACTTTAACAGTTGTGACTGAGCAGTCCATGTTATTTTAAAGCTCTAATGATTTTATTTTTCCTATTAAGTGCGCTCGTGAAAGATTTTCATCAACTAGTCTGAGAGTGCCTGCAAAATAGCTTACATCCTTTGGAACACTTTAGTCAACAATTCTGCTCTGTATGTCAGGTATCAGAAAAGGTAATAGAAAAAGCTCTGAAAAAGCATTTCTGTATCAACTTAAGCTTCAGTTCCACAGATGATGAATCTTAACATGGATGCTTAAGCTTTGACAAGGAAAAATAGAACCTGGAGCTAAAAAGCTTCCTGGAATATCCAAGCCCTGTATGTAGCAAAACCAAGCGTGGTTATTAAAAGTGAGATTTTTTTTTTTTTTAATGAAAGTACACTAAATGTAGCCAGTCTTTAAACACTTAACAGTGTGTAAGATTGCAACAACCCATTCCAAAAAAAGCAACATTTGTTTAATTTTTTATGAAGGTCATGATTTTCTTGCTTCAGTGCTCATGAAAGTGAAATATTAATGCCATGCACAGAAACGAAGCATATTAAAAACCCCCAGAGCTCTGTCAAGGCACCTCAATCCAGAGTTTCAGAAGCAGCAACCAGAGCCACTTCAGTAAAGACTGTTCTTCCAAACCATGTGCCAGCTAAGCAGTGCAGAAAATAATTTCAAATGCTTGACTAAGATCAAGTGCCTTTTGCTGTCTCGAGCATTGATGAATCCAAATTGTCACAAGAAGGACCATGAGCATCACTATACCATGCACCTGAAGACCATGAAACACTGTCAAACCGGATTAAGGGTGTCTACTGAATGAAAAATAAATACATAAACAAGAGAGAGAGAGAGAGAGAGAGAACAATGAACACACCATATTCTTGAAGATAGAATTCAGAACACAGATTAACAAGAATCTTCTGTATCTCCCATGCCACATGAAGTATATACCCAAATTTAGTTAGCACTAGTCTTTCGTGAACCTTAAATTAATTCACAGAACATGTATGTGGGGGAGAAAAAGACCAACAACTGCTTAAAATTAACACTATGATTTTTTGTTTCCAGTAACAAATTCAACCACAGAAAAAGTCCAAAAGAAAATAAAATGGAACCAGCCCTAGTCTAACATTTCAGTGACACGTTCTATATGTGTCGTCACAAACACAGTACCCACTTCCTGTGGCGTTTGTTCTCAATGAAAAGACTAGTGCTGTATTAGGAAACAGGGACATCAAAATGCAGTGGGTTCAAAAATAACTGTGCACATCAATTGTGGCAGAAAGTACCTTGATTGAGCACTGCAGCATGAGCAAAGCAGTCTGCTGTCATTATCACCTTCTTTACCTGGCATGTTTTGCCTGCCCAAAGGCACACCATCACCTCATCTCAAAGTCGTCTACCCCTTTGTTCACAGTGCTGTTCTCTGGCCACCTATTTGCTGCTAAGAGCGCAATAGTGTTCAAATCAAACTTGCCTTCTCAGTGTTCCCACAGAGCTCTCTCACAGAGAGGCGCATTTTCTCTTTCTACAGTCCAATATGACAGTAAAGATGCTAGAGCACATTAACCCAAGCCGTTAGACCAGACTATTATCAGAGCTTTCATTATTAGCATACTTTGTCAGTTCATCACCAGTCAGCTCGTATCATAACCTAAATTCAAGTTAGAGTATGAAGCTTCCTTTGGTAGGGGAGCTCCATGGGACAGAAATGGACACTGTCAGAGGGCACATGTTACACCTGCTTGGTGGCTGGATAAGCACCAGCACTTTGTGCACCTACCACTAGATGGATAACTTGATTCAACACCAATGCTGTGCTCCTTCTGAAGGCAACCATGATTGTTAGTAATGCAATGCACTAAGGACCCCACAGACAATTAAAAATTTGTTTCCACAGAGATAGGAAGAACTCTTCTGCAGGGTTACACGCAAACTGATGGTTACTCCAAAGACTACAGCATCAGACACGATCTAGTAGCAGGATCGGACTTTGCTCAGAACAGGCCACCAGCAGGCAGGCATCTGCTTCTAAGGTTGCCAAAGAAATTAAATAGGAAACCTTGTACCTAAGCACAGCCTGGATAGTCAAGCAAGTTGCCCGCAGTTCAAAAGCAAGCATCAGTAACTGCTTTAAGGACACTAGCAGCCCAGTTCTCCTGCAGCTGAGACTTGACAACTGAACAGTAATTACTATGACAAGTAGTACGTGCTTTCCAATAAATGTCTCTAAATCGCTGCTAGAAACCACACATGCCCACAAAGCCTAGCCAATCCATTTTTTATAAGAGACTGAATGCCTCCGGAACATTAATTTTCTGTTGTGCTGTGACTTAATGCTTGAACTGGTGTGCACTATGGGCAAGAACATCTATGTGGTAATAGAGCATTAATTTTTCTTTAAGCAATACTTTGTGATTGGCTTAAATTACCCTACAGCCTCCACTACTACAAACTCCAGCAGCATCCTGCCCATCATATAACTTTTTCCAATACACCTGGAAAGTTATCAGGACTACCAACTAGCAGAGAGTGCTACAGTAAATATATTTTAGTCTAACACTGTTAACAAAATTAAGGCATACCCATCGTTAATTGGACAGGTAATTAAGCAGTTTAGCATAGTAATTTCACTTGAACTGGGAAAAAAATCAGTAATATCTGCTTGTGGAAAACTGTGTGAGATGGGGAATCTGACACAGTTCTCTACCATGAACTGAATTTTTGAAGGCATTTCATAATGCAGACTTATCTACTACCTCATACAGATTTGAACCTTTGCCCAACTTGAATAGCAACATGGAACAATTGCTGTTTTCCCCGGCCACAGTCAAATTGATAGAGAAGAACAGGCAGCGACAGTCTGCTTCATAAACCCCCACTATCCATCAGAGGCGTTATGTCAGCAAGAAGCAAAACATGGTATCATATGGACATTGGACTCTTGTCTCTTACAGCAACAACCCCAGCAACACCCTCCCAGGTCCCCTCACTCCCTACACCTCAACAGCATTAGGTTATGTGATAAGAAGCTTGTCTGCACACACACACAACGAAGCAGAGAGAGACGATGGCAAGTAGGGGAACCTGAATAATTCCCTGCCCTGGCTATTCCCAGGCCCGTCACAGGAGAGTGATCGGCCCATCGAAGGCTCATCGCCACAAGCACGGAGGAGCGCAGAGGCACAACGGCAAGGCAGAAACCCAAACTACCTGCTCGGAGAATGGACACCCTGTCAACAAGACGAGGCCATGGAAGCACCTTTCAGACTGGGGGGGGGGGTCACTGCCTAGTGGTATGGGACACCTGGGATGTAGCTGGAGAGCATTTGGGGATTGCACAGGACTTACTATGGGAGGTTATGAGAAGGAACCAAAGGTGGGGAAAAGGAGGGATCAAAGTTTGGGGAGGAAGGAATAGAGCAAAAAGGGGATAAAAGCGCCAGTCACCTGTAAACACATTGCTGGCCAGTACGCTTGTCTGGCCCTGTGCCTGATCAGCACAGTCTGTTCTACCTTCTTATCAGATTCCTTTTCTGTGTGAAAGACTACTTTGTGTGCATGTGTGTGTACGGAGGTCTAAGTGCCAGCAACTGGAGTCAGACCACAGGTTAGAGGGGCGTACACATGCCTGTGCTGCCAGCAACTGAAGCAAGGAAGGGCATGTGAGTCAGTGTGTAATTGCTTGCAAATATCAAGCTGAACTAGTCAGTGAGTAGGTCAGTTGATCTGGGAGCCAGGTGTGTGTATGGCTACTGGAGGGACCAGGGGAGTCCTGGCCAACTTCTGTGGAGTTTGGGATCAAATGGGAGACCCGTGTGTGTGTCTCTCTCTTATGGGGACCCCAAAGGGGATTTGGCTACCGGAGGGAGAGTCCCAACCAACTGCTAGAGAACATAGGGTCTGAGGGTCAACTGAGACCGACTTCTGTGTGTCTGTGTGCTAGTCTCTAAGGGCGAGCCCACAGGGGGAGCTGGCTACCAGAGGGACCAGGGAAGTCCTGGCCAACTGTCAAAGAGACCACGGGGTTTGGGGGTCAACTGAGACCTGAGTGTGTGCATGGAGGGGGAGAGCAGGCCACGAGGCGGCCTGTACCAGCCACTGGACTGGGGCTGCAGGCCTCAAGGGCTCATTTGTCCAGGTGCCAGCAACTGGGGAGAGGGAGACTGGGGATCCAGGGACCAGCTACAGGGAGGACTGGGTGTTAAAGCCCAGCTGCCGGAGGGATCCACATTGTACATATGTCCTACTAACGGACCTTCCTCCTGATCAACCAGAGAGGGCAACAGGATGGGGCCATTGGTGCAGTTTGTGTGAGTGCTGAGTGTGTTTGTCTGTATTGATCTGTGTGGCCAGTCATGTATATACATGCTGTATGTGTGCTCCTGTGTGTGTGAACTGGGAATACATACTCAGCCTTGCTAGTGGTTGGACCTGGGGCATGGAACTGCAGCAGCCTCACCTATCAGGCTACCAGATTCTCTCTCCTAACAAGTATCTTCAGATTTGTTAAGTCCCCAAAACACCAGAGTAATTTCTGCTTCCTCCTGTGACTTTAAGAATGGCTTCAACTTCTTTAGTGTCCCTTGAATAACCTTTCTGGACTGGCAGGTGGGCAAGAGAGCATTTTCTGTGGATAATCTCAAACTATATGCATACTGACCAGCCAGCCTACTAGCCAGCAGATAACAGGCGAGTTCTCTCTGATTTTCACTCCCTGGAAGAGAAGGTAAGTACCTGGTGAGAAGACAAAAAATTATTTCCACACGATGTCCAGGCTCATTATCCTTGAGGTCTCTAGTCTCCTGTAAAACTTTGCTAAAGCCACATCACATTTATTAAGCGGAATATACTCACTTGAACATAATTGAGTGATGTAAAAGCCTCAGGAAAAATGTAAAATAATTTCCAAGACAGGAACACAGGAGCCTCGTGGCTCCTAACATTGAAAAGTTACATTCATAAACTTGTCAGGCTTCCTTTTAAAAAGAAGTCATGTATTTTTCCTGTTACTCAAGTTCGGAAATTAATTTCCAAACACTGTTCTTCCCATGGATAAAAAGCTTATTTTGTTTCCTAGCCTAGCTTTACTCACACTTAGGTCTTTCTTCTCTATATCCAACTCAACTTAAACCAATTCTTCTTGTTACTGATGCATAGGTGCAGGATGACATACATTAAATGAAAACCCAAATTCCTCTCTCTGCTAAAAGGGGAATTATAATAGGGTCTGTTACTTTGCAAGACTGTTAACCATCCCTAACCCCATCTCTCTTCTCTTCCCCTATCTCCAGTGAAATCTCCTATTTAGCATATAATTTATCACGCGGCACCATAGCAAGTATTTGACTTAGGGCCACACTGATACTCTAAGCAAAGGGTAGTCACTTTTGCTAAGATAACAGACCATATTAGCTGGCAGTGTCCATCCTTTGGTTAAACCAAAGGTAGAATTTATTTCGTTTTCTGTTTACTTCCAAGTCTTGAATTAAGTCTTTCATTATTCTCTCCTTTAAAAGTTGCTTAAAGACCTATTTGCTTTGAAGCCTTGCATGTCACTGAGGTTATAGTAAGGCCTTTCTTTGCTTGGAATGTTCCTTTCTCTTTTACAAAGAGGTCCCACACTTGCTGTTCTGCTGGTGGAGGTTAATATTGCTGACTCCTTACATTTTTCTCTCTAGCCCAAAGACTAAAAACATGAAGTTCTCCACATTTTGCTTTCATTTTGATTATAAGTACTTCCCATTTCTACACATCCACGTGTATTAATGTAAGGATGGAGGCACTATGGCTAAACTCCACAGTTCTGCCTGACATCCAGGACAAAGTTAACCATTTAAGTTCTGTGCATATACTTAAATAGAGTAAACTCATTCCCAAAGTTAAGCCTCACTGGGAGATTTACTTATTCTCTTTCTGTTTACATGGTGGAACATACTGTTTCTAGTTCTATGGGATTAAAAAAAAGAAAATGCTTTGGAAACAAGTACCTGAATTCTCTTAATATATAATTCAGAGGTATCCGTGAGAGATAAAACCTAATATTAGTCTGAGATGAGACAGATGCAGAGGGGAAGAGGAAAGAAAGATTAGTCTAGGAGGTGATGAGATCAGACTGAAAAAAAATGCCTGAAGAATCTGAAAAATAATGCATTAGTTTCACAAAAGCTCTGGACAGGATTTAAAGCTGTAATAAGAGGCATCTTTTAGTGCTGCTTAGAGAGTTTATGGGTTTTCTTTAATGTTATGAAAAATTTAGGCCAAGATGATAGCACAGGTTCTTTGTTACCAAATCTAAGGACTGTCAGCACTCCAGTCACTGAAACCAATTCAGCTTATGAGATTCAGACCAATTCATGGCATCACATGTGAAAGCAGGGACAGTCTAGCCACTGAAATACTGATGTTTTAAATAATAGCAGCATGTATTAAATATTTTTAAAATTCACACTGGCCATTCAGTCCCCAAAAAGGCTATGCCCTGAGCCAACAGCAATAAAATTCTCTGTTCTTGAGGTGGTTTGCAAATGAGCAATGATTAATACCAACATCCTAATCTTCATAGCCCTAACGCCTATTCTCTCAACTTTTACCTTTCATAACGAAGTTGCTAAGCTAGAATTTCTATATAAGTTTCCTCAGAGATGGAAAACTTCAGGAACTGGTATGAGATAAAGCTCCCATTTAAGTCAGTACTTCAAAAAACATGAAAAAAAATCATATTAGCTTCAAACAGTTCTATGTGTTTCACATGGTATAACTTTACAAGCATGTTTCCACATACAAAATGCTGGAGATCAGTCCAACTTTCTAAAATACAGACAATATTTTTACTTCAGTTCTGTTTGTCCTCATTTTTCCAAAAGGAAAAAAAAAGGGGGTTTTATATATATTTTTGTGTGTGCATGTGTATCTATGTATATATGTGTGTGAGTGTATATATATATAAATAAATATATATATTTAAATATATATATATAAGCAGGGTGATGAAGGGGGGCACATTGAAGCAGCACAACAGATCAAATGGTTTGGAAAACTTACAATATTTCTTCATACAAATGTTCTGGAAACTCTAAGTTTGACAGCGAGAGAGCAAGAAAAAGTCACCTAGCAATAAAATTACATCCTCATCCTCTCTTCTCCCCTCCCACAAAACACAGACAACTGCAAATCTGTAACTGTTACTACTAAAAATACATATTTAGGTACAAACTGGTCATTTTAAACTGACATCTAGCAATTAGGACACTTCTTTTGGTACCTGTAAGTGTAATATCCACCATACCAAGAATAACAAGTTCTGAGTCCAATCAAAAAACTGTTATCTCTAGAGAGCTATGTTGCATTAAGAACACACCTCAGCAGAGAAGAGCTTTATACAGTAAAGAAACAGTCCATTACTTTGGTGGGAAGATGGGGATAACATGGCATAACAATTCAGAAAAAGGAGATTAAAAATAGAAACGTGTCTTCTGGGAAGTTCAAATACCAGAACACTACAATATTTTCACATTTTCAATTTGTTTGCGTCTCAGAAAAAGTACAACATAAGAGAATATAGAATACATACATACAACTTCAAATAAGCCACGAGCATCATCTTTAGTCATTCTCCCTTTTTAAGGCAACAAAAGGGCTGAATAAACAGCACAAAGATTACTCTGGCAGAAGAAAGCTGAGCACAGTGTTAGCCTAAGGAATACTTTCGAACATAATACCCCTCTCCCCCAAACCGCCACAAACAAACAAACAATCTGCTGCAATATTGACAGAGTTTTTTGTGCTTGGAAATGAGTTGTTGAATCGAGGACACTTTGTACCTTTGTTAACATGACTGTCTCCTAAATCTTATTGCTGTTGCGAAGATAATGACAACAGATAGACCTGTCTGCCCCAGGAGGGAAAGACATTTCAGACAGTGATGCAGCTTGCTCAGAGAACTCTCATAGCAATAGGGACTGAATCTTTCCAGTACGTTAATCACAGCATTGGATGGTACCAGGCACTACTGTGCCAAAATTAAAGCTTCCCCGAATTTAGCAAAGAATAATTGCTGCAGGAAAAAAAGATATTACTTTGTGCGTTTGCTAGTAAAACATATGGCAAGTTCACTACTACTTATATGGAAGCTTCAAAAAGTCAGTTCAAATACGATACTTGCATGCTAATCCTAACTCTGTAGCATTGAAACACACTGATATGATGATTCAATATATGAAGACATGAGATGACACTTCTCACAACCAACTTAGAATGACGATTTCTTCCCATTTCCATTTCGCAAACCCTGCTTTAATAAAATCATGTGTTTATCAGTCATTCAGCCTGTTTGTCAAAGCAACATCATAAGCAACATATTTGGCCTTACATAGAAACATACAGTAATAAATTTTAAATAAGTATTCAGAAGCAGCTATTAAAACTTTGACTCCCTGAACCATGAGGAGTTCACACCCCTAAAATTAGCAAAGTATACTGGATGTAACCAGAGACAAAAATTTCTTCTTAAAAATAGGCATTAAGAAGTCGATTACTTTTAATGGATATTAATAAAATGAATTAACTGTGTGAAGTCTCAAAGTTACCTTATTAGACAGCCTACAAATTAATTAATTGTAGTCCTTTATTTCCCTAAAAACAGATACAAGTCTGTAAAAAAAGGAAACCAGGATAGGTTTTTTGTTTTGTTTTGCACACAGAACTACTTTCTCTGCTTCTTTAAATGCATATTCTAACCCAAGTTCTCAGTTAACATTTCAGTATCCATATTAACAACTTCAGTACCAGTTAATTCAATCAGCACCTCTAGAAATGGTGCAAGGCTGAACAACCTTGGTTTTCTTATTACTAGAGAAAGATAAGGTGAGGGAAAGTGGCAAGACGAGGTACACTTCTGCAGGAACAAGGACCAGTGCTGCAATTTCCCATGCACATATCAGTGCTGAAGGAGCACTTACAGGCAGAACTAATGCATTCTTACTTTGAAAATTTAAATAGAGGAAATTAGAAAAACATCATAAAGACTAAAAGTTAAAAAAAATAGTACACAGTATCATCCTTCTTCCGAAGGAAGTGCAAGTAAAGTTATGTATTTTCTCAGGCAGCCTCTATTCTGGACCTCTCTTGGAGCCATTGATTACAAATTCTATACATGCTTTAATATAACAGTAGAGCTCCAAGACAATTGGGCAAAAGAAATCTTTCCAACTCAAACTTTAGCCTTCTGTGCCCTCTTACCCTTGCGTCTGTGCTATACAGTTTCCTTCTTCAGATGCACCTACCTTACAAAATGAGCATGAGAGCACTAATACTTGCCAGTGTCTCTGCATAAAGTAGTCTCATATAAACAACACGTAACAATGACAATGAGAACTTACTGCACAGCACTGCTTGCCATGCTGAGAAGGCTTGCTACGTTTCCTCAACTGCTATACGACTTTCACATCCTAGTCTCAGAAAACTAGTCTTAGCATACCTTAGATTTGAGATATGCTTCTTATACAGGATGCCCTTTAATTGGGACACCCTGCCAAAAAGGTTAAGGTGGACTGAGGCCTGTTTGGCAAACAGATGAGAAATAAGCAACTGTCTAATACAACCTATCATTGCATCTTTTGCTGTAGATCAGGCAAGGCCAAGCTGAACTACTTAAACCAATGGAAAAATTTTACTGAAAAAAAGTCACAGATTACTTCAAATGCAAGAAATATGGTATATATACAAGCGATTTCACCCACACTTTCCAATGCTATGTTTTAGAAACTCCTGTAGACATTTCTGCTTCAGGCTTTTTTCAAATCAAGTCCTGAATTTCTGAACCTTATGATGTCTACCTTGCTGAAAGAATGATCTTTCTTTGCATCAGAAACACCTATAACAAGACAATACAAGTACTTTACACTGTGGCTCTGTGCTCCCAGTTCCCATGACTGAAAGTTTGCCTCTTTCTGACTATTTACTGTCATACTAAAAGTTCATAAAAGCCCATTTTCATTACTGAAATTATTACAAATACCTTCTGCAGAAGACTTAGTCCTATACTACTGAAATTACCCAGTGTTGCTGCTGATTTACTCAAGAGTAGGTCACAGCTGACAGGAACACCCCCCGCAGTGCTCTAGCTCACCTGCAATCAGTCCCCCACAAGAAAACCCAACTCAGTATCAGTCTAATTTAAATTCAATGCACCACTGCCAAAATGAAAAACAGTGTCAAATCTAACATTATCAGAAGCATACGCCACTCTAGCAGAAGTGATAAGAGCTCTACAGACTTACAGAAACAATCTTACTTTCGTGCAGCAAAGATAATGTAAACTCAGATTCCTCTATTTCATTCCATTTTCTATTTCTTATCGGTATTCTTTCTCCCTTCTTCCTTTGTTTAAAAAAAATAATAATAATAATAAAATCAATCCTTCCACAACTTAGTTCTGGTTTAACTACACAGAGAAAATCCTGCATTTCTCTGAGGTTGTCAGAGTCCAACACTGTCTTACCACGTTCTTTTAAATATTCCATGTGTGGAGGGTGTAATGTTCAATATCAAAATTTCCCATTACTGGTCTCTGTAATATGCTTACCACAACACTGAGCGTCTGCAGCCACTGGGAAGGAATACATGAGTTGAAACTAGCTCGAGCCCATTACTTTCTTCAAAGTTCTTTTGTTAGTTGTTCAGTTTTTATACTCTCTGGTGGGCTGAACCACATATACACTTCCTCCCATGCTGGTCTGGCTAACTCATGGAGACATTCACACTCTCTTGGTTAACTCAGGGAAAAACATTTACACCACCAGCTGATCCACTCAACTGTGATACAGTCAATGGATCCACTCAACTGATACAGCCATTTATCTAAAACAAAGGCCACCCTCCAGTCCCCTGTGTGTTGAGATAAATTCAGTTATCTTTGCAACAGCTGTAGTCAGTCACTCCCGGCATTCTTCCCCAAGCTTCATGGGCAAAACACCCCTACCCATCTCCTCTGAGCCTTCTTCCATTGCAGGGGTTTAGTGGTCAATCACAGAGATACTCACAACAAGACCACTCTATAATAATCATAACTGAGCCAAAAGAGAGAGAGAAGGGAAAAGGAAAGGTAACTTCCTGTACTGCCAAATTTCTGAGCAGCCAGAGACCAATAGTTTCTACACATAATGGCAAAACTGGCAAAAGATGAAGATCAAAAAAAAAAAGTCTTCTTAAAATAATGCAGTTATGCATAAGTGAAAAGAGGATTCAATAATATTAAGAACTTATTGTGCGAGAAGGAGAGCCAGAAAAGCCTTTTCCTTGTCAACCTAATACAAAGAACTTAAAAGGCCAGGTCAAGAGTCAAGCTGAGTTGGCACACATACCTAGATAATCAGTACATACATCTAGTTCCATACTGCATGAAAAATGGTGGAACTTGCATCTTTTCTGTGGTGCCTGCACACCTGTATCCACTGTCACAGAGCTATTTAGAGTGAATTTTATCTCTCCCAGCTTCAGATGTCCACCTTTATATGATTCAGTTTACACTAGTCATCTAAGTTTCTTCTACCAAATCGTGAGTGATCTATTTGATCTCTAAGAGCTGTATCTCTCTCTCAACTACAGAGGGGGCGCCTACACAACTAGCTTACAATTAGATGCCCAATTTCAAACAGTTACATAAGCTTTATAAAATTTTGAAGGAAGAACCATCTATGCCAGATAGTCTCCTTAAACATCTATCTGACGTGGAAAACAAGAATGTGCATCCATTGAATATTTTTGAAGCTCCATCAAACATCTGAGTTTGGTTTTTTAAAGAATCCATCAAATGGCTAACAGCTCTGAAATGTGTGTCCTTCACAGCATTTATCCCTCCCCCACAGATGTTGTATCATTTTCCAAGAGGTGAAGTGACTTGCCCATCATTACACAGGGGCTGAGAGCTGCCAGGGAACACTGAAGCCATGCCTGCAGAGCCTTAGGCTACCATTGTCACCACTTCTTGAAAGTCTAGACTTCATTTCAAAACATGGATTCTCTTCAAGCAAACCACTGAACTTCAACCTTCTCTGACATTACCTGCCATACCACATAATGGCACAAAGCACACAAAGGTTATACAAGTTAATTCACTCAAGTCCAAACAAGAACAAGTGAAAGAAGGGCTTGGCTATTTGTTTCAAAACACCATGGTTGGGTGTATCTTCATTGCAAGAGTACTTCTTCAAAATTAAAGAGCAGTTTGCATATATGCTACAGTGAAATGTACACGTTCACTCGTAACTGAGAAATCACACCTAAGGTATGCATGAAAAGCAGCAACACAAGTCAATACATTTTGTGAAAGAACAATTTGTAAGCTACTGCACTCAAATAAATCCTCAGAGTCCAGCTTCCCAAACCTAAAAGAGTAAGGATATCATAGCTCCTGGCATCAACAAATCACAAACAAAAGCTTAATACCAAGTTTTATGAATAAAAAATATCACTATAGTTTCCATTTGATGGCTTCCAGATCAAGTTTTGTCGGTTCATGTCTAACTCTTCCTCCTGAATATTTACCTGCAATTCAAGCTTTTCCAGTTTCTCTGTGGAAAAAAAGTCTTCCCTGGAGGCAAAAAGCAATACAGAAGAGAAAGCTGCATCTTTTTTCTATGTTAAATTGATATCGCAGGACACAATGATGCTCCTCAGGTAGAAAACTGTAGGAAGCTGGCTGCATAAAAAAAAATCAGAAATAAAAGATTTACTCAATAAGATCTCTCTCTGCACAGAACAGAGAATACCATGGAAGTTAACACTGGAGAGACAATAGAATGACCTGGTAACAGCAAGCCTCCTTCACCGGTAAGCTCTTAAAGACAGTAATGCTCCCTCATATTCCGCAAGACAAACTGCTTAGGATTACACCTCTACAATTTATGGGAACAAAGCATGCAAGTGCCTGCAAGGGGAGCCTCAGATTTTTAGATATATCTACTGGCAAGCAGAGGAGAAATTCTTGCTGATTTTCAAAGACCGTCTTACTGTCTTCACTATTCTCCTTTTCTTGAACCTTCCTCATCACTATAAGAAATGTCTTCACTGTCTCACATTCACCAGCTCCTTCCATGCCCTTGGCACAAAAATCTACCAAATGCAATTCACTTGCACAGGACAGAAGCAGCATAATACTTGTACAGGTCACAGACTCACAGACCCTCATCAGGACCAACAACACCTGCTTGTGATGACGCCGTATTTCAGAAGGGCCAGAGTCTCACCCTTTGCACAAATCCATGTGTGAAGACTCTGAAGAATCCATGTGTACCGCTCTATGGACCTTCACAAAAAGCAGAGCAAGGCAACAATTTCAGAATATGACAGACTCACTGTCAACCTTCTGGATCAGTTTTAGCACAACAGGAACCTGGCAGCTATTGAACCAGTCTGTTGCCATTTAACGCTTGGCTTTAAAAGAGACTACTAAGATAAAAGTTAAAGGGATATTCTTAGGAGCAGGCTGTCACCCTTTTGTCCATCAAAACTGAAATTGTATAATTCGCTCCAGAACAGGGCTCATTACAGGTGACAAGATGAAGCCAAGTTTCTCTCTTAAGAAATGAGAGGAAATTGAACAAAAACAACCCCTTTTTCAGGGGCACAGTAGGGAAGACAGAAATCAAAAACCTGATGAGGAGGTGAAGAGATACTCGCAGGTCTGGCAATAAACATCATGGACAACCATGAAACAGAACAGTGCTATTCCTGACAATACTCCCAGTAAAACAAAGACGTCAAATAAAATAAGAACCACACACTCTCATATTACACATACACATCAGTAACTGGAGTAATAACAAGCACTAAGGCATTTTATTTTAATTTCAAATCATATGTGTGGGGTCAAGAAGAGAAACAAAACAATGACATCTGGCCTTTGGAATGAACTTGTAGCCTGACTCTAGCCAAATCCACATTTTCACACTTATTTTGACACACAGCAGATTCTTCTGAGTGGTTTAAATATAAACAAAAAAAGCAAACCAGATCTAGAATTCAAGAAGTACAGTCAAGTTTATTTCACCAGACTGAAGAGAGTGCAAAGGCCAGTAATACAGGATGCATCCTCTTCATAACTCAATGTATCAGAGCATTACTGGTGATCAGAGTAGAACTTAGGCAGGTATGAGAAGAAAGGGTTCAAAAAGCTGACATTTAGCAAAGCTATCTTTCATCTTTTAACAAAATGCCTTGAACGGAACAGTTATCAGATGAGCACTGTACATTTCTTGCTCAACTTCTTTTACTGTATCACTCTCATGCTAGCAAACAATATTTTATTACTTTTTCTTACTTCCCCTTTGTTACGCATTTTTTTGTTTGTTTGTTTTTTGCCCTTCACAACACCAAGAAGCACTTCTCTCTGTCCTTTCTAGGTTACAATCATCTTCAGATTTTCATTCATGCTTCTTCTAGACTTACATAAAGGGCTGATACGTCAGTATCCACACACAGTGCAAATACCAAAGCAGAGACTCAAAGCATCCCAATCAATAACTTCAAGATTTTCTTCAGATAGAATTCTGGGGCTTATTTGCAGCATCTACAACATTAGACATATTTCAAAAAATGAGTAACTACATTCTGGGCAGCCAATGTGAAGTCCCATCTCTATTCTTCCTTCCACAACCTCTCCCTGCTCATCCCTCCGTTCCTCGTCAGCTGCTTTACCCTGACCACGCCCAAAAGCTGCCAAGAGCTGCCTGGTCCCCCTCCTCCCCACCTCCCTTGCCCCTCAGCCCTAGGACATGGCAGGGGCACACAGGAGACACAAGTGAGCAAGCTTGGTACTGAAGGGTGCAGAGTTTGTAAGCAGAAGTTGACCACAGTGGAGTGAAGGAGCCCCCCCCTGCTGCAGTGCCATTAAGGGGCTTCACACAAGGTGTGAGCAGCAGGGGGCCAACCGGCAGAGAGAAGGTACTGAGCAGGAGGCAATGTGCAGTGCTGCAGACTGGAGGAGAAGCAATGAGTGTTACCAAGTGTGTGGGCAAAAGTCTGCTTTGGCCCTCCTGAAGGAGAAATGATTCCTCAAACCTGATCTAGATAACTCTCACTCAGTAAGATCTGCTCATTTAGATTTTCTAATAAATGTTTTTTCAAGGCTAGTGCTAGGTTTGATCCTACTCAGTTCCAGCTTTTTCATGCAGCTTTAAACCAAAGCTAGAGTCTACTGTAATCCAAAGTACAGTCATCAGAGCCCAACAAATCTTTACCTCCTGTTTGATTTAAATTTATCTCCTAGGAAGTGAGAGTAAAGCAATGAATCTTTGGAAGTCCTTAGCTGATGTACAGACAGGGTAGGCTACCAAGCAGTATTGCTCTGAATTAGAAAAATGCATGAGTCAGTTCTAATTGGTCTGTCAGTTTGATCTTTGGGTTTCACTTACCTGTCCAGACATGCTGGTATAAAGCAACACATTTTTTGCATATTCATATCATTTTGCATTTGAACAATGAGCACTACCTTAATTGTAATTTCTGTACAAAATGTACTGGAATAATTCAGAATAAAAAGAGAAATGAATGCTGTAAAACCAGAGAAACTTGCCACCTCAACTTTTCCTAATGAGGCTTCTCTTCCTGTCACAGTGTTTCTAGTGGTGTAGCACTAAAAGCACACTTACAAAAGTCATTTAGATTTAAAAACTAACAATCTACAGACCCCCAAACACTGACTCCTCATATCTCCTGTAAGCTGTGTTACTTACCTAAATTTGGAGGGCTTTTTTGGTGGTGGTAGGCAATGAAGTTTTTCCTTGAAGAGTGGAGGACTTCTGTTTCCACTAACTCTTTCCTAAAGCTTCATTTCATCCTCTAAATTTACACCTCATGCTCACCTAAACTGACTTCAGAGCACTGCAGTTTTCCCAGTTTTTAAAACACCAACTTCCATCAGAGTGATTCACCTTCAGCTGAAAAGTCTCGCTTTAAACGCAGGATTATTGCCAATTCAATAGAAAACTTTTCTTATGCCTGCTTAAGAAGCCAATAATGTAGTATGTTGTGTGAGTAGCCTTTTTGAAAGGCATAGTTCTATTAATTTCAGTTAGAACAGATGACATAGATAACGGCTTAGAGTGTTTAATTGTTGCAATCCTTAGCAATATAAGTTTAAAAAAAAAAAAAGTTTCCTGACTGCCACCTTTGTTACAACCTTTGATGGAAAACTAAATAGGTTTCCATATACTTTTAGCCAAATCTGCTACAAGACTATTAATTTAAAGAAGAAAAACAAAGAGGAAAACCAGCTAACACCTCCCTGGTAGATTTAAGTAGATGAGACTATAATACAAACTGCAAGTAGCATCTCCACCCTGTAAAGAACACTTACTTAATACGTAAAGAATTTTCCATAAGGCTGTTCTAATTCATTTCAGGTTTGTTCTATAGGCCACTGGTGTCAATTAAAATATTCCAATGCACATCAGCACTACTTGGATCACATTTTGGTTTTAAATCAATTGCACAGCATTAATGCTTTGCATCCCTGTGTAACCTCTCCATGCAGAGCTACTTACAGAAAAATTTATACAGGAAGGTAACTACTACTAAACTGCATAAAAATAGATAAAACAAGATGAAGGGTGCCTGATATATTAAAGATGAATCAAGAAGAATTTAGAACTGATGCCAAATCTTTTACATCAAAGGGCCATTAAAGTGCACCATAGTCTGTGTGCCCAATGTACAGGTCAACTTAGAAACAACAGCAGCAGTCTCCCTAACTTCTACCCTCTAGAATTTTATCCAGCTGCAACACCAAATCTGACAATAATCAGGGGGGCCAGGTCTCCATATTTTCTTGAGTTTTTTTGAAAAACAAAACAGAGCGCCTCATTCCAGCTTTCTGTAATAATGGCATCACAACTCACAATTCATAGATATTCTTTATTTTAGCCAGTAGAGACATCCCTCTACTCCCATCTTTCTCCTAAACTAAAGCTTAGATTACGTAGCACGATACAAAAGCTGCCTCAGAAGATTTCTCAATTTCTGAGAGAGCCTGAAAAACATTAGCTGCAAAGCCACAAGCCAGCCCAGTTGCACACCAGGTCCCATATGTCAAGGCTTTAGAACAGCAGGTTTATTTTTGGCTTCAAATATTAATCCTTCCCTCTCTTTCTGGACCAAAGGAAGAGCAGAAAACTTTCAATATTAAAGATAATTAACCCTCATTAACAATAATGGAAATTACATGTTGTTCTATCAGAATATACTCTCATTTTTCATTTGTACGTTCCACCATTCCCCAACACTATTTAGAAACTCTCCCTCCTGCCCAGGTCCTTCCCAAAGCCATTCATTGTGGGGGTGAAGATGAAAGCTGCACACTTGCTAATAGTGCCAAACTGGGCCGCAAGCGGGAAACTTTTTAGCCTGAACAGCAATAGCAGAAGTCAAAGCCAGCCAAAATCTTACAGACGCGGCCTCTACGCAGACATAGTGCCAGGTGGCACTTGCTTAAAGCCTTACCTATGGAGCTGATGACAATAAGCAAACTAAGGATCTATAGCTGTCTGCATCCCCCTGCAGCACTACTGGCAGCCTGACAGAAGGGCAATTACATGTCCTTCAAAAGGAAAACAAACCAAGAGGATAAATCTTTTCCTCCAGTGACTATGTCTTTTTAAATATACCTAACATTTAAAGATCTGCTAATAGATGTCCCAGTCCTACAAGCAATGTTACCACTGCAATAAGGATGAATCAAAAGCATAGCAAAGGAAAGGAGACACTGTGCAATTTTCAGCAACACAAAGTTTCCATGTAGAGACCAAAAACTTCAGGAGGTCTAAGTGCAAAAACTTCCAAACCTAGAAATCAGCTGCCACCATGAAGAGAACATGAATCCCCACTTCCACTTAATGTTTACAACAGTCTTGTTAGGTTGGAAGGGAGGTGATGTTGGGTGAAAAGCCAACATTTATGGCTCATGACTCTACCAAAGATGTTCACCTTGCATGATCAGGGGAGCACAGCAATACATTCTAAGCTGTAGAGCAACAATTTCCCCTTTTCTTATTTTGTTTGACAACAACAAATTACATCTCACATTGACCTTTAGCTTTAGGGTGGATTTAATCCCCAAACTTGAAGTACACCAAAAAAAGATACCAGTTTTGTAAACTTCCTAACATTCTTTTGTGACACTAAAGCACTAGAGGAAGAAAAAAAATGAAGTTACAGTTTTACAAACAGTTCTACAATAATAATCAAAACAAAACAGGATTATTTATTTTAAATATGCAAAATGGGCTTTTCTTCAATTCTAACAAGCTAATATGTCTTTTGGGGTTCCCATCACAATTGTGGCTCTTCTTCCCAATCTGTCTGCGTCATGCTACCTATTATTTGACAGGTCTTACACATCCTTAGATATCCAGTGGATTTAAAACTAATGCTTGGAGGTCTTAACAATATTCTGCCTCATCACATTATCTTATTCCAAAAATGAAGGTACCATGGGAAAAGTGTGTAGAAGTTCTTTGAGCACAAAATATCTGGAGGTTTGAGTACGAGTTACAAAAGCCCAGAACAGGCATTTTTACAGTAATCTTTATATTTAAAGAAACAGCAGGAATATAGATTAAATCACCTTTTCTCCTGAGACTGATTTTTTTTTAAACATTTTTAATCTTTCTAGGTCCCTTTATGTTATTTCCCCTAACCATACTAGAGATTGTAAGAAACAAAGGGGATCCAAGGACAGATGATGAAAGTGATTAGAGGCTTAGAGAGACTTCCATATGAGGAGAGATTATTAGGAAAAAAAAAAAAGAAAAAAAAAAGCCTCGCTTAAACAAAAGATTAATGGGAAGGATCATAAGAGAGACATGGAAAATAAGAAGAAACATTCCAGAGAACATTTTTACATTACTAGGAAGCAAGAAAACAAGAGGATTTCTATATATTATTTCAAGTGTAACTTTTTGTGGTCATGGAAGAATCAGCTCATCCACAGAACAACGGCTCTATTGCTAGTCTCACTAAGGCTGAAAGCACAAGAAGATCAAAAATAGGATTCTCTATTTGTTAATAAGTAAGAACATGCTCATCTATTTCAGGCAGGATTTTATTTTTATTTTTAATAAAGGGATAATTCTTAGCATTCAGGTATGTCTACCACTAATAAAAGAAAGGTCACCTGAACAGGCTTCAACCTACAAGAAATTACATAATTAGGACTTCCAGCATCTCTCTCTGAAGCATCTGGTACTGGTTAAAAGCAGGACATATCACTGCACAGACTTCTAATGGGATGCAGTAAAGGAACTCACATGCTCCATTTGCACCAGAAGAGGATTTTTCTCCTACAAGGCAGGATGTATAAACTTAGAATCCTAATGAATGTGGGAGAGTCTTGTTCTGTAAGGGAATAAAAGTGAAGAGCAATGCCCTGATGCCCAAGAAATTTGTGTATGCAGGTTTCTGAGTTCTAAATAGGACAATCTGCTGTGTGTTCAGAGGTAAGAACTTTAATAGGGCCTTGACAGGCAGTCTTGATTCAATGCTCTGGAAACAAAAGACAACACAATGATGCATAAATTAGCGTAAATTGGTTTGAGTATCAGAAACATTGTTGCATTAGTATGGACCTCCGCATGGACTTACCACTGTATAGACAGACAGAATTCAAGAGCCTCTAAGCTCCTGCAGTACTCGCTGAAAAACATAAACCCCTTAAGAAAGCACCATGACAGTCTCTAGCTGTCCTGCAGACTGCATTACAGCAAGAATAGCATCTGGCACATGACAGCTAAAAATGCAACCATTGCTCCCAAGTCTTGACCCACTCCATGGGTTAGGTCCTGATTTTAAAAAAAGTTGGATTAGTTCTCCAAATGTTGCAGGAATCAACCAGTGGTGGCCATGAATCATGAGGAAGCTGCTGCTTCAGGCAACTGGTATTAGCACAAGTGAGCTGAAGCATTTGGCACAACTGTAGTGTCTACATTGATTCCACCTGTGCCACCAGACAGAGTGAGCTGCAGTAATCCAGATTATAGTGGTCAGATCTAGTGGACGAAGAGGGGCAGAAAATCTTTGAGAAAGCTTCTTAAAACTGAAGATGGATGATTTACCAGAACCAAGGCAACAATACTTCCATAAATATATACACGCCAAGCAATGTCAAAACTATGAGGCACTTATACCATTGCACTACAACTAATAGCAGTCTTACACCACACTCTGTGCTGCCATGTTTGACATGCATGTTTGGCAGCATAGTTTGACTTTCTTGTGACTCTTCCAAGGAAGAGAGCAGGAATCCCCAAAATACTTTCCTTCCTTAAGCAGCAATAACTTTTTCTTTTGCCCTAGTTAAGAATGAATCAGCTGTTCTTCATTCAAGTATTTTATCTCTTTCGGGCTTTGGAATCTTTGCAGAAAACGGACATGTGGCTCACCAGAGAGCTGTTAGCAGAGCACACAAAAGCTTATTCTTCACAATGTCTCAGAGCAAGGTACTGAACAGACCTGTTGCCTTACACTGAAGGAGCTTCTTAACCTCAGCAGGAATTTTAAAAACCTTTCCCCTCAGATTCTACCACCATTTAAACACACAGAAGACTACATTCACAGCAAGTTTTTCTAGAGATTCTGCAAGCTGAATTTGGTTATATTTTCTCCTAGGGAATAGACAGTAGCAGTTTTGGACTTGTCTTCCGCCCTATCCATAGAGAAGGCTTCACTTTCTCATAAGAAAAATCCTTAGATGGGCTTGAGAGATGCAGGCAGTATCTACATCCCATAGGGCTGCAGAAGTCCTTCAAAACTGCCCACCCAAAAAACTAGAGTCAGTAGCCTATGTTATACAGACTATAGATCCAGCAACTACTTTGTCCCTTTCTTCCAAGCTGTATTTATTAAATGTATCTCACTATCTACTATATACTGCTCTCATCCTGCTGATAAAGTCAACTCCGAGTCTTTCTTCACACAAGCAAGTCTCCCCAGTTGATTTGGGTTCTCCGAGTGTCTCAAATATTGTTTGGGAATGGCAGCCCTAACTCTAGTTGAATCCTATTTTCTTGCTCCTTTCTTACATAATAGTATTATATCATATTATACCATATTATCATTAATTGTTGCTGCTCCATCCTCCTGGCTAAAGAAATAACAGGAATGTTGAAGTTATCAAGGCCATTTACTCAGGAAGAAAATCCTACCTGTCTTGGATAAGCACAAATGGATTTAACACAAGCTCTCACCATCACCTGGAACATACGACCTGCTATTACCATCTTTGGCAATAATATTACAAGTTTTGTGATAAGTGACACAGCTTGTAAAGCCTAGACCCTAAAGCAATGCACTTACACAAGACTACAAAGTTGTTAGAGAGTTATATTTCCAGTTCTCATGGTTGCAGAAAAGGAAGGAGAGGCTAAGACTGATGAAAAGAAACTCAAAACCAGACAGAGATGCAAATCTTTCACAAAATTGTCCTAAACATGAGATTTTTATTTTTCAGTGTGCAAGTGTTCTGAATATTAATCATGATACTTTATGCTTTTAAGTAGATTGCCTAGACTATAGAGGGGAGGCTTCAGGTTTAATTCCTAACATGCCAAAAATCATCCTTGATGGTATGCAACTTTCTTCTATGGCCACTGGAAATTAGGTTGCACATTAATCTTAGAGCAAGAACAATGAGGAAAAAATAATTAGTTCAACTTCTAAAAAGAAAAACAAAGGAAATGCATAAAATTCCTAACTGGTTTATGACTTGCATGTGTACCTAGCTTACAACACAAAGAGCATGTTAGACAGAACTCCAGCAGTAAAGCCACAGTGTACAAAGTTACTTATTTTAAAACATTTCATTATGCAGGAACAATCTCAAGCACACGATCTCCTTTCCAGCACTATCAATTAATGGGCTAGAAGGGATGGAAAGAAAGGCTAATGTTCAGTGTAGGGGAGGAAAAAAAAGCAGTCTTCCTCCACAAATAGCTAATCCCTACACTCCAAACTGTGAAGCTCATTTATTGACAAACTCAAGATCTCATAAGCACAAAAAACAGAATTTTTGCCAATACTCAGAGACAGCTAGAGCAACCTCCTTTTTCCTTCATTTCTTCCTGCAGTATACAGGAAGAAAGAGACATTTGTTTGACACCTGCTTGAGTTGAGCATTCAGATAAGAACTTGAAACCTGTGTATAAACTAGAGAGTCAACTGCCTTCATCAATGCGGTAGTCATCACAGAGGTTACTAAATATATGATAGGATCATGAGCATTGCAAATACACAGTTATATTAACAAAACATCAAAACAATGAGATAAAGAAAGCTGAACTCGCCAGCAGACCAAAAGGAAAACTGTCCCATAAAGTCATACATTGTGGATATATGGTATATTCTTACTTATCCCTGACATCAGCAGATAAACCTTTTCTATCAGTCTCCATCCCTGCCACAGACCTCTTGTAAGTAATTTCAGGAAGGGAACCATAACCATTCTCTGTTGGATGCAATCACCTGATCCACAGTTTATTAAACAGAGACTTTGAAAGCCAAAACCAAGTGTCTACCAGTGAGATCTAGGTACAGAGTCATGCTATTAAATAATCACTGCTGCAGACTTTGGTGAGTAAGTTCGCTGTTACTCTCAGCTCCAACTGGTTTCTATTGTGGATCTATTTGAACATCGGTTTCTGTTATGTCAACAGCCAGTTTCATTTCATTTTCTCATACCAACAGGACAGCAGTAAGTACTGACATTGAGAACAAGAAACAGAGGCACAAATTAAAAATTTCCCTCGGGACCAGCAGCAAGGTAGCTAACACGGAGACCTCTCGGGGAAGGTGCTGCAGGCTGATGGTGTGTTTTCGAGAGAAATTCCCCCACGCACACACACCGCCCTGGCTTCCAGGGGGCACCGAGAGCCCTGCCCCGGGACGGCCGCGCACGGGCTCCCTGAACTCAGCCCTCCCCCGCCTCGTCTTCGGGAAGATACCGCTGTAACTGCCCGACCGCGGCGGCTTATCGAGAAGGACCAGCCGAGCTGCCTCGCCACCGCTGGACTGGAAGCACGCCGTGACCTGCCGTCTTCCTTTCTCCCGAGGGAGCCCCCTCCTCACCCTGCGCCTTCAGAGAGCGCCGAGGGGCCCCGCGGCCGGGACGCCGACGACCACCCCGGCGGAGAAAAGTTTCTGAGCGCGGGTGGCAAAACCACCCCGCGGGGCGGGGCGGCGCGGGGCGGCGCGGCGGAGGAGAGGGTTACCCGCGTCTTTCGGCGCCGGTGCCGCTCCGGGTCCGAGTACGTCCTGTCCACGGCCAGCGCCGTGTCGCTGCCCGGCATGCCGGCTCCGCTCTCCGCCGCGGAGAGCGGCCTGCGAGGCGGCCGCCCCCTCCTCTTCCCCTTCAGCGGCGGCGCGGCGCGGGCGCAGGTAGGGGTCCCGCCAACGGCCGCCCGCCCGCGCGCCAACGGCCAGCCCAACGACCGCGGCAGTAACGGCTCGCGCCTCTGAGGGCTCGCGGCCGCCGCCGCCGCGGTGCGGGAGGGCCGGGCACGCCCGGGGGGCGTGCCCGGCCCTCCCGCACCGCGGCGGCGGCGGCGGCTTCGGTCCTCCTGAGCGGGCACAGCTCGATTAACCCCTCGGCTCCCTCCGCCCGACGGCGGCCGTGCCTAGGCGAGGTCGGTGTCCAGCTCTGGGCACCGGTCCTGTGCTGGTGTCCCTGGCTGTGCCTTGGCGCGGGTGACCTGAGAGGGGACAGTCGCAGCCCGTGTGCTGCCAACTGGCTCGGGCTTTTCATTAAAGCTCCAGCCCTTGAAGGGAATTACCTTCAAGATAGTTTAAGTGACAATCTCAACTTATGTTAAAATAAAATAAAATTAAATTAAATTAAACAAAACTCTACTTCCTGTTACACAAAGCGAGTCTGCAGTTCCTTCAGACTCACTCCCCTGTAACAGCAGCGGGACTTCACCTTTCAGGTAAGGTTGTTAGGAGATACTCATTCGTGAGTCATCTTGCTTTTCTTCTCAAATCTGAGATAACAACAGTCCCAAGGCATGTGCATATATAAATATATGTACTTCAACACAGCTAACTACCCTAGATGGCATTGCTGCTTTTAAAAAATATTTCCCTGTCATCATTTACATTTTTTATTAGATACTTTCTGTTCTGAGATAACACTACTACTGGGAGTTAATTATCTAGCACAAGGGCTTACTTGGTGTTTTCCTGTCACAACCTCTGCAAAAATTAAAGACCTGAAATTCCAAGGGAAAGAACAAATCCTAGAATTCACCTTCTTGGAAGGTTTTTCTTCTATAACTCTAGTATCAGTTTTTACAAAGTTATCCAAAATTCAGAGACAAATTTAGTGGTGAGCAGCTTTATTAAGGGAAGCATTATTTGCCCTATGCAGTATTCATACAACCAAACTAACGCAGGTCGCCTGCACACATGTAATGACTTGCCATTTTTCCTATAATTCTTATGTAGCTGAATGAAATAGCTGAAGTTGGAAAGCTGGTGGGAAAAAGTTCTAAAATAGGAACTGCATTTCTTCAGTCCCTCGGCTCAGACATGAAAGTTAATCCATCACTCCAAATGTGCTGGAGGGTGGGGAACTCTGGAGGCAAAGGTCAGTAAGAAAAGTAAGCAAATGTTGTGGTTTGGGGATTTTCACTGAAGTCATAATTGCACATTTCCAGAGGGGCCTGTGCAGTTTCCAGCACCTAGGATGAAACATCCTTATTTCCTCAGAAACTTTCAGGATTTTTTTTTAAGTCTTGCCAAATACAGCTGATCAAAGCATAGAGGGGATAAGTAGTTGGAAAAGGGGCACATAAAAGGCTTCAATTGCTTGGCTCTTTACTAACATAAGGCTTATTATAAATCATAGTTTATTCAAAAGTTTAGAGTTTTATTTAAATAATACCAGCAGGATAGCCATAAAATGATGATACCTCTCTTCATGAAGAGTGACAGTACTATGCAATGTATATTTAGAAATACATCCTGTGTGGCTGGTCTCAGCAGTATTAACAGTCAAATATTTACAAAGAAAACACCCTCTCCTGATGTAGCTTCTAAGAGGGGAGAGCAATATGCTTAGTTTCACAAGACCTAGATTGGTCACACCTTGCAATCAGCCTGCAGATTCGCTTGCTTGGGGGCTGCCATCAGCATTGGCAGTTTTTGCCATAAGTACCAGCAACCCAAACCCTGACTGCTTCCTGGAGGAGCCGTGACCACGGGGGCACAGGCTGGGCAACTAGGAGCCAACAGCGCATGCCGCAGCAAGCTACTGTGGAGCAGAAGTAACCACTTGGGTAGAGGCACCTATCCCAGAGGTCAGGAGAGCCTGTCTGCACAAGCTGTTGCCCTCTCTGCAGTCTCTACAGGTGCTGTGGTTTGGGAACACCTACAGTAAATGGTACTTTTCATAGGATGGAGTTGGATCATCTGCATCTTCAGAGCTTAAGTTTAGCGTATATCAAACTTTAGTTCCATGCTGGCCAGTCAAAGGCTGCTCTTTCCCCCTTTATTTTAACTTCTCCCACATGTGCCGCTAGGTCCTCCCTGGTCTGTAGCAGGAGCAGACAGATGGTTTTCCTATGGCATATTGGCTGAAGGCATTTCATTTTCCTTGGCTGAGCACAGACAACCCCTCCACCCCCGCAGACGGTTTGTACAACTCTCCTTCCCCAGCCCTAAGCAGAGACATGACTCCTCAAGCATGGGCGGTTACTGAACAGCACAGCACTTCTGACAGTCTTGCCACGTACTTTCTCTCATTATTATTTTCAAAATCCCACAGAACTTGAATAAATGCTCTTCCCCCACACTGCACCTATTCCCAACTGGACCTTCAACCTACTAAAGCAAATACTTGCAGATATTGGTAGGAACGTGAGGCTGGTCTCAAAGGGACATAGATAGGAGTGGTGGCCTATAGATGAATTTTCTTGTCACTTTAAATTTTTCACAAAGTATTTTTTAAACTCAGTTCTGTGGTTTAAGTTGATGAAAAACCAAATGTTAAATCATCCTAGCTGTCCATTGTGTCAATTTTAAAGTTTCGATTTCTCAAAATCATTCACTGACTGCTCAGTTGTCCGTGGCTCAGAGTAATTCCATCCTTTTCCAGTGTCAGCATAATGCTGGTACTACCCACAATGCTTAACTCCTGATATTTACATTATTTTGCCTGCCTTTTTTAAAAAACCTTTTAAATAGTAATGAAAATTAGGAATGGAAAGTTTAACCAGTTAAACTTAGGTTCACTGTACAAGGGAGGACACCACTGTCCTTTGGTCTCAGATGGAGAGATTTATGGTGGGTTTGCCTGTGTTGTCTCACCGTAGGAAAATTAAGTCTCTGGACAGGCAGCAGAGACCCTGACCAAGGCAGGCCTGTCAGGCGGAGCCTGAGATTTCTATAGATGACTCCTGTCTTATTTGTCCCTGCACGAGCTGCATCTTTACTAACCATGTCCTGCTGCCCAACCCTACACAGCTGATGCAATCATCCAGTCTGTGAGCCACTAACTAGCTATAGCGTCTTATGTATAGGCCCTACGGTGAGAGGAAGCAGCAATAGCGGCAGTGGGATGGCTTATCAAAGTCCAACCTCCCTCATAATGTAATCTGAGCAACAGGGTCATGCACAGTGGGAAGTATCACAAGACAGGAAACTCTTATATAAGGCAAGGGAATCCTATCATTAGGAGGCTGGCTTGAGGTTCGGTCCTGTTCTCTTCTCTGCTTTATTGTGAGTTTGGACCTTGGCAACTCACTTTACTTCTCCGGGCTTCCATACTCATAAAACAAGAACCAAAGTACATCTTTATTCTGTGGAAAACCTTGAGATCTCTGCATGCAAAATGCTATTATTAAATGCAGTGTTCTGACATTGTAGGGAGAAATTATATGTACAGTGTTAAGCGTATATTGGCAAAAGCACAATCAGGAAGAAGGCGAAGGTCTCTTTTTCCACAATGGTAACATCCGTAATCTAAACAGGATACCAGGGCTTCTTATGAGAGGTTTTTTAACTTGCCTTCCAAAGCTTTTTCCAACAGCTTGCAGCAACCAGTCTCCAAGGGAAAGGACTACGTGATAAAGAGACTATCAGTGCCGTTACTAAGTCTGACAGCAAATGGGATAGTGCTGATTGACGTAGGTATTGCAGTTATCCATGAGCACATTGTCACAGTTCTCAGTTTGTCTGCCAAAACATAAGCTTTTCACACCCACTGGAAAGGAGATATTCTGTTTGTCTGTAACCAGCACAAGCTACCAAGAGATCACACCAAAATTTACAGATTACATTGCCAGGCGGTAACCTTCATTCAGAAGGTCTGATGTTGATGAGCATTCAGATGTCAAACTAAAATTTTAAACCTCTGCCTCGCCTCATCTCGCCTCTCCTCTCCTCTCCTCTCCTCTCCTCTCCTCTCCTCTCCTCTCCTCTCCTCTCCTCCCCTCCTACACAGGAAGAAACTCCTAAGCTAGGACTATCATTGTGTCTTAGTGAGATGCATTGATAGAGGGTGAAGAATAGAGAAACAAATGAAAAAATCCAGATGAGGGTGACAGAAGTCCTTCTCCCTCTTCTTTCTTTCCCTTGCCTACTATACTTTGTTCCCTGCTGTGAGATGAGATGCAATTTCAGGCCTGTTCCTTATTCTTTTACAGCTTAGGAAATTTTTGCTAAGTAATTCCTCACTGCCGCTGATGACAGTGATAGCAATGGTGAAACAGTCTTAGTACAAATGGGATGGCAGCAGTCTTTTGCATTTTAAGTGCTGTGAATAAGAGACATGCTTTTAGCAGCGGTAAATGACAGCTGTTCTTTATACCCAAGAACTGTCCTGGAACTTATCTATTCACATTAAAGACGACTCGTACCGCAGAGGCCAAAGCACAAAATTCTCCCTTGGGCAATGTGAATGTTTGTTGCTCATCGGCTTACAAATCTTCTTCTGCCCCACAGTGTGTGATCTGGGGCCCTTCCAGGAAAGAACCTGTGTGTCCAGATTCAGCTGCTTTGATATTGCCATGAGGTATTGCAGGATCAAGAGCGCCAGCCAGGGCCATGCTCAGCTCATCTCTGTGGCACATGAAGGCATACCCCACTCCAAAACATGAGTGTGAACTTGGACCCAAACAGTTCACACTGCAGCCGGAAGACACATAGCCTAAATCTCCTATTACTGCATATGCTGGTGGTTATATCAATGGGACCTTTTATCCCAGATTAAAACAAGCAAGTCAAAACCTTAGTCCAGCTATAGTTCATAGGCACAGGAATTGCTCTCAGGAAATGCCACCTCAAGCCACCACTGGGAGACCTGCACACAGCACTTTTGAAATCATGTGAGCAGCTGCACAGCTGATGTCTGAGCTCCTAAAAGCAGTAGGCGAATAGCACCACAGCTCTCATCCTACTACTTTATGGCTGTAGCTCACAGACACCTCAACTCACAGTGTGTGGCTGATAGTTGCAGGTAGAGATGGTACATTATGCTGGAGAGGAACCTGTCCATTTTATTTGTTATGTCTATGAAGTGCATTGCGTGGCTGTGGTGCTGTATAAATTATGTAATCTGAATGTGTGACAGCAATTATTTCCATATTGATAGACAATGTCAAATGCAGGATTAGGACTTCTTTGCCAGTCAACCAGAAAACACAGCTGGGTTACGAGAGGACAGAAAAACTAATGATTATACAAATAAGCCAGCACCTCCTCCCAGTGAGTGTTGTTACAACACCGGAAAACTGCCACAACCCCTCTGGTTTCACTACAGTGACTCTCTATTTACAGTGGTGCAAGTTACAGGAACATGAAGCCCAAGTTTCCTCACCCCTATCAAAGTGGGCCACCACTAGTCTTCTAAGTGTACTTCTACTAAATCTAATTCACTCCAGTATGAAAGCTCTTCTTTAAAATCACATGAACAGGGAACAGTGTAAAGTATGTTATTTGGTGGGTTAATCAGGCATTATGAGAGAAATATGTTTAAGAGCCCAATTAATATGAGCGTAATAAAAACAGAAAGCTTCCTCCAGTTTACTTCTCCATCTGCCAGACCTAAATATATGACATTCAGCTCTGATCTGAGTGATAAGGACTTGGAAGATTAACATCAACTAAGCAAAAAAGCCAAAATGCCATTATGGTTAATTGGCATAAAGTTTCCAAGTGCCTGATTTTCACAACAAATATTTTAAAGGCAGAAAATTACAAACAAAAAAGCCCCACAGCATAGCATGGGCAGTGTACATCAGGCTAAATAAATTTGTATCAACCATCATTTAAAAGTATCCAGCAATACCCTCTCTTTACTCACCCAAATACAGTAATTTATCAAGGAGCAAGTTCTGGATTATTACTATATATTACTATATAATTCTACAGGATAGTTTTCACTGAATAAAGTATTTGTTATATTTACTCCTTGGTTGGATTGGTAAGAAGTATTAAAGTCATTTTACTTTCATCTTAATGCTTTTTATGAATAAAACCTAGGTCCATTGATTGAAGTTTTGCCAATTGCTTCAATATGCAAGGGTTTTACCACATATTTCTGCATATTCGACATCAAATTCACTCACTACTAATGTCCCAAAGATAGATGCGGACCTTCATAACTTCCTGCATATAACTATTCATTCAGAATTTTTAACATTATTAAATGGCAGCATCTGTATATGTACTTTCCTGGATCACAGCTGTATAATTTTGTCTACTGCATTCATGATTTAGACTGGAATTTAAGTTTAGTGAGTTTAGGCATGCTGCTAGTTGACCAAGGAGGCAAGTGATAAGATAGGACATTTCCCACCTTCTGACTGGTTCTGGCAGATGCTTCAGAATGGTCTGTGAGATAATACAGATTTTAAGCAGAAAATATAAATCCTAATTTTTAACATCATATTCACCCTTTTGGACCTTTTAAAATCATAAATTTAAAAGCTATTACCCATTGTGAAATTTGGGGGACAATTTTTGAAAGATTAAAGTTTTCAGCTTTGTTCTTCTACAACCAATGAAATGTATAGATATCATACAGTATGATTTTCTTATCCCTGGGACCTGCGTTTTAGCAGGAATATACAATAACAAGCATATTTTGCAATGTTTTTGGTAACTGTAGCATCAAGAGTTAAAATCTTGGCACTGCATTTCAGGGGAGTTTCCCCCTGAACTTCCATGAAAAGAAAATGTTACAGCATGAGATGGCCAGAAAGTGCAATAGTGGAGATACCTCATTTGCCAATAAGGATTCTTATTCCACTGTACAGGAATACCCTTTTCTGGAGGAAAATTAATCACTTTTTCCAGTGCAATTGTATCTGGGCTTTTCTTTGTAAAGTTATATCCACGCAGGGTGGGATTTCTTCTTCACATTCCTAACTGATATAGCCATATTGATAAAGCATTTATTTTTAAAGCAGGAGAAGGGTAGAGAGCCTCCATTTCCACAGCAGGCTGATACCACCAAAGAATTACGCAGAAGACACCCTGCAGCAGCCAGGCAGCTCTGGAACTGGAAGAAAGTGAGTCCCCGTCTGCCCTTCCAGTGACCACTGTGTATGGAGCTAAAGCTTTTCTGAAAGACAGAGCTGTCCTTCTTCCTGCCTAAAAAAAAAAAAATGTTGGCAGCAGGGTTTGGATTGATCTGTTCTGGATTGTTGGTGAGTAAACTGCCTCCGCTCGAGGTACAAGCAGCTCCCCACTTCCTTTTTGTAAGCACCTCAGGCCCACAGTTTTGCAGATGTCGGATAAATTTCTCAAGCCCAGTATAAAGGCACGACATTCTCAAGAATCTCATGGGCATATACTTACAGACCAAAACTGAGGGAAAAAAATGGTAATAATTATAGGCTTACTAGACAAACCATTCTTTTTACAATATTCCCTTAAATTTATTTGTGTGTGTTTCTCACACACATATAAACCCTTATAAACAATTTTATTTAAAGGATTGTAAAGGGAGAAATTGAATGTTCCAGCTTTCCTATTCTGCTAATAGAGATTAATTAGCACATGTAGGCTTTGAAACACTTCCAATTATGAGTCTTAGATCAGTGGAAAGCACTGTAGCAACGTATAAACTCTAATAGCAACACAAAAATTCTAATAGCAACACAGTATATATCATAAGTAATTAGAGTTCTATGGACTAGGCATATAACAGCTACGACAAAGTAACACAGCCTGTTATCCAGCAGTTTTATCTGAGAAGTCATACTACATAAATCAAAACAAATTTTTCAGAGACAAACAGTATTGTAAAGCCCCACTATAGGAGTGGAAAGTGGGGATATCTTGTCACTGACTGACACAAGAATTTCACTGATTTTCAGCACCTCAAATACACCAGCTGATACAATTATGAAACGATGGAGCATATTCCTCATTAACACTCGCCAAAATCTTACATTTCTTCCAATGAAAGGTTGCCTTTTTCCTAAATGAAACATTGTCTCATGTTTTTCCTCTTTTAAACAACATATCACAAACCTTTTACTGTTGGAAAAAGCTCTTAACAGAGGTGGGTTTTTTCCTTAACAGAAAAGAAAACCCTGTTTTTCATTTCTCTCACAAGTTTTCATTAAAAGACCTCCCATTTCCCAGCAGTTCTGTTCTGCGCCTCTGAAACTCGAGGCATGGTTTGTCAATTTGCTTAAGCTGAAAGGAGCAGGTCTGCGCCTCCTGCACCCCCGGGTGCACATTTGCACCCCTACCCTGGCCACTGAGCTGCGTGATGTTACAAAACAGCTCTGGTAACATACCTGTAGCACTGCTGTAACTCCACGGAGTGCAATAACAAATAGTAGCGGAAGGGTTGTACACATATATACATACGTATACGTCATCGTTGCGTAGCTGAAGCATGCGTGTAGAGAGGCAAAGTGCAGGTGGGCCCTCCCAAGAGCACTGCATGATATCAGAGGCCTTGAAACTACAGGCACAGGATGATATCAGCAGCCCCAGGGCTATAAACACAAATGGCCAATTACTGACACTGATCTGGAAGCAATCCATGCAAACTTCCCGCAACCAATAGCATAGGCGGAGGCGTATTTATGTTATGTATTTAAGGCTGCAACAAAAAACACTGGTTGCGTGGGTGCCACTGCTTCGGGACTGGTATGTAGCATTGATCGCTGTGGTACCCTGTAATGCTACACATGTATGTATTATCATTAAAGAGAAATAAACCTTTAATGTTTGTGTTTGGTCTAGCATCTTACCCTCGAGGCTGGGTTGTAATTTGGATGCAGCAATAGTGGGCTGGTCAGAGAGCTGATCCAGGTGAAAACTACCTCTGTCGAAACAAAATAAATTATTAGATGGCAAAATAAATTATTAGTTTTATTAGCTCCCCCATCTGGCTGGCTGTACAGCCCCTCAAGCACTGGCATTGACACAAGAAAGTGGGCAGGGCACCATGCCTGAGGGCAGAATACAGAATTTAGCAGAAGTCAGAAGAATGGACTTTATTTAAACTGATCATGAAATCACATTCTTAGTTGCCATGGTTTTTAGTTATGTCCTAGCATACTGAGTACTTTTCTATGCAAAGACTCTTAACATCAGTATACTGTGAATCTTTACAAAGGTTAATTATCCTTGTAAAAGATATGGAATGAGGATATAGTCAAATGTTAAACCTTTATGTATGGAGATCTGTACAAAGCATGGGCACCCCGAATGACACCTTTCAAAAAGAACTATTTTCCCCTTTTTTAACAGAATGTCAAAAGTAGTTTGATACGTTCAGGCCTTGGAAACATATCAAACTAGCTTCATTCATGCAAAAACCTAGTGAGGAGCTTCAGAGTGGGGAGCTTCAGAGTGAACTTTGTTGATGAACTTGAGACCAGCAATTATATCTGGAACAATCAACTCTCTGGGTACCGTGACACCAGCCACTGAAGTTACAATGAACTTATGATGAAAAATAACAGGACTGCCTGAAGGACCAAGAGTAATGCAAATGTAGTTTTCAAACATCTGTAGAAATAAAGCATCTGAGGTAATAGTTAAAACAATTATCTGGTTTGCTGGAAAAGGGAAATATTTGTATATATAACTAAAACAAGTGACTGAGCAGAAAAATGGTACCCTTCTGTTCACTAAGAAAGTGTCATCTCTAGGGGAGGCTTCACAAAATCTGTATAAAATTTCCTCTTGCTATTGAGATGGAAAATTCCTCTGGTTATCTAGACTTTGCTTGGTCAGCCCCCAGAACCGTAATGTATTTATTTTTTTTAGACATCCAAGACTAAAAGTTAAGGTAAGGGCACATCTGCACACAACTCGGCTTCACTGATGCAGAAAAGAAGTAGATGAGCTCAACTAAATCAGCGGAGAATTCTTGCATTCCTGCCTATGAATGTAGACAGGCAGCAGAGTAAACATTTTAAAGTTAAACAATGTCCCTAGGCATTTAAATAGCTTAAAGTGCATCCTCTTCTTGAGAATAAAAACAAATGTTTAGTAACTGCACTCAGCAAGACATCTTTGGCCTGTCCACCAGAATTATACAGTGATTTAAAAACAGAAGAGATTAGCAGTCCCCAGATTGGCAGGGTTTTCCCCCCACAGTGCATGTTTTCTATTTATAGGTACCTTTTTTTTTTCTTTCCTCATTGCATGCACGGAGCTAAATTTGCTGCAACTCCTTTTGCATTGTGACAAATCTCTTTTTGACCTGATGTCAGTTCCCCCAAACTTCTTGATATAGGTCTCTCTTTCCGTTTGTAACATCTATAGCTACACACATACAAACGTGGGTAGGTAAATACATGCATGCGAACATTTCCTCCTCCTCCAGTCTTTTAATATTCCTCAGCGGTTGTGAATGACACTTCAATCAGCAAATGAATACCCACTATTTTCAGTAAGTCTTTATAATGTACTGTAATCTCAGAAATAAGAAAAATACTAGCCAGAAAAGTTCAAGAGGTTAAAATATATTGTTCAAGCTATTTTTTCTTTCTTCATTAGTCATTTTACAGACATGCACAGGTGCACACACATTTGATTTATTTATGCCTCCTCAGTGCTTACAGCATTTTATAGGCACAGCAGGGAGTTTCAGTGCGGCATTGTGTAATGTGGAGGGGGAAGACCCACGCCAGACCTCAGTCTGCCGCAAGTTTGAGCAGTTGTCTGTTGGGCCCTGTGTGAGATGAAGAGGGAAAAATAAAGCATGGCAGTTGGAAGAAAGTTAGCAGTTTCTTCGAGAAATGATGTGCCAGTCTTGAAGAGGGCATTTTTACCCCATGAAGAAAAAAAATAAGTGGATTTGTTCTGCATGTTATGGACTGATTGCAGCAGTTTCTGAACGGATTTTTAGTAATTAATTCTTGCAACAGATATTCAAGATGTCTTGAAATTGGGAAAAACCTGTTGAGTTCTCTGAGCATTACCAGTTTTAAACAGCTAAGGATCCTCCCTAATGTTACTGCTGATGGGTGTTAGTTTAGTGAGTTGTGGACATCTATTAAAGTAGAAAAAAAAATCAGTCCTGTAATTGGAACAAATAAATTCTTCTCATGTTCTGCAGAACCATTCAGATGAGATGCGGCATCAGGTTCTGTGACTAACTACGGCCCTGCTGAGGGGTTGCAGTAAAATGCTGCTTTTAGCCACTGGTAAATTTAATATAAATGCTTTTCACCACAAATTCTGTGGCACTTGGATACCTTTGATTGTCTGATACAGAGCCCACAGTCACACTTACATTATCTGTTCTAGCTGGTTCTTCCTAATTCCATTTAGTAGGATCCAATTGAATGAGTGCAGAAAAGCCACCTAAAGGGCCATATACATGATGGTAGTTTGTTCCCCAGAAGAAATTTCAGAAACACATCTCTAGATTTCCCCATTTATGTTACCTCTCTGGGTTCAAATCTAATGATAGAAATTAAACATTTTGATCATCAAGGACCTGATCAGCACATTAGTGCTGCTGTTTAGACATCTAGAGATTCCCATACATGAGCACCAGAGCGGTGCCAGACCTTGGAGATCCTGCTGTTAGAACTGATTCAGTGTCAATCTCTGGAACAACTGTGCCAGGTTTTACAGTATAGGTGAGATATCTACTGCGATGGATACTCAGGACTGACTCTTTGTATTTTGAATTTCAGATCGTTTTTCAAAGACACTGATGTATTTATGCAAGCAGTGTCAATCATGTGGTGCCTAGGAGAGATCATGGAAACTCTCTCTCTTCCAGATTTAAAAAATGTGCATAAACAAGTTGTTGACTTAATTTATGACCAATGGCTCTTCCATAAGTTTATTGCAAAGGCACACTGATATTTTCCTGAATTATCCATCATTCAGGACTATATAGTACATGCATCACTTATTAAGTGCTACACTTTCCAAGGATAATCTACCTGGTCTTTTTACTTCGTTACTAATCTGTCTTTTCTCAAAAGAGGTCTGGAGAGTATTGTGGTGAGGCATTGATTGAATACAGTTAAAAAAATACAGAGTGAACTTTCAAGACCTTTTTAGGCCACAGCACTAACACTGCTAAGCTGGGAGCTTGTAAAGCCCTCTTGTTGCAACCCTTTATTAATATTCAGTCTTGATCTTTCTGCAATTTTGTGGCTTACTTGAAAGACTTGACACAGAGAGGAATCTTCCAAATATCAGTCTGAATGGTATTATATATATGCACACACTCTTTTTTATTTTGATATATATATAAATTTTGTTTATCTCAGTTGTGTTTTAATATAATATAAACATATATTTATATAAGTGACTCTGTTAAGCAAATGAGCAACGACATTGCTCTGAGACCAGAACCTCTAACGCGCTTTCTGCACTGGGTGGGCTCCGTACTACAATCAGGGATATTGTCATGTGTTTTCGCGCTGTCAGCACAGGATGAATTTCCCTCCTTAGAGAGTTTCCAACTAATCTGATTTCTGTCAGCCTCTCTAAAAGATGGAAGAGAGTGGATGGATGTCCTAGACAGATGAATTTGAAATAGTGTAAGGGAGATGGATGTTGTTGACTGGGTCTTTTCTTCTGTTGAATGCTGACGCCTCAACCGTGTACTGATGCAAAATTCTTGTCAGCCCAAATGGTTTGTTTTGACCGTGCTATGTCATTTAAATGTTATAACAGCAACAGCAACTGGGGATATTTTGTGGTAGCAGCCAGTTATTGAGGGAAATTAAAAGTACACGGGCACAGAGAACGTTATAACTAACACTAAGCACGGCAACAAACCCCAGCAATCTGGTGTGTAGGTGATACTCCAAGACATGTGAATACCTCCCTGAAACAAGCCACTGTGTCTGTTGACATCCTGCAATACAATGGTACCGTGCTTCACATTTGCCCTAAGGCTAGAGAACTCAATGTAAACAATCCATTTTTTATCTATCAGCATTCATCCTTAAATGTATATTAATAGCTGGAAGCCTCAAAACATAAAACCAGCGTGTCATGCACATGTTCTAGCCACGGCTCCAGCAAAAAGAGCGTTCCCTTGTCCCAGGATGAGGACAGCGAGCACCTCCTTTAAGCTCGACATTGCTCCACGCATTACGGCATTACCCTTTGGATCCTTCCTCCGTGGCCGGCAGAGGAGGAGGAGGATGGTGGGCCCAATGCCGCTCGCCATGCCCGGGAGGAGCAGGCGTGCAGGTGCGTGCTCAGCTCCAGCCCTGTACAGGGCGCTTAGCTCCAACAACGGGTATTATTCTGTCAGCTGAGGCGATGTTATAAATGCTTAAGCTGTTTTTTGCTGTAAAAATCTGCCTGCAGCCTTATTTACCCTGGATGAGTGCCCAGAAAGGACTGATTTGCATCAGTTTGAGGAGGAAAAGAGATGGAACATCAATAGCTCTGTCTTCACATTGATACATTTTTGAATTTTTCTCTTTTGGAATTCCTTACTTATGGGTCTGGGGTGATTTTGGAGGCAGTAAAACATTTTCAGATGTTACCCTCTGCTCGTATAGGACCCGGGCATCTGTCATGGGAAGCTAGTAGGGCATATACAATTTTGTAACCATTCTCTAGGTGCATTTTTAATAATGTAGATGGGGGCTGGGGTAGGGGAACAGGATCAGCAGCTGAAATAATTAAATTTGGAGACCTTTTCCCAAAAAGCAAAGAATACTACTCAAGAAGCTGATAGACGAAACAGGAGAGCATGTTGATATTAGTAGCAGTTGTATGCAGGATGGAACAGGAATGGAAGAAGGGACCTAAAACATTTTGAAAGAATTTCCCTGCCTCGTAATAAGCAGAAATAAGCAGAAATCTGTAGTAATCTCTTAAAATACCAGGAGCAAGAGTATGCACGAACACTTTATTATGCCTTAAAATTTCTCTGTAATTTGAAATGTCTGTGCAGCTTGCAATGGGTCATTTACCTAACAAAAAATCTCAAATCAGTTTAAAGCTGAAGGCATTCATGAAACTGTGAAGCAGAAAACCATTTCTATTGATTTTTATTTCATTTGTCCACTGTTGCAGTGAACACGCTTCACCTTCAAAGAGCCTCAGTTTTAACCCACGCAATGCACCATCCCCTGGATGCATGGAGAGCAAAGAGTGCGGGGACAGGGAATAGCGCAAGGGAGGAATAAGCAGCATGGGAAGAGCAAGAGAGGAGGCTGGGAAAACTTGAGCAGCAGCTGTGCGCTTGCACTTTTCAGAGCAACAAGCATTTTTGTTTTTTAATACTCCACCATGAGCCCCGGTTTAAGTACCCAGGGGAGACGCTAACTGCTGAGAGATGCTAGTGAGACATGGCAGCGCCAGCCTGGAGAATTGCCTTCCCTTTGGCAACATGGAGTAAGAAGACAGCCAGGTGTCCATCACGGAGAGAGCAGGAGGCACGACCCCGCAGCGTGCTCCTCCCCAGCCTGGAGCCTACCAGTGCCCGGAGGCACCATCTCTCTGCGGGCTGCGGTGAGACAAGACAACAATGCTCTGAAAAATGGCCTCTGAGCAAACACAGGAGCCTGTTGCTTGCTGCAGGACGTTTTGATATCCTGCGTGCACCCGATAGTACACGCATAAGAGCTGCCCAAGTTGTAAAACTGAGAAGCTGCAATATATTTCCAGAACATTAGTTCTGGTCTGTAAACCATTTATCTATATCGGCTAGGATAATTACGATGGGTTGGGTGGCCTCCACGTTCCTCAGCAGTTAAGTAAGCTGTATAATCAAGTCCAGTTTTAAACTCTCTCACATCATATTAAAAAAAAAGAAAAAGTCACATAGCACAGATTTGAAGCACACACATACACAACGAAGTCAACTTTTACTCCTAGGTTATCCAGTAATTCCTTGCCCAGCACTCATGCAAGATCAGCAAAGGCAGCATTTCGGAGCCTCTCCCTTTTTATGATGGCTATACAACAGGATGACTAAGTTCAGCTGAGGCCACCATTCTCTACCTGAGTTCCCGGCCCTGACCATAGAAACCTGCAGTTGATCTTTGGTCACAGAAAGTTTTTCAACACTGTCTCCACCACTGCTGTTGTAAAATTCCAGGTTCCTCCACTGCGTATTGGCTGCTCATTTGTCTTAACCTTTGGAGGCTGTAATGTTGTTCCTTCACAAGGTTGAAGTCTAGGACTGTCCAGAAACTGTAGTTCAAATACCATATGATCAATAACTAAATACAGTACAGGATCTACACCCACCATTCACAAGCTTAGACGTAACTGTACTTTTTCTGACATTTGACTGCTCAATTTTACTACCATAAAAGTCTCCTTAAAGGCCTGAACTATTCAAAGCTGCAGAGCAAGAAGAACTGAAAAAAGAGAGAGAAAACAGCACGAAGGAGAACAACATATTAACCTCCTACTTCAAGACATTGAGTTTAGTCAGGTACTAGCAAATCACAGTTATAAATCCCAAGCGTGCTTGAAACTGCCATCATGGACTTTCCTTTACAAACATCTCAGCAACAAAATCAACTGATGTGGGGTTTTGGATTTCGGCTGCTGGGTGACTAACACAAATAAACCAGCGCGGCAAAGTAGGTCAGGGAACCGTCCTCCCCCTTGCTACTCTCTGAGTCACAACTGGCTTCTCTCTTTGCATCTGATTGCACACGTTAGTTTGGCACCTACAACTATTTCATTATTTCACATAGCTCTCCACTGCTTTACACTGAGTTCATTTCTACACCTAGTTCATTTTAGTCAGTGGAGTCAGGATGCAATGAATGGTCCTAGGTTTCAAACTGATAGACAAAGAGCCTTAATGAAAATGCCAGTTTAAATGGTAGCACAATTACAGGGACATGTGCATCGACAATTTTCTCTGAGCAACGGGGATTTGCAGCTTAGGAGAATGATTAAATTTCTGTAAAAAATGTTCTTTATTTTGAACTACTATCAGCCAGTCAAGTACTGGGAATGCATAAATTAGACTCCCCCAGAAAATAATATTCTGGACAAATAGCTATTCTAGTGGCAACTAGAATTTTAAGTGGATCTGTTGCTTCCCTGTTTTGTGGAATTTAATAAAAATGCCACCACAGACAATGTGCCATAAATAGAACTTAGATTTTTCTGTTCAGCTAACATTGCCTCATTTAATGAGTACTATTTGTACCAAAGTAGTATCTTACTTAATTTTTGCAAGGCATTTAAATAATCTACCATGAAATAATAATGATGCAGAAGAAACACTTATTTCAACTGTAAGTTAGGAATGGTTCATTGCTTTGTGCCTGTGCCATTGTTTGCCATACTTTTGTAATCTTTAACCAATACAGTGCTAAATCAAATACCTTGCAGTGCAATGACTAGCTGAATTAATGCCCTGTGACACTGCAGGCGTGCTGCAGTTGAGGAAGTGCAGTATGGAAGGCACTGCGTGGCCCACGCGCCTGCAAAGCAAACAGCTGCTGGGCCACTTGGACTCCAGGTAGCCCTGCGGCCCACCGCGCCACCCAGACTATTTTGTAGCAATCCCGGGATACGGCAGCCTGCGTATGAGATGGCTATGGTCTGTCCTGCAAAGGGGAGCAGCCGAAAGCCAGAGTCACCAGCCGATCTCCCGCTAACTTGGGCACATTCCCACGCGTTGCTCGTCACTCTCACGGCATGCCTTCTCCCGGTGTCTGCCCCGAGAGGCAGCATCCCGCTCCTGAGTGCGGCTGTCACCCGCCTGCACAACGTCATCATGAAAGGGCAACCACAGGCCAGAACATGGGCCTTCGTCCACGCACAGTGTCTTCTTTTGCACTTCAGGTACACATGAGCTTTCATTTTTCCAGTTCACTGACAGAATGCTTTAATTTGTGACTATATTATTATAGCCTTCTGTATTGTGGATTAAAATAATGCTAATGATAAAAATATCATATGCCCAACACTGGCATTAAAAAGTCTGTGTTGGCACTCAGAGCTTGAGAAAAAAATAAAGGTTGAAACACAATTTCCAAAGCCATCCTACAATCTGCCTAACCAAGATAGCGCCAGTAGTTTGGGGAATCTGGCACTCAGAGTTTTGGGATCAGCTCAGCATCAGGGATCATGATGCCCTCGTAGCCAAACCACCAAAGCAATTTATTAAGTTAGAATTGTAGAAAGCTAGCCTGAACAAAGCAACCTGATGGCAACCTACCAATAACAGGGAAGAAAACTGGCATGTGGCTACAGCTTCTGTACTATTGCCATCTACAGGTGGTCTTCTCTTTCTTCATTAGGAAAGGTAATACAGCGAAACATGCAGGCCTGGCACTCAGCTCTGCTAAATTCAGTTGCTACCCTGCAATTCACTGAAGATGATAGAATGTTATCAATGCTCTGGGTACAAGCTTCAGCTGAACATCTACCGCAAGACTCAGTACATTGCTACTCATCTGAGTGAGAAAAAATATTGAAAATCCAGTGGCAGGAAGGCTAAAAAAAAAAGAAATTCTGTTTAGCTAGAGAAAAAAAAAGACTCTATATTAGTAGTGATCAGATACTATTTTACTATGTAGATAGTTGCTGCAGGCAATAAAATCTGAAGGGGACATGCTCTACAGTGCATTGCAGACAGTGAAATGTGTCAATTTTCAGGTTAGTCTGGAGCAGCAGAAGTCCTAAAATTGAAGCTAGCTCAGATCTCTGCTGAGTGAGGAATTAGTGGGTTTGGTATCCTCAAGCCACGGGTCAGAACACAAAAGCGCACGGAGAGGCTACCGCTGCTCTTCTGCCTTTCTGTCCTCCCCTGTCTGAGAGGGAGAACAGCAAGCAAAGTCTTTTTAAAGTAATGTAAACCTGTAGCATGCACAGAAGCTTCAAAGAAACCTCTGTAAACTTGTCACTTTTTTTCTTTTGCTGTGAAATCTTAACACAAAAAACAGTAGCTTAATCATTGTTTATAGTGGTGACCATAATATTTGTTGCTTAGATTCATCATTGCCTAAGAATAAGTCAATCACAAAGGTTTCCAAATGATGTCCTTAAGCTTATTTGAATTCCTATTTCATTTTCCTTTAGTTCCAGATATGCTCAGTATCTGCAAAAATCACTGCAAAACAAAGGAAGCTGTGAGTAGTCCACATCTTGGAGAGCTGAAGATTAAAATAGTGCTTTTTTTTTTCAGAAAACCATTTTTTGAAATATTTGCTTTTCACTGAAAATAAGGATCTGATTTTAATACAGTTTCCCAGTTTTACCAGAGTGGATGGGTGCAAGTACAGCAACGGGTTAACAGACAGACGGATGACTGCTGCTACCTGGAAAGGCAAATACTCAGCACAGCTACAGACTGATTTTCACTATTGCTGCCCTACGCCAGCATTGCCAAGCTTAGATGCTGCACAGGTTCTTACACCATATTAATATTCTATATATTCACAACATTACCGGCAGAGCTAAATCACTGTGACTAGCACTTCAGCTGTAACTGAGGCTTCTAATTATTTCAGAGTCAGAAAATCACAATATATCTCTTCTGAAAACAGAATGATTTAGCATATGCCTGTACACAGAATACAAACGATGCCAATATATTTCTGTCATTCATATTAACGAAGCATCCCAGTCCAAACGCGGACATTTCTGCTGGCATGCCTTTTGTCATGTTTATGCGCATAACAAATTCTGCGCCAACAAATGAAACACAGCCGCGCTGCTTAAATATCATGCCAGCTAATCCCAAGTAATTGGATGCGAAGCTCCATGCAATAATGTACAGAATAGGTGTATATTACTACAGTGGCCATCGCCAAAGCACTACTGATTCATCAGAGAAGCAGGTTCACATTATACAAAGAGAAATTACAGAAATCCCTAGCTAGAAGTACCTGCTTCTCAGTGCTCTCTGTTCAAGTTAAATGGCCAGTTTGAACTTTATGGACCTCAGGCTTCTTTACTAGATTTCAAAGAGGTAGTGGAAAAGCTATTTCCTGGTCCTCTTTCATTCACGCCTTAATTTGACAACACTTCGTGCATAGCTGATTCTAGCAGCTTCTCCTCTTTGTATTTATAAAAGCCTTTTAATTATAACTGTGAGCCAGAAAGAGTACCTGCACTTGGAGCATTCACTCCAAGATTAAGAACCCTTTTGGACATGGTTTCAGAGCTGTATCAAGTATTAAATGGAATTACAGTATTTTAGATACAACACTGCAAATTCCAAGTGACTTAGGAGCTTCAGTCCTACTATCAAAATAACTTAGGAATTTAAGGGTTGGATTTTTAAACATTCTCAAGTACACAGCTCTCTGAGACGACCTGTTTAATTCAGTGGGAATTAAAGCTCTGACTCATTAGCAGATACAGGTCAGCTTAGGAAAGCTTAGAAGAATTTTCTGTCCCAACCGTCTGCCCAGCTTGGATGTCTCCCTCCCTCCGCACAGAACTAGCTCCACTTCTCGTGAAGTATCTATCTGCAGCATCACCAGAGCCTATAATCTGGCATATTCATGTGATTGGCATCGATCTCAGCTATCCTCAGTGTAGCCAGCTATAATTTAAGCAGATCTGCAACTGCTTCATGACCAGCAGAGAAATCCTTGCAGCAGGGACAGGAATCCGTGGGGAAAAAAAAGGAGTGTGAATAGCTAGGGGCCACGGTCGATGCAGTGGACTTAATATAAACTGTCCCCATTTGCAAGCAAAAATCTTTGAGCACTCAAAAAGGTGTTCGTAACCTATTCTCTCTAGCACCTATGCCATCTTGAAAAGGGAATTTTTAAAGATTAGAATTAAGAACAGCTGAAAAAAGTTATCTTTAACTTGTTTGCAAATGCAGACATGACCTGTACTTTTAATTCGCAGTGGTTTGTTTTGCAGCAGGTCATTGTTCTCATTAACTGCTAAGCTGCTTGCAGATTCCTTGACGTTTTGGAGGAAAGATCGATCTGGATTTAATAAAGTGATCAAGAGGCAAGGGGTTATAATTCTTTTTAGGAAAAATCTGCCAAATCAACTGCTTTGTGCAGACTGACATCAGGGTAGGAAGTAGCTTATTGATACAGCTGTCTATTTTTTTAATCAAGGAGACATAATAAAGCTATTGTCTGTCATGACATATAATTACATCATGCCCAGGTGGTCAGATTTTAATGCAAATCCAAAACAGCGTCCTTTCCAGATTCCTGCTAGTTAGAAGTTCAAGGCAGGCATATTTTAAGGTGATGTTTAAGTAAGGGGTGAGGAGATTTCCTAGCAGGACTAACTACAATACAAAGATATAGAGGTTCATAAGATTTTAGTTTCATTCATGATCAGAAATGATAGTCAGAACTGCTAAGGAATCTGACTAGCATCACATTCGGAACTACAACTTTTCATACGTTTTTACAGTCCAATAAGCGTGAGTTTTTCTCTCCCTTGTCTTTTTCTCTCTCCGACACACATGTGCACCACTCCTGCTTTCACAACAATACAAATTTCACGCTGCTAAATAAATTGCACATTTAGCTCCAGGCTCATCCGATTCATTTCTTTTCCTGGCCCATCCCCAATTTGGATGGCGCAGCAGGCACGCTACTTTCTGTAGCTTCGAGCACACGAGTGAGTAGATGTGGTTAGTACCACGTATGGCACCTTGGCTTTGCTGCCCAGACAGAGCAGGCACCATTTCCAGTTGCCCTAAGTAGGACCAGCCTTTGGCATGAGAGCAGAGCAAGGCTCAAACACATGGCTCCAGCTCTGAAACGAGACACACTAACTGTTGCTTTCTAGATGACTAAATAAGTGCAATTAACTTTTCAAGGCAGTGATTTTCTTTATAGGTAATTTATCTTGGAGAAATTAAAACAGTCCTTGTTTACCGTAAAAACATACGTCTCGGGGCAGAAGCATCAGACAGCAGACACTCAGGCTGAACTGAAAAAAACTGGCAGAAGGATGAAAGAAATAATGACGACCTGTTCTGTGCCCGGTTCCTGGTAAGCTGGGCCAAGGGCTGTGCTGACTTTGCAGTTGATTGGAGGATGCTGTTAACCAAAAACTCACTGCGAAGCCCATTAAGAGTAAATGGAAAGGTTGATTTCAAAGAGCTCTGGACCAAGCCTCTGCTCTCTTGTCCAGAAGACAAGCTCAGCCACGACACCTGAAAGCGTGTAAATGAGAAAAATATACCATACCCTGGGAGCAAGAATCAAGCTTGTAGAGACAGGATTTCAACACAGCAATGAAGGCTAAACCGGCTCTAAAGTACATGAAAAGAGCAGAAAACAGGAAACTGCTGAAAACTACTTCCAAGATAACATGTTCCTGCTGTGACCCCTCGAAAAAACTTTTGCAGAACAAAGCAACTGGATTCCAGCAGAATGTAGAAGTATCATCAATCACAGATTGCCAAGTATTTCTACAAACATGAAATTTAAGAGTAAACACAGTAGGTCTACAGTTTCTAAAGCCTAGTGATGTTCAGGCTGGAGTATATTCAATATTTTTAAATTTGGGAACTGAAAAGGTTTCTGCAGAAATGTCTCCTAAAATTGTATTTTTGAAGGTAGGAGCAAGATATGTTAGGAGGTAGTAAGGCATGAAATTGCCTCATAAAATAAATCATTCTTGTGAAACACAGTAATAAACATCACAGCGAAATTACAGATGATGATTGGTATTTTAGTGCTACTTTACACATCCTGCTCAGACACTTGTTTTGAGTAAATGAGTAATGAACTTGTCTCCGGATAGTGAAAGGAAGACAGAAGAAAATAGTGTGTTATCCTAGTTTGTTAGGTCTCGGTATATGCAGAGACGAAGCACATGCCCTATCTTCTTTGCAGCCTGCACCTTTGGGATACTACCCTTGCAACGGGTGAGCTCCTGCCTAACCAGCCAAGCTGTCAAGGATTTTTTTCTACCAGTGTAAAACATTTCCTGGTGAGCATGGCACATACTGATTTTTACCTGCACCCCTACTTACTGCCTTGGGCTCACACCCTGCAACTACTTGAACCAGGACAACTGCTCTGTTAAACTCAATGGGGATTTAATGCATAATTTTTGTGCTACCTCCTCAGCTCATACACATGAGATTGAACTCAGTTCTTTGACAAGATCTAGTAAGTGGATCAGATGAAAGCAAACAGCAGGTAACACATAGTTATGGCAGGACAAATTACTCTCTACACATAGTTAGGATAAAAACCTGGTTTGCTTTCGTTTTGGGCAGTGTAGTTTTAATGGATGGAAGTATGGTTAAATAATGCTGATTAGCTATTAAAGAGCACTCTACATCTGCCAAAAGCTCTTCAATAGCTAGATATAGTGAGTTATCCCACAGAGTATCCTTGTGCCATGTGCATTAGTGTCATTTTCTGGCTGTGAAAACTGAGGTCTTTAGATGAGGGACCCCAAATCACAAACCATTAGCTTATCTACAGATGGTTTACTAATAGGCATGTGATGACTTAATAACAAAATTCAGCTGAAAGTCCTTGAGCCTGTGACTTGGGCTCTTCTCTAGTTACCAAATCCCTTCCATGGACTAGGAAAGGCAGAAATAAATACACCGATAGATTTTAGCTGATATGCAGAAGGATGGACATATATTACAATACTCCAAAGCAATCTTTCTCAAACAGTGCACTTTAAGGCTCCTCATTTGTATGTCAAAACTCCCACATAAACACAGGGATTTTCTTCATCTGAACTGCCACGGAAAATGCAAATATACATTTATGAGCTGCAGGGAGCTGAAAGGTTATCTCAACCACTCCTAGCTGACCCCACTCTTCAGAAGTCAAATGGCTGCTGCAGGGTGACTGACAACTAAGCTTTTCTTCAGCTTCTTCTAGTTCATCTCCTCAGGGATTTCAAGCATACGTGCCTGCTCACAGTCTTCAGCTACTTTTGTGTCATATGCACGTGGGTTCCCAGTACAAGAGGAAGATCTGCAACGTCACCTACCCAGTGTCGCCTATCAAAGAGTACTTTGAGAAATATCTGAAGCACATGTTTGGTTTAGATCGCCATGGGAAATTTAGACATAAATTATGTTAGTCATAAGTGGAATCCAGCTTGTTTATGTGAGACAATGAATTGCTAAAATGTCTGTTCTCGCCAGTTTACCAATTGCCAGGATTCTTTAAATTAGGTGTGGGGAGAGAAAGGAACAGTGTCCTTCTGCACATATTCTCCCAATCTCTTCCCAAGATCTTCATTTGATGATGAACATGGATGAGCATTTGTGCTTCCAGTAAAGTAACCTGCCTCAAGGCGGGCTGCTTGCACTCTACATGAGCAAATCAAATACATAATGAGAAACAACTAATTATTCTCACATTTTTGAAGAAAAAACAGTTACAAAAATGTCAGTGATTATACCTAATTTTGAGTAAAACTTAGAAAACAGAAAATACAAATTTTGCTAACAAAGATCTGACTTCAAATAGGTACATCTGGGAACTGCAGAATGCTAGTTCATTCAAGACAGTTTGACTACCTAAAAATAATCCATTAAAGCACATTTTTAGGGATCTTGAATATGCATAAAAAATATCCAGCAAAAGTCAGGTGCTAGTCTTCTTACCAGCCTTGCTAGCCAGTGACTAGGTTCTGCTGAGGTATAAGAAGAGAGATAACCTTGCCACCCACTTTCAAAACAATCCACATGAGTTATAACATCAAAAATAAACAGTTACCTGTAGCAGGTTTGGTATAGGCTTCCTGGTTTTACCTAGCAATAACGTTCTTTTTTGAGAAAAAGCAGGCTTCCTTCAGCCTGATTGATCTCCCATTGTTTTGTCTGAGATCACCATTTTCCCTCTGAATTTTTTTAGTCTTCTGAAATCAGATTATCTTCTCCAAGCTCCAGGATTCATACTGGATTCAGTGAGCAGCAGAGACAATTCACCCCTGAGTTATAATTTCCCCTGGGCATATACTAAATATGGTACCTACTGCAGATCTCAGCACAGGTCCAGATCTTCTCCATGGTAATATAAAAGCTGTCATTACCCAAGCCCTCCAGCAGCTAAAAAAATCCAGCTTCTTGCAGGTCTGACCAGACTCATCTGATGGAGCAGAAGCAGGAGAGGACGATGACCCAACTCTTCCTCTTGAGCCTTCTTCACCTGTTGAGTGTGGTTCGTGCCTCCTCTCCTTGGCCTCCTTCTCTCTAGCCTACCCACTTCCAAACAAGCCACACCGTCACTGGCTGTTAGCATGCAGGTTGCCAGTGGAGAGTCTTAGGAACAGCACATACATAGTGCATAAGTAAGAAAGCTGATACGAAGTGAAAGTGCCCTCTGGGGTGGGGAAAGCAAATTTTCTGTAGAGTCAACCCATCTTGCTCTAAATATTCATTTCACAACTTCTCCCTCCTCCCAGCTTCAGGACACAGCTTGTGGACCTCACAGGCCTGGATGCGTTAAGAACATATGTACATCATAACCAAAATGCCTAAATTACCAGATATCTGGGGGTGTTTTTTTTTTTTTTTTTTTTTGTTAAATACATGTCACCAAGTCTTAGCTTGGCTGATTGAAAAGAGTATGCTGGAGCTATGCATGCAAAGCTGACACCTTTCACTTGTACGTATCCAAAAATAGGAAGTGAGATTGTAATACAAATACTGAAAGGAAATGTCTTTTTCAGACATATGCTCTGTTGGCCACTGCCTTCACATTTCCCACAGGGTGGGAGTACACAACATAGCATTAGACTACAGTGACAAGATTCACCAATAAGCCAGTCTGCATTTCAGAAAGTAATACTGTCTGGATCCTCAAGGACTGGATCTAGACTGTAGTTTATCAACAAATGCTGTAGCAGAGTTCTCACATATAATCACACTGCCAAACTTCTAATATATGCTATTTCTCATCCTTAGTCTAATGACTTTTCAGCAGAACACAAGCAGCTCCCAAAATCTGCATCATTCAGAGGATGCACAAATCTTCCCTGGGATAAAATAATCAGGTTTTAAATCAGATAAATATAGTCATAACTTACTTAAATCATGATAGGAAAAATCAATTTAAGATGAGATGGAAACAGATTGAAATTTAGAATGATAACACTTTTTATTTTATTTCTGTAAAATATAAGAGCAATGACATTTTCACCAGTCATTCTCCTATTTGGTCATTATATAAGAATTATCCAGGGTTAACAGAACCCCTTGTTTTAAATTCCTCATTGGAGATAACTACAAAATCTTAAAGGGGTCATGGGTCAGACTGTGAGCCTGCAAACCACCTTTGTTAATTTTGGGATTTATTCTTGTGCCCCCATCGTTCAGGCTGCAGTCACTTTGACAAATGGTTGCAAAGCAGTTCTGAACACAATAAGGCGCTGTATCCTGAAAACACTGTTTTCCTAACATTCCTCATCCTCCATGAGGAACAAGTAAATCCCTACACTTGCTACCAGAGAGGAAATTCAGACATTACTGTCTTCTCTTTTCTTCAAGGGCAGAGAAACACTGCACCAGTCACAAACATAGGTTAGGTTGGACCATGACCCTTTCTATACCAACAGTAGGAGTTCTTGTGGCACATAACTCAAAAGAAATATGTAAAGACTAACTATCACAGTACTACTGCACACCGGCCAAGTAATGAATTTTTTACAGGGATTCAGTACAGCTGAGGGGGAAGTAGATCCCTCAACTTCCCATGCATATACAGCTAGCCAATATAGAGGATATAGACAAATGACGGCTGGTATCGTGTGCAACCCTTCTGAGGGGACCAAGCTCTTGAAGCGTATGGTTCCTTATTGCTGTTTCCTTGGCAGTCACTCCTGGCTTGTGTCTTGCCACAACAAGAAGACTTGTACTCCTGGGGAAAAGAAAATCCAGGCTCCAAAACAGCCATATATGGCTTTGGTCTCCTCCTGTCCTTGAAGGTTCTTGGATCAGCAGCCATGATCCCTTGACAGACCATGATCCCTCAGTATTACTGGGAGATGTGCACATCTTCCAGCAGAGTCACATGAAGATCCTGGGGAGAGCTCTATTGTCCCACAGCAGCCCTGTCAACTCTCATGATTTTATCCAACTTTCCTGCCCTTCAGTGTTTCTCAAAGCTCCCAATCCAAAATGAAGTGAGATTCTCAGCTTTCATATTTTTTAATAGTGTAAATTTGTGATTACAAAGAAAAGCTCAAAAATCTGTCAAGCGTGTCACCCAATAACTCATAAAACAGATGGCAAATAGAAAAAAAGTCACTGTTTTTAATCTCATTATTTTGGAAGGTCTGACTCATGACTGCTAAGTGCTAAAGTTGGCAGAGGGGACATAGCACATCTAAATGCAGCCTCAAATAGTTGTGCATTCTGCCCCCAAACTTTGATGTAGCTAAAAATTGATGAATATTGTAGAATGTCTTGGAGAAAATGACTCACCCAAGTAACAAAGTTCAACTAAGCCAGGAACTGGACTCTCTCTGCAGCAGTCCAGAGATATCATTGTTCCAGTGCTTACTGAAAATGAAGAACAACTAATGCTTTTCAAAAGCAAAACTATTTGATCACTTTTATATTTTCTGATTCTGATTCTCTGAAAATAAATCACTGAAACTAATGAAAATTGAGCACCTGGCAAAGTCAAGCCCCAAGAAGCAATTAGTCCCAGATATTGGTGCAATTGCTTGTGTGGTTCCCCAGCACTCCCTTACCTCCAGCAATTGGATAGTAACGACTTGCATAATAATGTATTTAGAAAATTCTTTAGTAACAGTCCGAGTCAATTGTGGCATTAGTACAGTGCAATGTTTACCTTTTAATTACAAGATGCCAAATCTAAGCAGGTCCTTGAAATATCTTTAAATAATATGCATGTGTCTGGGGTATATATTAGAGGCACATTGTTTTGGTTTTCTTGCTCTTCAGTCATTATACAAACTGCCTCATTTAAGGCCATTAAAATGGTAATGGCTTGTTTCAGTAACACCAAAATAGACACTAGAAAACATCATCAAAGACAGAAACTGATCCTTGCATATTTAGGAAAGGAAAATGATTTAAGATATTGTAAGCCACAGTTCTACGACATAATGATTCTGAAGAGACTATCTTTTAGGGATACACTCACAAGACGGACCAGCCTGGGAAATAGCATCCAACTATTCTACTTCTTGCTTAGGGGGAAAAAAAGGGAAATACACATTGGGTTCCAGTTTATATAATCTTTCAGTGAATACTCCTGAATTCCTACTGAGCATCCACTTCACAAATCTACTGTTATAACTGATGATACTCAGGTCTTTCTAATCAAGCCAGGACTCTGACAGATGCACGTACTTACCATGTTTCCAGAGTAGTGCCTCCATGACAGTGATGAGAAATGGATAAAATGACACAGGAAACATGCTTATTTTATCAAGGTATAACTGGATTCAACTTACTATAAACAGGACACCATAGTAGTATGAAAGACTGGGTCAGGTATATTAACAAACAGGTTCATTTGCAGAAAAAAATACAGTTTCAGTTCACCTAGAAAAAGTTGCAGGTCAACTGAACAGTTTTGGTCAAAATAAAAATGGTCAGGTATTTGTAAACCAATTATTTTAATGCATTTATGTCTGGAAATGTTCAATCTTCCAACTAAATTCAAAAGAACCTTGCACACCTTTCACAAAACCAATGAGAGGATGCTGGAATCATGTCCTTTTATTGGCAAGTAGTTAAGTATTCTCCTAAGAGGGCTAAAACAAAATCCAGAATTTGTAAAAACTTTACAAATGTGAAGAGATACAGAGCTGATCCTGCCTAAGGGACGAGCTAGCTAAACATTTCTGGACAGATGTTTGTTGACAGAAATGCATATATTTGTCTCCCCTTCCCTCTCAAGCTGGGGAAAGGCCAAGGACTGTTCAACTCTGAATGGTGAAGCTCTGTAGAGAACTGCTTTGGTCAGAAATGCTTATGTGAGTGACAGCTCAGTAAGAAAAGCCTGTAGAGAGGGTTTTTATCAGAAGAAACCTCCAGCATGGCTGGACAAGTGCAGCAAGCGAAGAAGCTTTCAGCACAAGCCTTCGGGACTCCCTGCTTGGCCAGAGTGCTGCGGATGTGAGCAAGGCCACTGCTTCGGGTTATTGACTCCTCTGGCATTCAGGGAAGTGGGATTTTGATGCAATTCTATTTATTTACAAGAATGTACAAAAATAACTAATTCCATTGCTGTTATTTTCCTCCTAGCTGGAATAGGTGAAGTGCTCAGCCTCTGCTGTGCTGCCAGGCTCACATCTTGTACAGATGCTTCACATGTCAGCACATGTTTCAGCGCATTGCTGTCACCTGGTGATACTTGTGTAAACAAATATCTAATTGATGGAAGAAATTAAGTTCACAGCTGTCAAATGGTTTGGATCAAGCACCTTAAACTCTTGTCAGGTTCATTCAGATGATGTGAAATGTCAACTCACAGGTAGCCAGTAATGCAGACAGGAGTGGCAAACATGAGCTGGCAAGAAAACCTTCACTGCAGGCTGGTGGATTTCCTGAAGAAAAACAGGCAGCAAAGTTATTCTCACTCAGCCCTAGACAGATCCCATGGTCGTCTGACAGAACTATATTCCAACAATAAGTAGCTCACAAAGAGGTTTCTATCCTGCACAATTTGAGATTGGTTTCCTTGCTATTCAGGGCTAATTCCTGAGTCTGTTAATTCCTAGACTTTTTTACACGGTTCCTTTCCAACCTACCCATCATTTCCTCACCCTTCACAGATATCCTTCTGGCATCTTATATCTGCAATGGTCCCCCAGGGGGGAATTAAGTCAGCAGAGATACCCACATGGTTAGGAAACGGCTTCAGACAGGGAAACGAACAGACCTTCTGGAGCCAAATGATTTTCTGTGAGAATGCACCAGGAATAATAGTCTAGGATGCAAATAAAAATTCAAGAAGCGATGTTGGGAAGTAAGTCTTCACAATTGGAGGAGGAAGGGAGCAAAGAGAGGAGGCTAAAAAGGTCATTTTTGTGGAGGCAAGTTATGAAATAGACTGTATGCTACATATTATTATACTGATGCCCCTAGCTGTGATCACAACTAGAGTTGGTGACCTACCAGTGTAATCCAATTTGGTAACTCCTACGTGCTACTGTGTAGTCTGTTTCCTCCATTAGGTGTAGGTAATTAAACAAAAATTAAAAAAAACAAGGAAAACAAGAACCAGAAATATCTGCAGACTACAATGTTGGCATTTACTAACATGCTGTGCATGCCTCAGATGGTAATTCAATTCCTTTTAAACAGACCAGCCATCATAAATTGGTATCACGTCACCTCTTACAAGATTGTTGACCTGGTAAGTATAAAGACAAAACTTTTTTGCTTACTGAGAAGCACACTTAAACGCAAGACAGAGCAACCACAGGGACAGTGAATTTTCTTTTTGACTCTTGTCATGGTAAGAGTTTTTTTAGCTCAGGAAAAATTAAATCAAGGAAAAAATTAAGTATTATAGTATTTGCTCAGCATAAGTGAGTTGAAATGTGGTTACATTCATGTAAAGAAGTTTTATATAGTTAAGAATGAATATTCAAAGTAAGTCCAACAAAGTGCAAAAGATAGGTTCAACAGCATGGTTCTGCTTCTGCCAAGTTAAGCTAAGATAAAGAATGTTAACTCCTCCACTTCTGTACAAAAAGTCCTGTTATTTCCTATAAGAGTGTCCCTGTGTCCAGTCAAAACAAACCTACTAAAAATAACAAGCGTTAATTAGGCATTTTTCTAGTTTAGCAATTATCATGTTACCAGAAGCCAGAGGATGTAAGGCTGTGCAAGGATGACAAGCCGTCTCCCTGATAAATACCATATATTGTCCCCCGAGTGACCTTCTGCTCTGGCTGCTGCCAGCAGAACCTGCCAGCACAGGCAGCCGCTTGGCTCTCTTGAAAAATGAATCAAAAGGGCACTTTCATTTTCCCAGCCATTGCAATATGGCTTGAGATAGGATTTACCTGTTACCTTGCAGAACCCAGTCCACCAAGGTCAGCACCTGTATTTTTACTACCAGGTGAAAAGGCAAGAGCATTCAGTAAGAAGGCAGAACATCAGTATAATATGGTTGAAGCAAGATGCCCTGTTTAATAGTGTTGTGCAGCATTGCTTAGTCCTTGAACAGATTTTAAGAAGCAACTCTTCATTACAATCACCTCTAATATTGAAGTAATAATGAATGGTCACAAATGAATACAAATAAAACAAGCACCGTAAATGAGCAGATGCTGATTCCTTGCCATATCTGGGAGTCTAACTGAGGCCATCAGTGGCACGTGGGGGCAAACACCGACTTCTGGGTAAAGCTGGCAGGTGTGTTTAGGGTGTTTTTCCCATGCCTGTTTTATCTGCACTGAGAACGAGCCTCACTCTCCTCCATTTCCCTGTCTTGACATAACACTGATAAACTTTTTCTGCTCAGCTTGCTTGCTCATACCTTATTAGCCATAAGGAATAGGAAGAAGCTACGTGTGACACACCTTTTAAAGAAGAAATCAAAAAGAAATGAAAATCCGTTTAGAGAGGATTCATACGCACATATATCACACAACACTGTAAGGGAAAAGAAACAATTTCCCAGTTCTCTCCTTAGGATGTCTTCACAGCTTAGTAGCAAGGCCACTTGCAAGAGCGCCTTTCATTTCTCACCCTCCATGGGTATGTCAATAACCCCCCAGGAGGGGCTGTACGAAAGGCAGATACACACTGGCAACAACGTATGGATAACTGATCTCTCTGTGTCATTAAGAAAAGAGAGTATGAGTCAGTGCAACTAGCAGTACAACTGTATCATAACCTGGCAGCCAGACAGATGGGCTCATATCAAGGAAATTAGAAGCAGCTGGAGTTGTCTCCCTACATCATATTCATCCCCAAGCTGTATTTTGTTGCAGAACAGAGGTAGGCTGAATCATCAGTGCCCAGTACTCAGTTGTGGAGTCTGGGCCATCCCACAGAAGTTGGCAGCCTTCCCTTTTCCTGGGATGCTCCAAAACTCTCATTCTTCCCAGGTGTAGCACCTTCCCGTGGTTTTCCAATGGCCAGGAAAGGCAAGAACTCAAAACACAAGTTCTGGCATAAAATTGTTCCAACTTCCCAAGGCAGAGTCACAGCAAGAATGGGGCAGTGGCGGTGTTTGCCCTGTGCACCTTCTGGGGTAGGGGAAAGCAGGAAAAAGAGGGACCGGGTGAGTCAAATACATGGCAGCCTCCTAAGAATGAAACCCAGCACTACAGAAACCCAGGACCTGCAGCAGAGGACACTGCGCAGTGGGAGGAAGGAGGGGATGCACACATGGTCCCCGTGAAGATTCCCCAGTCCTCCTGCCCTCCTAAAACACACATGGAAGGAGGGGGTGGAAAAGAGAGGCATTAACCGAAGGGCCTAACTAGCTGAAATTCAAATTGGGATGAGGTAGCACAAGGTATTGGAATTCCCTAATGCCCAGCTGGGGTAGTGACTTCAGAAGTTTAGAAAGAACCTGCTAACCTCAGCTCACATAAAATAAGCAGGTCATACATGGGGCAGAACAACAAGGAGATATATCTGATCACCGAGAAAGCTGTTTATGGCCTAGAGATAGCAGATGTATGTATTTAGAAATGAAAAGCTAAAAAGACCTGATGATCTTTAATAACCTTACCAGGAAATGCTGCTAAAGTTATATTTATATCCCCAAAGATACGAGATATTTTCAGAAGAGAGGAAAAAAAACCCAACATTTTGATTTAGTCAGTAACCAAATTTTTTAGGAGGGTTTCTCTTCTGCTTTCCTGTTAAGGGCAGATTGATCAGTAAGCACAAAGAGAAAAACTGGCTTGACAAATATTTCTGTTCTGTTAGCAGCAGTCTCTTATTTAAGTCGAGCAGCTTTTCATTCCAGTGAACAACCACATTAGCATTTCATGGATTTACATGAGTGTCTACAGGATAGTTTTATTAGTTCTATTAATTTCTTATATTTACTTTCACAGAAGGCTTGTGTGCACACTCAGAGAAATGAAGCAGTGATCACTGTAGCTGGAGGTACTCAAGAATGTTCTGATCACTTATAACCCCTCTATTTTTTCGATTGACCGTCATAACAGGCAGCCACTGCAATCATAAGGTCTTCTCTCTTCTGATGGCTGGATCCAGAGTGCTGATACCTGCCTATAAAAGGACTGATACAGCCCATCTCAATCCACAAAGTGAACTTGTGTCTTCTACAGCGAGTGCTGCTGGTAATCGTCTAGAAGGTGGAGTAATGGGTTTGAAGCCACGGTTTGCTACGTATTATCTGGTCGTGATACGCAGCCATTTCAGCTCTGGTCAGACACATCTCAGGATGCATCTTCCTCACTTGAAATGTAAGTCAGGCTTAAAATGCCACTATATAAAATACAGTTTTTATAAATATCACTAAACTTCCTGCTGACACATAATGTAAAAGACTAGAGCAGTCCCCAGATTATTGAAATCTGAAACTCTAAATGTGTGTATTTTCATATGTATAAATGGGGATGCATGTTAGAGAGATTCATCAACCAAAAAACCCCAAACTGATACTAAAATTTAACTGCTAAATTTTATGAATTAATGAATTCTACATAATTCACAAATTTTACATTGATGCTATCTTTTATCAGGGCACATCAAAGCTCTTTAAACACATTAAAGAACTAAGCTTCATAACACTCCTGAGATTTAAGTAATAATTAATCAGATAGCTTAGGTAACACAATGATAGCTGCTGTATAAAAAATTAAATGCTGATTTATTGTTGATGTCTCTGGGTGCTATCAAATTATAAAGAATAATTCATATTAATTGCAATGTCACACCTGATTAACTGCATGCTCTGACTCCTGAGATTTTTTCAAAATTAATTCTTTCAAGTTTCTCTCTTTCTATGAAAATTTCTGCCTAGTTCTTGCTTTTTGGGGTTGAATCCCATTTTACTTTCTGACCCTATTTCTATGGGGTTTTTTGATGACTTGCTCCGTATGGCTTGGGAAGTGAACATCAGTGTTGGAGGTAGACTCCTGATTCCTGTTTTTCTAATTCTGTGCTCTATTGCCTTCCTTTTTTAACGTAAATATTTTCTAGGATTCTGAAATCACAGATGGAAACCACCTGTTTCTAATTTAGCTATAATTACCTCTCACTCAGTCTGAGCCTTTAAGTAGACTGGCCTTGCTCTCTGGGAATATTAAAGGACCAGTCTTAAAAGTTTCTCCTGCAGAACGAAGGACCGTATCTTCAATGGCTGTGTGGCTTCTCTCTCAACCAGGCTCAGTAGGTTTTTACGTTTAGCAAGCATGGTCTTGTTTTAGAAGTGTGGCAGAAAGCAATTACACTTTAATGACAGTGCTGGGAAAGAAAAAGAGATACAGTTTTAATTGTGACTAAAACCTAAGGGCATTCAAAGAAGATCTTTGAAATATGAAGCTGCCACTTATTTACAAAGGATACACAGTTTTTGATTAATACTAACTGGAACTCAGAGATACTACAACCACTAGAGGGCTAGCATATTTTACTATTCGCAAAGATGTAAGTTAAGAAAACTCAGACATTAGCTGTAGGGTTCACAGTACATGTCCTAGTTTTTACCTAAATCTGAGGCATACAAAGTTTCATGAAATCAGACTTCCTGTTAGTAGTCCATAAGGCATAAATCTGGCTATTCCCCAATAAAACATGAGTAGTATTTGGCTTCTTGGCAAACAGTTCAGAGTTTCAGTTATGGTAAATGTTATTTGCATGACCTGTGTACGGGTCGAGTATCTGCCTTCTGTGCAGACTAAGTGCAAGACCACTCAACTATCTGGCCCACGGGGAAGGCAGATACTTCATATTTCAAGCTGCCAGAATTGATCACTGTACCCCTCAGACTGGGACTGGACCACAGTCCCCATCTAAAGATATGCTTGCTCAGATACTGGCTAACTGGTATCTACGTAAGTCTGCACTGCTTTTTCTAAAAAACACACTTATTTGATACTCAGAGGCCTGCTGATTCATGAAGAGAGAAATAAGCTATGCAACGTAAAACTGAACAGTGTCATACCCAAAAATAGCCAGCAGTTCAGACCAATGCAGTAATAGCACTGTAATATTGGTATTAATTACAGGCCAACAATTGCAGACCTAAGAGCTAAGAGCAGATTTCTGAAACAAGCCAGAACAAGATGTACTCATAAAGAAAAAACACCGTGGGATGCAACAGATCAGCCTCATACTGAGATGCAAGGAGAATCTCTTAAATCATTAGTAAAGCTGCAGTGTCTCATTATTTTTAATAGCTCTTGATATGAACACCACTACCAAATTACCTACAAATATCCCTGCTCAGTAATCTCCAGGGTTCAACAGCGGGCTCTGCAATGCTAGACCTTCATTTACAGGTTTAGGCAGGCTAAAACAAATGCACAATAAACAGCTCACGGTGCACCTCCTTCCCCAGCTTCACGTGCCCACATCTGGAATCGGCCTCACAGAGCTGCTGATTGACCACTACCTAATTCTGTTTTTCGTGTGCTGCTGCCTGCTCTTCTGCTCCATGCATCTCCCACTTAAAATAGCTCCAGCAAGTGCAGGTCACTGTAACCCCCGTGATTTCGACAAAGCTGTATCGCCATCCACAGACCCATGGTACAGACCCAGAATGCACACAGGAGAGGTTTGCAAGTGCCCACGAGCACTCCGTGCACAGGCGAAGAGTGGGGAGAGAGCTGGGAATACCAGGGGCGGGCAGAGAGACTGCAAGCGAGCAGTGGGACTGAAAAGGAAAGCTCATGTAGGCAGAGGACAATCAACGGCAGAAGAAAATGACAAAAAAATATATTTGCTGGGACACGAGGGAAAGAGGATAGCCCTGAAACACAAGAGGAACGTTGGCACACTCAGAGGAACTATGAGGAGGAGGAAAATCAAAGGCTGGAGTAAGACGGAAGCAGGAAACCATGTTCTGAAACAGGGAAGCTTCAGCAGTGCTTGGCTGCTCTCCTGCCTTGCTAATCAAGAGACACACCAGACAGTCACAAGAACAGTGTCTTCTGAGCTAGTGTAACTTCACCGTGCCAGGGGAGCATGCACTGGCTTCCCAGCACACTGTAGCATTCATCCGAATGAAGAAAACGGCATTCGTCTTCCTTATTCACCTAACATCCCAGCAATGTTTTCATTATTTTATAACGTCACTGCCCAATCCCTATACCCTGCATTTCTTCAAGTGCATTACTATGGGATCATCAGACTCCCAGAGTTCTTCTCAAATTTTTCTAAACCTATCTTAAATGCATTAGAAAATTACAGGTAAATTTTTTTAGGTGGGAAAATGAGACACAGAAGTAGCAGGGCCAAATCCATAATATACACTAGTTTTGGTTTCACTTTGCGCTGAACTTAGGACTTTCATAGCACTTAATACATTTAAAAATGCATCTCTAATTGATACAGTTTGCAGCTGGATCACTCAGTTCTTCTGCTGATCCTCTAGTTGGACAAAAAGGAGCAGGACTAAAGAAGTCTGGTTTCCTGAACCTGTGTGCCTTATACAGGGGATTCTTGGGTGTTTGTGAGCTCTGACTTAAGCTTTTCCAAAAAGCAGAGAATTTATAACACCTTTCCCCATGCCCAGGCCCCTCTGCAGGACAAGCTGCCTCACGTTAGCTGCCATGGGGGGATATCACTCACCAGCACCGCTCAGGGCACCCTGACATGCAGCCAGCACAGGGTCGAGGATGAATTGGATGTCTGCATTTCTGGGTGTGTGTTTTGGGGCAGAGGCGAGCCTGGGGGTATATCTGGGAGCCAAGCGCTTTCCGCCAGCCTGTGAGTCAGGAGGCGAACCAGCCACCGCCAAGCGGCATGTACTTTATTCCTTGCAAGAGCCAAACCCCTTTTTCATTCTCTGTTAGAAAAACCTTTTGTTTTTTTTCCTCACAAGGGACGAGGGGAAGGGTCTCTGCGGCCTGCCAGCCCACCACAAAGAGCAGCAAGCAGGCAAGACCAAACTATTTTCCTTAATCTTGCCCTCAGATGGATGAACTGTCTCTTTTTTTCCTCAAATTCTGCACAGAGATTTCAGCCCAAGTCAGATATTCGGCATTATCATCTCTGTCCAAACACTCAGAGGATAGCAAAGTTACTGCCATGGGAATTTAAGCCTTCCAAAGCACTGTTGCCAACTCTCATAATTTTTACGATGAATACCACAGTATCTGATGCTAAAGGACTCAGTTCCTGGATCAATGTCATCATATCAACACTGCAGCTTCCAGTATGAAAAAAAATCCCAATGCAACTCCTCAAAGTTTTTAGCTGTTCTAGAGGAAATGTGAAATGTCATCTCAGTATATCTGAAGGCTCAGAAATCATAAGATGAAAGAAGAGAGCCATTTTTGGGGTCAGTCTTATGGTTTAGGAAAGAGGGGGTAACCCAGGGATTTTTTTAATACTTGAAAATTAGCAATTCTGCTATTTGTCCCGAAATACCACTTCCTCAGCATCTAACTATGCGGCATTCTCCAAAATAAAAAAGAAAATGATTACAATTAGAGTTATTCATAAATACTAAAAACTAAATAATTAATAAATGCTAATTTTACCCTGGGCCCACTAAAATTTGAAAAATGCCTGGTGGTCCTTTTTGTATCCTATTTAATATGCTTTCTTCTACTACATGAGTTTAAAACAAGACATTTGAATTCTGCTCGTGGAAAACTTTTGTCCCACCATTGAGAATGAAGGCATACATTGAAAACAAAACCAAAAGTTACCAGTGAATGTCACTCTTTAAATAAAGACTCTTCTCTTTAATTAAAGATTGTTTTGGTTAAAAAGTAAGATATTTGCAGCTTGCAAATGAGGCCAGAGCCTTTTTCTTTCTGAGCAATGTCCTGCAAGCCATCATGCACCTGGATAACTTTATTTGCATGGGTTGACTGCGGTAATTCTTGTAAGCAAAAGTTACCTACATGCCGAGACAGCTGTGAAATCTGTCTCTTGGGCAGTGCACAACACAACATCTGCATTTAATAAACACGATTAAAATCAAACTGCTACATCATTATCGTTGGCATTGAAAGTTTTGTAGAAATGTTCACTCCAAATGGAGTGAAGCTCCCTTCCGTCTGCATGGGAAGGGCTGCTTCATTATAGAAGAGTGACGGAACATCACGAGATTGGAATCTAGAAAATTGTTTCTAGATGGGAAATGAACTATCTTTGTAAACTTAGGTTCATCCTTCTGCAAAATTTGATTTCCTGCCCTTTAAATATGTTCCCTCCCTAAATATGAGGCAGAATTCATTGCTTTTGAAGCAGTCGGTATTAAGCTATGATAAGGGCCATAAAAAAAAAAACTCTAGAAAACATAACATACACACTATCCTTTTGATTGGTGTTTGTTTCATTCGAAGGGAGATGATAAAAAGGGGGATGTCATTTACTGGAAACCTGCTTGAGAATTTTCCAAGGATTTTTCTTCTTGACAAATTGCCATGTCTCAAAATAAATTGTTCAGAAAAAAAAGCTGAGAAAAAACATTGTCAATGTTCAACCTATCCAGTTTTGACATTTACAAACATCTGAAATAACTCTACATTTCAAATTTTGAGTTAGCTTGTACTACGAGATTAGGAAAACAAAAAAGATGCCAAAGCCAAAATAGCATTTTTATTGACCTCATCTGAATTCTCCCCCTTCTTCTAAGATAATTGATTTACTAACATTCAAAAATGGGTATTTCAGTTAATTTGGGAATAGAAATATATTCATAAAATACAGTGAAAGCTCAAAACTTCTTGCAGAGCAGTAGAACTGTTTTGTACTGAGCACAAAACAACCTGGCACTGGGTTATTCCCTGTTCTCCAGCACCTGTAACATAATCCACAAAGATTTCATTGCAGAGTTTTGCAAAGTAAAAGCTTTGTCCTGATTTACTTCATCACACTACTTGGCATATTCACATCATCAAAGGCTAAAAAATTCTGCCCAGACTGCTCTACTTAAGTTTACAAACTCTCTGAAATGAAATGGGCTTAAGCTGTGAAATCCTGGCTCAAACCGAATTCAAGGGAAAGTTTTGTTGCCTATGGTAAAATGGGTTTTCGTCCAAAGAAATTTTGGATCTGCTTGATCCTGACAATTATCTTTGTTTTACCTCTCAGCATGGTTTCTTTTCCAGTGTGGTTTGCAGAATAGCACTGATGGCATTTGAACACAAGAAAACCAGTTAGTTGACAAGAACTCTGCTTAACATCGATGGCAGGTGGAAAATACGAGAGGAGCCTTGCTTGCCTTTCAGCTCCCCTGATCCTCAGGGCTCGCGCGGTTCCCAGCATAAATTACAGCAGTAATTATGCCCTGGCTGTACCCACTGCTGTTGAGCTGACCCAGACATGCCACCAGACCATCTCCTGCAGCAGGGCTGTAAGGCGGATGCCTCAGCACCGTAATGCAGGGCTTGTGTCACTCAGGGGCATTTTCACGGCAAAGGATTGTTCAGACAGCTTGCAAAGCTGAGCTTAAGGCTGCTCTCTGGCACAAGTGAGCACAAAGCAGAATACCCACAGGTCAAACCCACCCCCACTGTTTTTATAATACTCTCGGTATTTTCTAAGAATTCGAATCCCCTCTTGGAGCTGCAGGATACGGTGGCAGACCTGGCATTTGCACTTAAGCTGTGGGCATAACTCAAAGCACTCACATTTCAGAGGCTGAGGGGGCAGAGGCTCCCCGGACACCCAGCCTGCTGTGGTTCAGGGTCTGAGCTCCCCATCGCCCCTGGCACACACCCGCAAGCAAATCCACCTTGACTATCGAGATTAACCCAGACTGCAGGCTTCACTAGGGAAATCATATCCTTGGGTGTAAAAATGAGCAAATCTTGCAATGCAGGGAACCTGGCACCTTATTTACTTTTACAGTGGGTAATGTAACTGTTCTTTAAAATGTCTCTGGAAATTTTAGGGTATGGACATGGGATGGAAAGGGATTGACCTACAATTTAATGAGTTATTGGGCATCAGCTGTGCTATCATAACTGACTCTGTGCTTGCTCCCAGTATGACCCGACTGCTAAGGAAAGGAGGCTACCTCAAACCACCATCAGAGAGCCAGTGGTTTAAGCCAAAGGATTTTACTTTGCCCAGGGACTGGGCCCAGAGCACACGCAAAAGCAGTTACTGCAACTCAGCTGATAGATAGGGATAAATCAAGAGAAAAAAATTCAATCGCTTCTAGTTATGTGTTCATACCCTAATATAGCTAATGTTCCTACTATGAGTTAGGGCTGAAATTAGCCCTATCAATGTAACACTGAAGTTATTGAAATGACAGGAAGAATGATTTTCTCTTGTGGGCTGGCAACTGTTGGAAAAAAGAGTGTGACCTTTCTGCAAATTGGGACAGGGCTTTGGCCATCCCCTGTCCACACATCATATATAGAACTGCCTGCAGAAATCATTTTGCATGAGCAGAGCCACATCTGGCAGAGTAAGAAAGGTGATTTATGGAAACTGAACCCCATATGGCACAATCTCCTCTCATTTCATTCCATTTCATATCTTGCAGTTTGAAAAATTGCATGCTATCCACTTTACTGGAGAAGAGTCAGGTTACAGCAACAGCAAAGACTAACCCATAAAATCAACAATCACTCACTTCAATAAATAAATGTGAAGAGATACCAGTCTGTGGCTAGGATGGGAGATAAAAAGCGAATACAAAAACATCATGGAGAGACGTGGCATTCCTCTGTCAAATGAGGATTTATTCATAAAGCAAGGAAACAGTTTAAAAACCATTCAAAATCATCTGTGCAACTAGAAATTAATACAGCAATCTCTACCTACAAACTCTATCCCAGCCAGAATTCCTGTCCCTTTTATTCAGGTTAAGAATTCAGGTCTTTAAAAGACATTACAGGGCTGACAGAGCTTCCACCTGAATGACATGACATGAGTGAGGATTAAATGTCTGCACTAATAATTTTTTAGAGGTTACGCAAACATTTTTTAACAGGAAAGTGCAGAAATGTTCCGAATTCCCTGGAAGAACATTTGTGGGAGAAAACAGGGAGAGGTGGTGAGAAATTAGTATTTGCACGATTCACTGGAAACTGGATTGCAGCAATTTGTCCAAGGCATCACCAAAGTCTGGGGCAGAATTAGGAAGAGAATTTCCATTTTCTGATTAGTATCAGACCCCTGCTTTAGCCCTAAAACCATCTAACTTTTTACAATGCATTAAGAACCTCAGAAAACAGGGAAAAAACACAAGTTGCAGGAAGCACTCCCTGAGACGGACCTGAACGGGCACTCCACGTCTTGTGAGCTCTGTTGGCTTGAACTAAGATACTATCCCTTTAGCTGTTTGGACGGGTTCACATTATCAAAGTCCTGGGGCATGTAATTCACTCGTCTAAAGCTTTCCCTGCCAACTAATACAAACTGCGCAGAGGCTGACAGCATTGCGCTCTCCCTTTCACTGCTGCCACTCCACTAACGCTTTTCCATAAGCGGTAATTCCAATAGCTCACCTTATTAGCACACATCTCTGACCTGGCCTTGGGCTCCAGGTAAGTGCCTGGTGCCTCCTGAAAGCCACCCTAAGGCCTCTTCAGTAATGAACCTGCTGTTTGTGGCTGTGGCAAGCCAGACAGGCTGCAGGGCTGGCAAGTCACAGGTGTGTGGTGGCGATAGCTGTGCCACCCTCCCTCTCCTACCAGCCTCTCCTGTCGCCTCCTGTAGGGACACAGAGTATGACCAGCATGGGAAATCCCTAATTATCTATTTCATTTGCCTGGAGCAGTTGGAAGAACCCTAAAACAAACAGTTACGGGCTGAATTCCAAGTTATTTGCCTAGTCTTTTATTTCATTTTTTTGCCTGCATTATTATAAGTGACTTCAGTCCCCATCACAGTAAAAAGGTGCAGAAAAGCCTGGTACAGTCTCTTTAACAAAATGCAAAGCTGAGCAACATGTCCGTCAAATTAGCAAATCCCCCAGGAAAGGGGCTGACTCGGAGAGTAATGAAACAGTTGCTGCTAGATGTTATTATTTACTAGTTACAGCACAGGGGCACTTTCAGGCGAGGGCAAGACCCCACTGTACCTGGCACAGCACAAACATTGAGCTGCACAGGTAATTCAAGCGCTGTTTGCAGAGCCATGGCCTTATGCCCCAACTGCCTACTGACGCTCTTTAAAAAATGCAAACAGAACCAATATTCATATTAAAATTAGCAATTGTACCAGCATCAGTTGTTCCTCCAGCGAGGAGGAATGTGGATGAGCGAGTCCAGGCGTGCCGCCCTCCTTTCCCATCGCTGCTGCGAGGAGCTCGCCCTGGCAGGCAGCCGGCAGCGCAGGTGGGCAGCGTGGGAGTTGGCGCAGAGGCCTCTGCCTCTTGTGGGTATTGCTGGCAGAGCAGGACTCGCATCCAAAGCAACTGCCCTTTTTTAAAAGGCAAAGAGAGCCCCTGATTAGCGCTGACCTCCCAGAGGGAGGAGGGTGATTACTCAGAAACTAACTGTGCTGATGGGCAAGAGCCCCGTGTCCTCACGGGTCAGTTCGAGTTTTCCAAGCGAGCTGCTGGGCAGGCTGTATCAAAGGCTGTAACTAGGAGTAATAGTTTCCGCCAAGCAAGGGCTAATTGAAGCTGAGCTTTGGGGAAGGCAGCTCTATCCAACTGTGGAACATTTTCCTAAGGCAACTGATAGAAGCTTCTTTGCTTAAGAGATTTACAATTAGATGTGAAAAGGAGCACATATATACCATAGGGAAATGTCTGGAATTCATAGCGATGAAGAATACGACTCAAATGCTTTTCTCTATCTCTTAATTTACTGTTTCTATATTATTTTGTCTCTTAACGTTGTGTCTCCTGAAGATAAATACTTACCTTTTAAAATATCAGTGTGATCCAAAGCCTGCTGAAGTCTCTAGGAAAGTACAATGCAATTGAGTTTCAAATGGGGCCATAAATTTGGGCTTAGGGACTTGGGGTTTTTTGTTTGTTTAAACAATAAAAAACTAAAGATAGATTTTGCCTGCAGATTTTGCAAATTGGTTACAAATATTTATATATTTTGCCATAAAGCCCAGCAGATTCCTACACGCCAGGTGCTGGAAAGCTTTTCACCTTTTCATTTTGATGATTTTTGGACATATTGAGATAGAGGCTCCGCAATACCAATTAAAATGTTAGCTGCAGAAGGATAAATGTCCTTGTGAGCTTTTTTTTCTCTGCATGGCAAAACTACAACATTCAATAATTTCTGCTTGAAGACATCAAAATCTATCAGTCTGTAAAGGCAAAACTAACATGGACTGGAATCTGATCCAGAAGCTATATAAAAAAGAAAGTAGCCAAATACCACTTTAACAGTGTCCTATCAAACATGGATGAAATAATTCAATGACATTGCAATATCCCACATTTGGAAAAAAAAAAGTCTGATAAATTTTTCTCAGATGATGTATTTTATTATTTTCCATTTCAAGTAAATGTGAACAAGTTTCAGCTTAGCTGTGCACAAAAGTGAGCATGTATGGCAGAGGCCTGTAGTCCAATGTAACGAAAATCCAACTTAGGCCACTGCATAAAAGCAGCAGTTAAAAGCATGAGAAAAAATAGGAAACAAATCACTTCATATCATTTGTTATTTTAAAGAAAAAGAATCAAAGTCTTTCAAGGTTTTGGGTACCTTGATAGGCTACCATGGAAAAAAAGAACAAGAATAAACTCAAAATGGGATATTTAGAATGAAATATGACAGATATCATGGAAGTGGTTAGATTGGTAAATTTTAAGTGCAGATGATTACTACTACTTTCCAGAAATTGTTTATCTAGAAGACACCAAAAGGGTCAAAGGATCAGAAGGATGGGTGGTCTGGAAGGATCAGAACTGACCAAATTTTTTTTCCATCCTTCCCACTAACGAGAATTGGCCATATAAAATTCAGCCAGTGACATAGAATGTAACAAAATCTCTATGATTATCAACAAAGCTAAACCCAGCCCCTCTAAAAAGTACATGTCAACTGTATTTCTCCTTTACAAACTTCTCCTTTTCTGCCTCCTGGTGAGTAAGTGCCTGAATTAGCTGGGCAAATCATCTCGACCACAGGCAACACTGCCTGTAACCAGAAAGCAAGAAAAAAGCAATGTTTTCTACAGCTCAGTACCGGGGAAAATTTGCAAGGTCCCAGTGGCTGACATTTTGTGCTGTGCTAATAATTTTCCAGCAGAGTACTACAAATGCAAGTGGGTGTCAGCAGTAGAAACTTCATCATTATAGTCCTCTTCCTTATCTGTCTCCATGTTTTGTTCTATTGGAAAAGAAGATCAGACTTTGACAGTAATCCAAGATCATCTGAAGTGATTCTTTTTTTGCTTCAGAAAGACAGATAACACCAGCTGGGCAACAGTAACACAGGGGCTTTTCCCTACAAACACTCTAGACAGCCAAAAAGGTAGAGAGTAAGAAAAACTGCTGAAGTAAAAGCCATATTTAAGTCTTTATGTTTTCTGTTAGTGAATTCCTTTCTTTTTCCTGTGTATTTTCTTACGAGGCTAAAAATATCTTAATGGTGATAACCATTAATAATGGAGATAGCTTGACACCAAATCCTGCAACACAATTAACTGTTTAAAGGAATAACAGCAAAACAAAGGTCTGATTAACATCATATCCCTTGTTGCACTCAAAATAGCACCCAATTAACACGACAGGGGGCAAAATAAGGGTTTGAGTCAAACACAGGGCTGATACAGTCTATCAGCTTTTCTCACACACAACTGCACCACTTTGCTGTTTCCCAGTTTATGGAAGAATAGATATTTTAGGACAGCAGAGACCACTACATGCAACTAATCTGACCCCCTGCATCACATGGGGCACAGAAATCACCCAGGCGTCCCCGTGGTAAAGAAACAACTTCTTCTGAGACTCACGAGTGAACACCGAACTCAGGAATTTGTAATTCAAATAAATCCCAGGCCTGATTATAATTCACTCCAAGGCTGGTCTACATCGATTGAAGGCTTTTTTATCCTACCAGGACAGCCTGGAGATGCCATAGAGGAAATAAGAATCAAGTCCCGTCCCTCTTAGGAAGACATCTCATGCTTTGTGTCATGACCTCTTACTCTCTTAAATATAATTCACTATTCACCATAGATTCACCGAGATACATAAACTGGAGGAGAAGATTAAACTCTCCCAATATGTTGCTACTTGTGGACTAAATCATTACGTCAATCACAATCTTGAAAAGTAGACTAGAGAATAATCCAGCATACCTCTAGCACCGGCAATGATCTCAAGTGAGGCATAGTTTTAAGAGCAAAGTTTCAAAGAGACAGAAGGGAGCGGCTGCCTTTCAGATGGAGCAATTGACAAAAACTAAACTGAAATGGATGTAGATGCTAAAGTCTCCATCTTCCCAATAGAAACCATGTTAGGTCAGAGGAAGCCAAGAGCAACAGCTCACTAATATTTGCAATGATTACACAATTACAATGCATTGCTTTTAAGAAGTTCAAAATCCAAGCACAAGTCAGGCTAATTTCTCACCAGGGGCTTAATAGCCTCCCTTTACTCCCACAGAAGTTCTGATTCAGAGGTAAGAAATTTCATTTTGTCTTTGCTTACAGTCAATACAGTAAAAATACATAACAGTGAACATAGGGTGGAGTATCTACACTATTATAGCAGGTATCAGAAAGGAAAATTGTATTACATTAAAAGGAAGGAATGCCTCAACATCTTAAATATCACTAGAGTCTAAAAAAGTAGTTTTTTAACTTAAACAATAGCTCTGGATACTTATTTATGTGCCACATAGAGTATGAAAGCATTCTTTGTTGGTATGGACACATTCAGTGATTTTAACCAGCTTTGAAAATTAATACCAGATAAAACAGGCTAGTATCCATTTTGATAAATTTGTTGCTCATTTATAACATTATGTTCTGTACACAGGCATTCAAATCAGTGCCAGTGAAACTGGTCTCCAGGTCCAAGTTTTCAAGAACATATGATAATAGATTCATAAGCTGAGTCAACTGCTAACTTGAGTTATGCTCAAAACTAGCCCTTGCAAAACAAGAGATGAGTGAGGGACATGACAAATATATTTAGAATATTGTAAATGCAAATCTTGTTCTTCTTTTCAAAATGGAAGGAAAATTGTGAGGTACATGAAGCCAAACTACTGCATTCACCAATAAGTGTTGCAAACAAGGACGAAAGAAATGCTGATTGACCCATTTTTTGCTCTTTCATGAACTTCAAAAATAAAACAACAACTCCAGTAAATACTGGCATTGTCACACACAGCTCATGTCATATAATTAATCAGTGGTAGTTATTACTGCCAAATTCCTGACAGTCAAGATACAAAACACAGTCCTTCCTACCTTACAGTCACCTCCGCAGGCTGACGACTATTTGTTTAGCATATACACAGTACAGCTTAGTGTTTCGGTAGCAAGGAATAAGACATTTGGCCTCTATAAGAAGGCAGAAGACTGTTTGGGAACTGGAGAATATCTTTATTCCCGCAACCAGAGGAGACCACCTAGTCCTAGCTAGAAAGGCAGATAAAAGCCATATCTGCGTATGCAGAAGTTCTCCTCAGCAAGCCAACAGTGTTTCCTAGGCAGTCCAGAAGGACAAAGCACTTCCAACAAGGTGAGAAGGGTTAAACTAAGGCACTGTTAGCTCAGAGAAGCAGATGGTTTCTGTCTGGATGTAAGGTTTGTAGAAGCAATTCCCTGGAGAGAAACGAGAGTGAGAGCTGAGCAGTACGAACCTGAAGAGCACTAGAGTCAGATGAGAGGGCTGTTCCGGTTTCTAGAAGTGCAACTCAGCAGCGGTCTGCCTCCTAAAGATAGCCTAGACGCCTTCCTCAAAATCGGGCTCTCCTATACACACAGGCACCGCCAGAGCACGGCCTCCCCAGCGCCAAGCTTGGGCTGGGCAGCCGGTGCTTAGCCTGCTCGCTGGGCTGCCCAGGAGTGACAGATGTACACAGGAAGGGCACGCTGTGCCGGCGGTGGCCCTGGGCCCTGTTCTTCCAGAGCAGAGATGTGGGGCAGCCTGTCTAGTTTGAATTTTGATAGCTGAATTTCAGTGAAGGGGCTGGAGTCCCCAGTAGGAATACATCGGAAGAAGAAACTGCAAGGATGTGCTGGGTTTGCTCTTTTTCCAGCTGTTTTTCCTTTATAAACTTCATTAAAAGTCTCTAAAAATATGTAAACTGGTTTGAATTTTAATTGCAAGATTTCTAAGGCCCATGATGGAAAGAAATACCCTTTTCTCCTTCTCCTTACACAATCACACACAATCATTTACTTTAAGAAAAGTTCAACAGATATGAGCGGTTACAGACTGTAGACACCCTAAGCTTTCACAGAGACAGGCTGGCCATGTCTCTCATTCTGAAGCTATTATATGGTTTACTCTTTTGCTCTTATTTATAATTTAACTAATGTACTTCTTGATCAAACAAAAGAGTATAGCAATCTTCATGGCTCTGGCATTGCAGAGCAAGCTTCTCTGAAGGAGTACAACCATCAGTTTGTCCTTTTTTTTATGATGTTATTTTTTTCCAAAATATTTTGTAACTTTTATTTGTGGCCAGTTCAAACCTGTTTTCTGCATTAGCTATATCCATAAGGCACTACGAATAGCCCTCACACCTTGCCATTCTCCATATGCCATCAGGCAGATGAGTCCAGTAATTTGTGCTCACATGAGGCAAAGAGACGCTTCCTTGACAGTAGAGTCGGATAGAGCTGTTGGTTGCATCAGGTCAGTGAGACAGATACTGGCCTCCCTGCATAATTAGCCATTGTTGCTACCTCCAATTGCAACCATTTCAGTGCTGCCCGTTGCACTGACCGTATCCTGAGGACACAGCAATTGCTCCCCACTACACTGAGACACACACTGGCTCCTACACTACACACTTCTTCAGCCAGGCCTGCGTTCTACAGGTGGGAATTGCCATGCACGGATACCCCTCCTCCCACATGCTTTGCACAGCTCATTGGCTTCATATATGGTCTCCTTGCACGGCAGAGCCTGACGCAGGGGGACATGCAGCTGGAGAGAGGCTGCAGCCCTGTTCTCCAGCTGAGGATATTGCAGATTTCCCTCCTCACCCACAGTCCTGCTAGATGACCCACAGATGTGGGCCAGTGCTGCAGCCGTTCCCCTTTCACATGCTCTGCAAGTGGCCTGTCGCATGATCCAACACATGGTGCCTCTTTCTGGGGGAAGAATTATGCTGAGTGCACACCTGAGGTTTCTGATGGCTGCGACCCCTTCCCCTGAGTCACGAGGACTTCCCGTGAGCTCACATTTAGCAGAAGGGCTGTCCTTTATGGATGGGAGCCTGCAAAAAGTCTTACTAGGTATGAATTCCTCCTCATCTTCCTTCTGCTTATTTGCACCACAATGCAGAGGGTTTCCGAGGAGGCTGCTGTGAAAGCAGCCGCACGAGGAGCCAGGAGGACAAGTGGTGAGGGAGTTCCTCGTTCCCACAAACAGCCTCCACTTCCACAAAAGCACAAGTGCAGAGTGACAGGAATTGAGGAGTCTGGACGGCCCTTCAAACGGCAGCAGGGAGGGAGGGGAGCAGTTTCCTTTGTGGTCACCCTAAAAGGATTAAACATCCTGCCCCTCCTGAAATTAGTGGGAGTTTTGCTCTTGATTTTCAGTGTTGGGATCTTGTCCTGTTTAGCGAAGGTCAGCTAGCTATTAGATACACCACGCCTGTTTTAACACAATATGGAAACCCTGGAGCGCACATGAAAAAAGGCGCTTTTTTGTTTAATAGTCTCTAACATTCAAAAAGAATTAGATAACAGCTATAATGGACCCACTTACTCTTGATCTTTTCTGTTGCCAGAATGTTTTGTGTAATAAATCATGAGAGGTCTGATTTTAAGCTTCCTCAGGTGGGATAATGAGCACTCAAATGAGGAGGGAGAGGTTCACGGGGTGATTACAGCCCAGGCTGGCTTTTAAGCCTTTTTCCTTTCAACTTCACTTTTGTCACATTTTGATTTAGGTTGGATTAGCTGCTGAAAAGGGTTCCGCTTAACAGAAGACTGAAGCAATCATTTACATTTCCCAAAAGCCAAAACAGTTGTTGGAGGGCAGTGAGAAAGCGTAGGCAAAAGGCAGGATGCAATACAATCGTTCCTCAGTTCACAGTGGTAAGATCAAATAGTTTCCTCAAGACCTGGAGAGGCACCTTTTGAATGATCGGTTTCCCTAGCTAACCGGGGGCTAAAATATTGTTTTATAATTTATAATGAATAGTAAGCACCAACTGCAGCAATGGACTTCATAAGGCATTTCAATTTTGCTGAGAGCTGAAACATTGCTCCAGTTCATTCTAAAGCCCAAAGACAGTCACCCTCGCTATAAATGGATGATGGCTAATCATGCTGAATAAGCAAGTGTGGCTAAATGTGAGTGCAGGCTGTCTGTGTGCTGCTGGCTACAGAAACCAGCATGCCTTCACCATACTAACCTAATGGATGGTCTGAGCTTTCACTTGGTAAACAGCTGAACGAGACCGTCTCAGAGGCTTATTCTTCACAAGAATAAGAGGTCTTAATGTCTGGTAGGGACAAGCTTGGAGGATGGTCATTGACAGCATTTCTAGTCTTCAGGCTATAAGAACACACTTTTTGTTAGAATAGCTGATTTCACAGATGACTGAAAAATAATCCCTGAATACTACTCACTTAGACTTGGATAAAGCAATATAATATATATCAGTTGTTGACACTGAGAAAGTTTTGGAGACAAATTCATAGCCAGGGAACCAGAAATAATAAATCAAACAAGATTTTGTCTTCCAGTAGTCCTACCATCTAGGAACTGAACTTCAGCAAGAGATGAAATTCATGGGGAGCTAATGAAAGTACAGCTGTACATCGTTAGACTGGGGAGTTTGAACACTCACAGCTGCTGGAAATGCATGCACGTCTGAGAGCGTACTCTCAGAATTCTGCCAGGCTTTACTGCTGCACAATTACCATGTAAATAACCCTGCGGGATGCAAAAACCTCTTAAGAGTGCTGTCTGTGTCCAGATGGTATTGTTCTTTCTAGTCCAACCTGCTACATGTCTGATCTTAAGGCAGCCTGGCAGGCTACTTAGATCTTCCACTCAGATGTCTCCACAGTTGCTTCTGTAACTGATTTACTGGAACAAGAGAAAATAAAAAGCAAAACTCAGAATTGCTACTCACAGATGTGCACAAACTGCAATTCTGTGAGAAAATCTAATGGAGCCATCTCATTAAGAATAGATCAAAAATGTGAGTACCTCTTCTAAAAAAAAAAAAAGAAGGAGGAAAAAGAAGAAGAACTGATAATGACTGACAAGAATTGAATGAGTAGCTATTAAGGCCAGCAGGACTACTGTACTCACCAGTAGTCTGATCAGTGTAATATTAGCCAAAGAAAACCTCAGAACTCTTTTGTTTCCTCTGAATTATTTTTAAGTCTACAAGGTACACACAGGAGTTCATTAAGCACATGCTGTGTTAGAAATGAAAAAACTCTAACCTTTATAAAATTATACATGGACCTTTACTTTAGATGCTGAGTTCCTCATCTTAAACAGGAAAACACTCCTAAGATTTTTTCAGTTTGAGAACAAAGAAAAACTCCAAGATCGTCACACAGCCCGTCACTTAAGCTTAAGCTAAATGCCAGCAAGAATGCTGTTCAAATTTAGGGAAATGCACAAGTATTGCAGTGCAACAGAAAGCACAGCTGAGTGGCTGGTGGTCCTCTCTCTGTCTCCTCCCTGCTCTCTTTCTTCACTCTGTTTGTCATCAGAGATCTGAATATAACATGGCCTTTCCTTCATCCTGCACTACTCCAACTTTATTATTATGGACACTCCAAAGAAAGATGATTTTGTTGCTCACATCTAGTGCCATCTGTGCCTTTCCCTGCTTTCTGTAAAACCAGGAGACTTATGAATGATCTGATCTGCTTTTTGTGGAGTTGCTTAGCATTCCGGCCACAACCCAGCATTAAACTGTAATCCCTGCTGAGGAAAATTTGAGTAACAACTAAAACATACCAACCGAACTCTTTCAGTCTGTTTCCCACTCAATTAAATTTCCCTTTGTAGATATAATTTTAACTGAATTTCCTGTAAATATGTTATCTGCACCGTTTTCTGTCAGGTGTCTTAATCAGATTTTAACTCTATGGTGATATAATGACTTAAGAGTAGCATTTACTTTCCAGCTTGGTATCGTCATGCTACCTACTTCAGTCCAAAGTGTATTAACATTGCAGAACAGACCCTCATGTGAACACTTAACACAACTGCCACTTAATACTAATGCGTGGACCAGCAATGACAGCATCATGGCCTACTTTGGTGTACCTACATACAGAGATTATGTCCATCTATTTTCAATAGGCATCCTTAATAAATGTAACTTAAAAAAAAAACTATTTTTTTTACTACTAAAATGCAATAATTCTTTCCACATAGCTAGTAAACCAGAAACATCAAATCAATCCACTTCCTTTAGTCACTAACCAGCCCTGGAGTATTCCCCCGGTTTGAGTCCCCCGGGCTTGAAGCCAGATCCAAAGCGCACTTGGGACCAAGATGGGCAGAAAACTCCAGGGACAAGAAAGTCCCAGGCACGGGCTTTGCCCTGACTGTGAGGACGGAAGCAGTAGATGCAAAACCGAAATGAGACTCACAGGACCGAGGGTGTATTCTTAGCTCAGCCACAGGCTACCTGCAACTGAAGACTATTTCTTCTAAATCCCACCATGATAAGGGCTGTACAAAGCACCTAAACAGGCTCCTCTCACAGGGGCTTGAAGGGCTCCACACCACCAGGCTGTGACAGTATGACCTGACAGGACAGACACCCCAGCTGATCCCAACTTGTTTAGAATTTTAAAGGTAAAAATCTCCACAAACTGGTAACACCTTGAGCTAGACTCCTAATGTCGTCAAACGAAACTTGCAGTGCTATTCCTCTGCAGACGTAGAGGAACAAGAGAGAAAAGAGCTAAAAACTGTGACTGAGTGAGGAATGCAGCAGTCCTATAAAGCTGAGATCTTTCTAGGCATAAAAGAAAAAAAATGTTTATTAATTGAATGCTGGTGCAGGAAGAACATGCAGAGACTGTAATACAGATCTCAGCTTGGAGGGAGGGGTTGCTTCTAACATTTTCTATCAGGAAGTATTTGTTTTTTCTCCTTTTTTTTGTTCATGAGAGGACTTTTTAGCTCTTTAAGGCATTGCTTTAATTAATAGTTGAGCTCTGGAATCTAAGGACCCCACATCATACATAATTACTATTTTCAACAGTGTTGGATCAAGAACTCAGTCATGTACATAAAATCCAGAGACAACAGCAAGATTAAACATTGTTTTCTTTAAGACATGTTTTGCAAAGTGTCTTCTACTGAGGATATACTTTGATAAAATATGACTGTTATCTCTATGCTACGGACATCTGGACCATTATCCTAAAAATAAATAAACTTTTTTTTTCAGTTCGGGAACTTTAATTTCATTAACTGACTGCAAAGCAACGTAGAATATTCATAAACAAGTCATGAAGACAGCAGGCTAATATTGGCACTGCCAACTTGCACAATAAAAGGAGAGATTAAGCTTGTTGTCTTAATTGCACTTGTGTAATCAATTTATTTTGAATACCGAGGAAAAGAACAAAATGGTCCTGTTCATTTAATTTAAACACTAACAAAAATTAACATTTGGACTTCTGGCCAAGCAGCCAGAAAATACTTCCCTTACTCATAGCAAAGGTACTTTTGCTAGAAATAGATAGCTTAATGACAACTATACAATACAATCAGCTGGGAAACAAAATGTAAGCCTATTTTAGTACTCTTGCTATTTTAGCATGCCAGAAGTTAATTAGTGGTATTAGCATTTGAGTTTTGAGGCCCAAACAGAGGTTGGTTTTAACTGTTCTAGACAGTATAAGGCTGCATAGCAAGCCTAGTGATAGCAGAATTTTAGTATTTTTAAAAAAGGTCTAGAGGAATCCCTAAGATTCAAGAGCTTGTTTTAGGAAAACAATCAGGAGATGTTAGATTATATACTTCTAATTTTGTTTGTCCTTTGGTTTATGGATCTCAAAATTCATATTTTCTCAGGTTTTTCCCATATCCTGAAAAACTACAAATGATATTTTAAGGTGAAAACTGAATGTAATAATCCCCCAAAAGAGTTTCTCTAAAACCAGTAGAATGTAATGAGTGTCCCTGCGAGTGCATGCCCCTGGTAATATAAACAGCTTGTCCTGCCAATACTATATTCAGTCTTCACAATGCTCACAGAGGAAAAAAACAATTGAAGCTGGTAAGAAAATGATTGCAATTAATATTTCCCATAACATGATGTATATGGTTTATTGATGCATCTCCAGAAGGTTGTAGCAGAAAAAAGCAGCCTTAATCCTTCTGAGTGGCAACTGCAACGTTACTGCAAGACCTTACCAGGAAGAGGAACGAGGCCACTGCCTGCAGTCCCACCTTGGCAGAGCAGGTGCCAGCCTCAGGAAACATGGAAGCTAAACCTTGCGAGAGGCAAGTCCTAGCATCTCCTGGCCTCCCAGTGACCTTCTTCACTGACCTGTATGAGCAGCCCTAAAAAGCAAGCCCTGCAACACCCAAAGAGAATCCATCCTGAAAAACTTCATGGCAATGACAGCGATCAAGTTGAATCTGGGTTTTCTCTTTGTTTCAAGAATCCCAACCAAACAACACATTGTGTATACTGTAGTCAAATCAAAACTGATGCTACCAAAAGTATTAGCATGGAGGACCTATTCCACAGACAGCCTCTCTACACTCATGCAGGTCTGTTTGTTTCTAGAGGAAACCCAGGATACTTGTCCATCCACCGAGATCACGACAAGGCCTTTCAGAGCTCTGTTTTGGATGTCATCTGGTTTGGGATGCCAACAGAGCTCTGTTTTGGTTGAACCCCAGACAGGGTGCCCAGAAAGGCTATGGATCAAAAATATCCATCCTTGGAAATACTCAAAACTCAAAGGGAAAGTACCTGAGCAACCTGCTTGCACTGGACCTGCTTGGAGCAGGACGTTGTAATAGAGACATCCAGAGGGCCTGTCCAGCCTGCCTGATTCTGCTAATCATTTCTCTCCTACATGGACTTTGAAACTCTGTAAGGCATCTATATAAAAAAAAACCAAACTGAAAGACAGGTTCACTTGTCTTTGGAGGTTATATTTGCCAGAGTTAAAGTATGAACACAAGTTTAAACTGATAACTTTGGGGAAAGACAAGAACAGACTAAGGTTGCATTAACACTTGCTCCACTGTAATCCAGATCAGTCATTCATGGTTCAGCATATGCAAATAGCATTTTAAGAAAGATGCTCGAAAATTTTAAACTAAACATAACTTCTGAACAGCAAGAAAAATATTCTGAAGGGCCTTGTGCTTCACGTACTTTCATCTATTAAGGCTCAGTTCAGCTCCCAGTGAGGTCACCTTTAATTTTAGTGCAAGTTGGATGAGGACCTAAATTATTTTGCTGATCAGTCTGTTTTTTCAGTCTTAACATTCTGGATAGCCACAGTCATTCCATTCTTGGCCAAAACTGATTACACACAGAGTTCCTCTCAGAGCTTTCCACTTTTAGTAAGGTCTCCATGCTTTTACTAGGAGGTTAAGTCAATTCATGCAATAAATCATTGACTTCAAAGTGCATTTACTTGCTCTCTGTTGCCCAAATTCATCTGCCTAACTTGCTTTATTCAACTGTGGCATCTAAATTGCCATCCAAGCACTCTCCATATTCTGTGCAATGAGAAATGAGTTGGCATTTCAGTGCTTCAGATTATGTGGAATGAATTTGGGCTGATGTATTTAGAACTCCTAATAGTAGCACCTGCAGACAGATCAATCCAAGGACAGGAGTCCGCTTTCTGGCTCCTCATACTCTTGAAAAGCAGACCACCATGATCTTCACTGCCACTATACTTCACTAAATAAAGGATACTGTATTCAGTATTGATTATTGAAAGTAAGCTTGCCAGGAATCATCCATCAAAATAATGGATGGAAAATTCAGTTTCTGTAAAAATGCAGACCACTGGTTTTCTGCTGTGAAAACCAAAATGAAACAGATTACTAGTTAATTCCATATAAGATACAGAGTGGGCTGAATTTTGAAACTTCCATTTAGCAGAAAGTTTGGATACCTTTCTGGCAACAACAAATATGCTGACTGATCAGTAATTTTCTGGGTCCATTGAACATCAGTTCCCAGGAAGCGGTACAGTAAATAAGCTCTCTCTTTGCAAGCACCCAGAAGGTTGCTTGCAAAAAAAAGAAAAAAAAAAAAAAGCTAACATGGTTTTATCAAGCGCATATTATGTCACTCTTCCTCTCACAGCAGAATAAAAGGCCTTTGTGGGCAGGACAGAATTAGGCAATTCTCTGTATCTTCAGTTAATATATACTTTGTTACACTCTTTCACAATACAAAACTCTACCTAGAAAGCGTTTCTCAATGGTTCACTGACAAACAGGAAGGATGCACTGTGTGATATTCTTTTAGGTCTTGTTTGGGATAATGAAACAGAGAATATGCTTTTTAGTCTGTAGATAGCATCTGGAAGGGGCTGCGAACACGCAGAAGGACAGAAGTAGAATTAAAAAGAATTTGAGAAATTGTTTTGATTTAAAATAAGATGCTACTCAGTATGAGCAAATGAAGAGTACACTTAAGAAGAAATTATCATTTGCACAAATACAGTACAGGGAACGGGTAGATACGTAGCAGTTTCACCAGAAAGGATGGGGAGATCAGATCAAGTCACAGATATGTGCCAATGTCATGCCATTGCAAAAACAAACAAAAGACCGTAAAATAAACTTTATTTTAGACTCTAGAACATTGTTTTACTTGCAGATGTTAAAGCTTCAGTGTGCACCCAGCCTGGGTACCACACTTCTCAGAAAGTGAGGACGATTGCAGAGCAGACAGAGAAGAACAAGGAAGATAGTTAAATATAAATGGTGACAAATGGGGATATTCTGTTTAGTCCAGGATTTTTCAACTGTAACTGCACAGACCCCTCAGGTGTCCACAGGGATCTGTGGACTCTTTCTAAAGGGCCCATGAAAAGCAGAGAAGTGGGCAGTTGCCAATAAATTAATTTTCCCTGCTTAGGAATCACAGAAGGGTTGAGGTTGGAAGGTACCTCTGAAGATCATCTAGTCTAACCCCCCTGCTCAAGCATGGTCACCTAGAGCACATTTCCAAGGATTGTGTCCAGACGGCTTTTGAATATCTCCAAGGAAGGAGACTCTACAACTTCCCTGGGCAACCTCTTCCAGTGTTCTCTTACCCTCACAGTAAAGAAGTTTCTCCTCATGTTCAGATGTTCAGAAATACTTATTGTGTTTCAGTTTGTGCCCGTCGCCTCTCATCCTATCACTGGGCACCACTGAAAAGAGTCTGGCCCCATCCTCTCTACACCCTCCCTTCAGATACTTATATGCACTGATAAGATCCCCCCTCAGCCTTCTCTTCTCCAGGCTGAACAGGCCCAGCTCTCTCAGCCTTTCCTCATATGAGAGATGCTCCAGTCCCCTAATCATCTTAGTAGCCTTCCGCTGGACTCGCTCCAGTAGCTCCATATCTCTTTTTTATTGGGGAGCCAAGAACTGGACACAGTACTCCAGATGTGGCCTCAGCAGAGCTGAGTAGAAGGGGAGGATCACCTCCCTCGACCTGCTGGCAACACTCTTCCTGATGCACCCCAGGATACCATTGGCCTTCTTGGCCACAAGGGCACATTGCTGGCTCATGGTCAACTTGGTGTCCACCAGCACTCCCAGATCCTTCTCTGCAGAGCTGCTTTCCAGCAGGTCAGCCTCCAACCTGTACTGGTGCCGGGGGTTATTCCTCCCTAGATGCAGGACCCTGCACTTGCCTTTGTTGAACTTCATGAGGTTCCTCTCCGCCCACCTCTCCAGCCTGTCCAGGTCCCTCTGAATGGCAGCACAGCCCTCTGGTGTATCAGCCACTTCTCCCAGTTCTGCATCATCAGCAAACTTGCTGAGGGTGCACTCTGTTCCTTTTGTACCACCACTGAGGTTCACAAGATCGAAGAGGTTGCAAACCACTGTCATAGAGGGGCCTTGCAGTAACAGGCTTAAAACAGGTCAGAAAAATATCTATCAAGGGATGGGTTAATGCAGCTGGTGCCTCTTTATGACAAGAACTAACTGATTCCCCTTCCAAGTCCTGTATTTTGCTTCACTATTTTCCTTAATATGAATGAAGCTGACACTTCACTCTTTTGCAAAACATGAACAAAACAAATCAGAAGTGATCAGTGAAAAAAACACTGATACTCACAAATAAAAATGCATTTATTTGAAAACATCCTAGTTCAAGAAACCATACCAATTCAACATTAAACTGCATTTTCTTGTTGAGTCACATTGTTCCAGGGAAGCAGGAATTCAAGAACCAGATGTTTGTTTTTTTTACTCTGCTACCAGTCAGGAACCCTTCCCATATTACATCTTCCAGGTGACTTCTATTCCCATGACTCATCCTGCACCAACCAGACTGGTCAGATGAGATTTTCCATACCGCAGCATGGGAAATTTTGTCATACAGGAACTCCAGTTCCTCTAACTAGCACTGTTCTCATAGCAAAATGCATTTTCAAGTGTATGAATAGGACAGCTAGCATGAGAACTAGAACTGAAGCCCAGGGTTCAGACCATTCTACTAATCACACAGCTTGTTTCATTCTTGCCTGCACCTTTTATTTCAATGTACAACCAGCGCAAAGATAGGGCTATGACCTTCAAAGCTGTTCCCTCTGTCCCAGAGGAATTGATTCACACAGAAAGGACAGAGCGCCGCAGCAATGGTTTGGTGACATTAGCTTCTACTGTAAAAGACAGGGAGAAAAGAGCAGAGGAAAAACAAGAAGAGGAGCAACAGTGGCATACTTACAGGACAGTGCAAACAAGCCGGTGGAGGGACAGAGTCGCTCCTAATTGAAGTCCACCCTGTATTTGAGAGTGCTAGAGAGTCCAAATGCACTCCCTGGCAATTCTCACACGAGGAAGAGCTCCAAAAGAAACATAAAAGGGACTTTTTTCTTTTAGTGTTAATTAATATCAACAAAGCATGAAAAAAAAATCAAAAGCAACAGGCTTCTTCGAAGCAACTTAGGAATTCACAGGGGCCCATGCTTGTTTGTTGTACTTCATTAGCATGTAAAATACTCAGAGATTCATCAAGTAGCCTTGCCCTTTTTCTGCTTGCTGTGCAGTGCTGCAGATACCTGGATTTTCAGCTCACTAAATGCTTAGGAAACACTATATCTTAAAGGGAGACAAATAGATGAAGTGTCGGTTCAGAAATCTCAATTCCTGAGGAGTTAAATTATGGAACTGTTCTGGAGAAGATGTGTTTATAACGGAGAACATAAACCATCACCATTTCAATGCCAAAGCCTGTAGGAAGCTAACGCCATTCTGCACTGCCTCAGAAAACATTTTTTTATTTACTGTCTTCAGGAAAACGTTAAGTCCTTTTGCCATGGGCAAGGTATCCCCTGTGCTGCTTGCCTGCTATCCAGTTGGACACAGCAATGGTGCTGGCTGGACTCCCAGATCAAGGGCAGGGCAGTGGCTAGAAAAAGCTCGGTAACCAGCCCAAAAAAGACCTAGCAGTACACAGTTCATCTGAAGCCTAGGGACTACCACCACGCTCGAGCTGTATTTGTGGCCAAGCTCCCCTGCCCAGCGCCAGAGGCGGACACAACGCGCTCTCCAAAGGATGCAGCGTGCTTCCCTCCTCCCACTTCGTCATCCCCTCCCTGCCCTTCTCTAAGCAGAGGTAACCAAGAGGCTGCTGCAATTTCTGTATATCCAGGTCGCAGACCATCTGCTGGCTCACAAGCCCTTCTTGTTTGTTTTTTTCAGATGCTGCCACCAGAGAAGGAAACTAGAACCACTCCACACAGGCCTGTGGTTACAACGGCATCCCCCCCATCCTGCTTACTTATTTACCCACGTTTGGGCTGGGGGACCAACACAAATCCTCGCTCACTCAGTCTGTCATGTGGGCCAATGGAAAGGGTTGCAACCTTTATTGTATAATACCACTCTTAATATACAGTTGGTGTCAATACAGTTCAGGTCAACTCTATGAAATTAATTCTCTGCTGATATTACATTAGGAGGATCATTTTACAGACAAATGAGGGATGAGCCAAGAAATAAAAAAGTGGAATATCAGTAAATTTTATAAACAAATCTCTTTCTTGTGGTGTTTTACAGGAGAACGTATAACTGTATGAAGTGTTTATGGCTATGCTCTGAATATTTGTTCCACTGGGCACAGGGGAGACCAAAAATCCATCTGTCCTTTTCTCCCCAGCTCTCCTCTCCACTATCAGGACTCCCATGTCACGTGTAGTAGGGACACAAGCAGAATCTCCCTCCCCTTGCAGATCTTTCCCTCTATATGTCCCCAGACAAACCAGTCCGCAGTTCTCCAGCAGCAGGAAAGGAACCCGAGAGCAGCCTGGGGTAAGAATCTGGCCACCCCTTACTGGTGGCACAGGCGAGACAGGTATGAGAAATAGGTTTGAAAGACTATGAAACAGAAAAATAAAGGTGCAAAATCTGCAGGGCTCAAAAGAAATAGAGTAATAATCTGTTGTGAGCCTACAAATTCACTGGAATGAGCTCATGTGCTGTCATTTTCCACCAGTCCTCTCAACTGATTGCAGCATATGATATCTGCAAGCAAGAGTCCCGAATGACAGTAGATGAACACAACTCATTTCTTCCATCATTTGAAAGTCATTACGATCAGAGCACTACATGCACCAGAAGCATCAAATTAAACACCCATCACAAGATCAATCCCCATCATCCTCCAGGTTTTTGCAAATTAACACTGCAAATTAAAAGTTCTTTCACTGGAAAATTTAATTTGTTTTCTTTGTTAACAATGATTTAATTGTACCTACTTTCAAAACACAAGATGATCAAAACACAAGTTCTCTTTTTTAAATAGCTAGAAAAGCTGCAGATAACAAATATTTCACTACTCCAGGTTACAATTGCAAAATGGTAATGTGAGTGGAAGCTACTACTCAGTATGATGTTAGGTTTCTGAGTGAATGCTAAGCCTCTTGAAGTGTTTCCATGGACTCTAACTGTGGGAAAAAAAACCCAACAGATTCAGAACAAAAGACAAACCAGCCTGAAGAGTTCAGTAATAAATGAGTACAAAACCTAGGGGTTTTGAGGTTTTGTATGAAGCTATTGTCTTATTCTATGGCATAATATTTGAAGAAAGTAACTTTCAAATTAAAAATTGTACTTCTCTTGGTTATTAAATCTGTTAACAATACTTGCATTAGTAGAAATGCACCAAGCATTAGTAGAAATGGTATGAAAGTATGGTTATTAATCAACCAGAAATAGCAGGAAAGCAGGGAAAATGCAACAACAGAACCAACTTGCAAATCATTTTCCCCATCTGTACTGCAAATCAAGAAAGTCTCGAACTTCAGAGGTTACCAGCCTGCTGAGACACTACAGACATGGCTCGATAAAAACATTCACAAGCACAACATGGTTTCTGCCCTACAAACAAATTCTTACCATATTTTGATTCGTCAACCAAAGACAGATCATCTAGACCACTGTAGCAATACTAACAAATACCATGAAGCACAGAATAAACAGGAACTATATGTCTGCCAGTTCACTAAACTATTGTCACCTTTGCCATAAAACGTGGTATTTTGGCTTAGGCTTGCAGGAATTCTTTATGAAGTGAGACAATTAACACTGGGAGAATAACACTGGGGAACAAGTCTCCTAGTTCAGTATGCCTCAGAATGATACCAAACCTTTTTGAATTATTACCACATACAACAAAAAGTACAGAATGAGAAACACAGAAGGTAGAAAATCACTCCACAATGTATGATTTATGTAACTTGTGAAACTGAATTCTGTAGAAACCTGAATAAAGAAAATCAAAACAGAATGCACCATTTATTGGATGCTATTCACTTGAAACACAAAGCTGGACTTATACTAGGAATTCTCAGATATATGTTTGAATACTGGGAAATTACTCCAAAACATACAATTTATGTCTACTGCAAAGTACCTGCTACTAATTTAGCTCCAAATGGCATTAGCATTTCTAGATCCCCCAAGTCTGCTTATTTTTCCACTTCTTCATCTTTTGCCAACTTTCCATGTAGTGTACACACAGCATATTTCACACAATGCGACACAGAAAAGCTGAAACTGCTAATATAAACTGGTAAAAGAAAACCTTCTAAAACAGCAATTCTTTCCCCAGATATTGTTAAGGATTAGCACCACACACCGTCACGCAAGTGGAAAAAGAGAGAAGGTAGATGTAAAACATGCATAATGCTGGATCACTGCATTTCCGAAAGGAGTGAATTCCACAGAGGATTAAATCAAATTATTTTCTCTCTGGGCATGTAAATACACATCACTATGGAAAACAGAACAATGTATTATTAGCTCCCTCATATCCTAGTCTATGCAGGCCACTATGGAGCAACTCTGCCCCCTCTTTCACAGCTGTAGACAATCTCCACAGCAGCTGGCTATGCTCATCAATTTGAAACATGATTTGGGAAGTCCTTTTTTGCACCATTACCACACATTGGACCACTTACAGCCCCAAATCAGCGTGGTGCTTCAGCCTGTGGTCCCAGGAGAGCACTGAAACAAGTGAGTCAATTTATATACTTCATCTTTTAATGATTTAGAACCTCTGGACAAGCTGTGATTTCCTACAGTTATACAGATCTGCAAAAAATCACCCTCGTGGCTCCTCCACAAGCCAGATACACTGCCCTAATTACTTCTAGCAACTAAATTCAGTTCTGTAATTTTTTTTTTAATTAGCTCAGTATTAAGTAGGAGATCAGGAGTTAGATGTAAAATATGTGGATGTGTATATCTAAGTGCGTGCATGTGCTTATGTATCATGTTTGTGCTTCATAAACCTTCTGTTAAAGTTTAATTTTCATTGGATCATATATATATTCTAAAGAATATTGAGGATTTTTGCAGGCTAAACATTTTAAACCTTGGAGTTGGATTTTATTTCCTGCTGTTTTGAAAGCAGTTTAATGCAGTGAAATACGTTCTGGAAGTAACGCACACATCCCAGGATCGGTCACGTAATGATTGATTTCTCTGCTTTCCAAGCAGATCACAAATACTAATTTCAGCCAAGGATAGCATGTTCTTCACTACTACAGCCAATTTTTTTCTGTCCTGTGGGCCAGATACGACCAAGTTCTGATCTGAAAGCAGAGTTGTACAGAAATGGCTCACTGTGAATCAGTATTCCTCCCCAAAACACCTCCCTCAGAAAAGATTAGGCAAAGTTTTTGCCATGTGGCCTTCTCAGAGGAGTGAGGCCAGTTTTAGTTCTGCTTTGCACTCCCTTAGAGCAAACTGCAGAAGAATCCTGGTAAGCGCTCACCGCCGCAGCTGCTCCAGTCTCGCCTTTCTCCTGGACAGCTCTGGCTCTCGCAGGTGGCTCCACCAAAGGCAATTTTCACCTTTGTGAAACTTTCCCCAAGTTCTGTGCACAACTTACAATCAGCAGAAGCAGTTGTAAATCCAGCGATGAACCGGCACTGAATTCAAACCTGCATCCAGCTTTGCAATCATTACCTCTGAAGTTGCATGATCACTTGTAAAGGGAAAAGAGCTCTACGCATGTAAGGAAAAAGCTGTAAGACTGAGTCACTGCTTTATGGTTGTTTCATTCCAAAAGTACTTTCAGGAAGTTTGTATCTCTCCATATGCTGTCTCAGGGTAATAAGCTTGGAAGCAAAATTAACAGAAGAAATACCTTCTTGTTTCGACTGCAACAGAATAGCCAAATTCGTTCAAAACACAAAATCAGACTGAAAAGTTATGAAATAACCTAATTCCAGTGTAAGTTATTTTGGATCTGAGCAAAAGTTTAAAGGCGAAAACAGCTCAGAAGAATATCTTGCTGCAACTAAGAAAGTCAGCGCTACCTTTCCACACATCTATAAATCACTGACCTTATGAAGCTGCATATGCAATAAAAATCAAAAAGCAAGTGTATCAGCTGGTAAAACCAAAAACCAAAAGCTACCCCAGATGTATAGAAGTCAGTATTACCTCTACAAGCCAGTAGGATTATTTGCCCTCCATTTTACACTTGTTAAAATCATGTCTGTCTTTTTTCCCCCTTGTTATCCTGTTTCTGAATTATTAGTTTTTCCAGCCTTCTAAAGAACGACATCTCTGGACCTGTGTGCAGCTAAGCAAATCCAAACAGAGTATAAAAAAACCCAAAAAACCCAAGGTTTGTTCCTCTGAAACACACAGGTGAAGACATCTTCAGGAAGAGTGCAAATAGTCCTGTATTTCCTCATCTCTCTAGCTAAGAGGGATCGGTGCACCCTTTCCTTGGGGACGGAGGGGGGGGCGTCTCCCAGGTGGCCCTAGCACCCAACAGCAGAGCTCCCGGTGCTCAGCTGGCATATGCAGAGCCACGCTGAGCAGCTCGGCCCCGGCACACAGGGAGAGCACTTCCCGCACGCGGACCTGACACAAGCAGGTGGGGAAAGCGAGCAAGGGAGGGAAGGAAAAGGCATGACATGGCAGCGAGAGATCTGTGTGAGGACCCCTGCTGGAAAGCTCTTTCAACAGGTTTTTTTCCCCAGCAGCCAGGGAACATACAGCATTAGGATTCCTGAAAGCCTAGTTAAGGGCAGGCAGTCCTGTGGTTTTAGGACCCAACAAAACCGATTTTGCTGCTCTGTCCATTTGTCTGTGCTGCCTGTGGCCAAAAGCCATCTCTGTTGCCCTGTGGTAGTTATTGGCAGTGAAGTCCTGGAGGACAGAAGTATAAATGGGTTGAAGTGTGGAAACCTCATAAAGGATGCATCCATCAGTAGCCAGCAAGAATGGCAGTATGGACAAAAGCTATAGTTCGGGATGCTCCTCTGAAAACACTGATTACCAAAAGTGGGCAGTTGTAACATATATATCTATAGCTATCTTTCTATATACACAAACTCACACAGCTTGATACTTAAATTCCTGTTTTAGTACCTAATACCGACTACCATGGGAGACCTACAGCCTGACCTGATATTGCCATTATTTTGTCACAGACAAACAATTACTAACACCCCTTCTTGCAACTCTTGCATGCCTAGGTGTGCTCTTGCAGCAGTAGATGCAAAATATTAAGTATACCTGGTGGCGTCACTGAAGGAGTAGTCAATGGCCAGCCAGCTGCGCCTGCAGGTGCATCAGTAATGTCCTAAAGTACACTGCCACCTTGTTGTGCTTTAGAGAGATGACAGCAAGCAGCCTTTTTTCCTTCCATCTCATTCCCCCCTCTCAGCAGGTGTGTGATTTAGAGATCAGCAAGGTCCTGGCATGAAGACAAGCACTGCTATGTTACTGCAGCGGAGATTAGGGGTGATGAGGATGCCCTACCGGTACTGCCTGGGAGTCCGGTAGGATGCGCTGATTCTACATGGATGCACTGAGAAAACCCACCTTCCCCTTTCCAGCCCTCATACTACTTAGCCTACTTTAAAAGCACATATCATTTGATGGTTTCTGGGTTGTCTAGTGCAGTACACGTTTGTCTGAGAACAAGAGCGATGTTTCATAACAAGCAAGATAATGCAACTGGACTGTGAGTGTGTATAAATCAGTCCAAGAACCCTTTGCATTTCTCAAAGTCTGTAGCTGGCAGCATATTTCACAAATTAAGTGGTTTTGCACACATCTGCATATTAAGTATTGCCAGGGACTAAAGTAGAGTTTAGTCCCACCTTGGAGTAAAGAACTAAGGAGCAGGAGGGTGAAAAAGCAAGCCTTGTCTTTGCTCTTAACAGGCAGCACTGGCAGATAAAACAAGGAGCAGAGGAGAAAATTAAGTAACTTCACAGCACCTGCTTCAGATCTCTCTTGCCCGAGATCCAGGTCCATCTGATTGGCAGAGGGCTCACTGCCTGAGCACTCTCTGCATCTGATGATCCCTTTTTTTAACCAGGCCCCAAAGCTGTTTTTGAAGAGCTTTTGCCTGGCTTACTAAAAGCTGCAGATTGATAAAAAGGGCTAAAATGCCTAGAACTGGAGAAGGCCATCTGAGGTGGGTGGGGAGGGCTCCCCTGAAACTAAGCAAGCTCAGCCTCCACTTTACCATCCCTCAAAGACTATCTGAAGCCAGTCTGAAAACTGAGTTGGGGAAATACAGTCTTGATGGAAAAACTATGTCATAATCAAGAAACTGTTAGAAACAACATAATCATTTATCGAATCCTCCATTTCAGTGGAGGGAATCAGTCAATGGGGAAGCTAGAAGACAGGGGAAAAAAAAAAAAAGAAAAAGAAAAGAAAGGATCTGGTCCTGATCTTACTTGCCGTATAGATCAAGACTGGCTCCAGGACATTTGGTTAAGTTACATTGGAATAAAGACTCTATAAATAGAATCAGAATCTAGCCCACAGCTCTGGATTTTATCAGGTTGATGACACAAAAAAGTAAAGTCTGAATACATGCACTGAAAATGAAGTGCAAGCACTTTAAAAGATAAAGGTCCAAGACTGCAGGACTGGAGGCTTCATGGACTGTTTGTTGTTCTGTGTAAATTCAGTATGAAATACTGTCATTCACTTCATACAAATGTGAAAAGAAGCCTATAAGATGCAAAGGAATGAGAAATCAGGTTCTTTGGGCGAGCTGTATGCCTCCTGTTGACAGATCTGCCTCCTCGGGACATCCCCTGCACACACCTCCATGCTTGTCTACACACAGAAGTTTAATGGGTTCAACTTAGAACAGTTACTTTTTAGGAGCTGCTGACATTCATTCCTCCTGATCTGGAACTGATTTTATTGCTTTAACCTGAGCTGTACTTTTACATACATAAGCGAGGTTAAAAGCAGTTTGAAAGTACACAGATAGTTGCATAGCTTTATCTCCAGTGATAGAGAATCAGTCTCTTAAACTGGAGGTGTTTTGCACCAAGGTCAGCCTTCACAGTGTTCTCCGGATTGCAGTGCGGGGTTCTTTCACTGTTTCCTGCACATGCTTGTAGAGCTTATACAAAGAATCTGGGGCCAATTATCGTGAGACAGCTAAAACAAGAACATAAGTTAATTAGTTAAAGAACAGTAAATTGAAATCAAACAACCTTGTTGTTCCCCAGGACAGAATTTTAGCTGTTTCCTAAGAAAATGTAAGGGAAAAAAAGAAAAAAAAAAAGCAATACCTCAGGAAATACATCTTAGTACTAATAATTTGAAAGCTCTATTTTCTGGAACCAAGAACACCACAATCAACAGTAGGGTTTTTGAAGAAGGCTTAGGAAAAAAAAAAACACACAGAAAGGTTTCAGGTGAACTAATTTTTTTTAGATTAATTCATTTAAAATGTAGAACTTGGAGAATTTGTTTAAACAGACAAAATTACTTGTTCAGACCTATCTCAATATCTTCTATTTTCTGGCCATCACCAAGAGGCACAGGCTGCCTTATGCCTTACAGTCTATCACTGTGAGAGATGAAGAGTGCTGTTCATCCCATCCTTTTTTTCCTTCATCTAAAATAAAATTAAAGACTGAAAATCTGTGCCTGTCAAACCCTAGGAAATATGTGAACTACATGGGAAAGACAGTGAAAGTCTTGCCTGTGTGTGTCACACAACAGACGGAGAGGAGAAGGAAAGAGCATCCCCCTTATTGTGGTGTTTCCACTACAGCATCTGAGGCTGTACTAAGCGATACAGTGCAGCAAAAGCTATTTATCAGCCCTCACATCTGTGCACACACAGAGGCAGTAAAACAGGACTGTAGTAACTAGGAACATCTTGATACAACATTTATCGGAAGGAAACATAATTTCGCATTTCCTTAATTTCTGAAGGAAAGAGGAGAGCAACCTGATGAATACTCTCAAAACTGCATTCAGAGAACTGGTGGGAGACCAAAGCAGGCATTCAGAACCACAGAGCTTCCTCTATGAGCATGAAATGCTCATTTAAAATTAAGTTTAATTGGCTCAGATGTCACCAGCATGAGAGAAACAGCAGCATCTGGGCAAAGTGCTCAGCAAAAGGAAATGAAACCATTAACACAATGCAAAGAGCCAAAAATAAGCACACACTCATGCAGCTAGCAAAGGTAACTCATGGACAGTACGTGTCTTGATTTCTTGGATGGTCTCTGCTTGAGGATGTCAGCCAAAGGCACTCCAGAAACCAGGGATAACTCTGGAAAAGTCTAGCCCTGATTCGGAAGGACTCAAGAGATTTTATCCAGCACAGAATTGCCCCAAATTGGGCTGCTGGGTCTCTAACAAGTGAAGCACGTCCTTGTGTTCGCTTTTGCTGTGGGAGTGAGTTAACATAAAGATTTAGCACTCAGCTAGCACTTGACAGCACTGATAACTGAAAAACTGATTCTTTTGTTTTTTTTTCTCTCCAAAAAATTATTTGACTCTTTTACAGAGTGAAAACAAACATTTTCTGAATTCCTAACAAAGTAAAAAATGGAAAGTATTCTCAGATTCAAAGTGCTTCATTATTGTCATAGCATTTCGCTTTAATATTGTTTCAAGCATGAAAAAAATAGATTGATTTTATATAAAAGCATTGATATCTCTGCCTTCCAAAACAAGAGACTTGACTAAATTGTCATACATATGGAATGTGTTGTTGCCACTGAATCTGCATTTTTTCTTGGGAAAAAAATCCTGTTTCAATTTACATCTTCGAAGATTTGATTCACTTTTTTTTTTTGCCTTTACTTGCCTTTTTGCATTTTTTTAATTAACATATATGAAAGTAAGGTGTGACCATAGGCATCACCAAACCTCAGCTTTATGGTAATATGATGGAGTTGCCAGTCTGCTGCAAAGTCCCCCTTCCCACACCTTCCTGTCGCCCCTTATGTTTGTATTTGACCCTGTAGTGTGGGTAACAACGTTGCATATCTTGTAAACCTCACTCCTGCACTTGTAAACACATACAAGATATTTCATCTAGTATAAAAAAACATGTTGAGTTGCATACTGCAATTTCATTTTCTTGCTATTTTTGTGTTGAATACCACACTGTATCTTCATGGTTTTCAGCCTTTACTTGTTATATCATTTGATATAACAAACCTGATAAACAAACTCAATAGAAATGTTAAATGTACAAATGGAAGCTAATCTCCTTTAATATTAAAAGGGTCTATTTCAGCTGAATAGTAAAGAGGAAATAAAATGCTTCAGCTACTCTCAGCCACCATTTAAGAAAGAAACATCTTGTTAAAGACAAACTATCATCACAAATACCACACTTAAGAGTTGATTTTTCCTTGCCTTAGCTGCAACAGCTCCTAAGTTTACTGGAACACAAGACACTAATAAAAATAACATGGCCTGTCTGCTTTTCAATTTATTTTGTGCCTTTGATGAAAATTTTTGTCTAGCCACTTTCACAGCTTCCTCTTTTGCCATATTACTCTTATAAATATGACCAGAGGAGGAAGAAAGTCCTTTTAAAAACATACTAAAAACATGACTGATCAAGGACTGCATCTTTAAATAAATTATTGTCCTCTTCAAAAGGGAGGAATTGCTGTGCAACACTCCAATGCGTAAGACAATGAACTGTATTTTGATTTCTACTGCATTTATAGGGCTTTCCCAACATTAACGAACCGAGCCTGTCACCCCTCCTCCAAGAGCAGAGGTGGTTGCTTCTCCCACATAGGGCGATGGTGAGGGTAAGTGACTTGCCTTGGGGATCGCGCAGGAAGTTTGGGGCAAAGCCAAGCTTAGCTTTAAGCCCTCCTGGATGACATACCCATGCCCTGAACTGAACCCAATGGTTGGATGGTCTTTTCTCCCATACCCAGGCAGTCCACTGCCATTGACCACAGCAAGAGGCTTCTACCAAAAGGAAAAAATGGAAGGGAAGGAAGGACTCTTCGACACCTTTCTAGCCCTTTTCTAGCTCTTAGCCCTCTCATGCTCCTGAATCCTCAATTACCAATGTTAGACATGGAGTTCAATCATTCCCTCCCCTTCCAGCCACTTGGCCATGAACCTGTAGCACCTAACTGCACCATTTCACTAGCTCCTCTACTTTTGACTTGCTGATGCAACCACCAGAACAGGAGCTTAATATTGCAGGATCCTCCTCCTCTCAGAACATGCAGAGGCCTCACCAGCTACAGAAAAATAATAGATTGAAATTAAAATCATTGTGTACCTGTGACTCAAAAAATCAAAAATTATCAAAAGGCTCAGATCCTGAGCCTCGCACTGCTGTCCTGTAGCGCAGGAAAAAACATTTGGCAATGCACACATCACCAAGTTGTTTATTTCTGAATCACATCAAACTAACAAACATCCTCAGCAATCTGTTGCTAGGTACTGATTTATTTGATAACTTAGCGGACTTTGAACATCTTTCCAGAAAGAATTGCTGTCCCTGAAGGATTTGTCGCTATTCTGTTTGAATGAAGCAACAACAGCTGAAAAACTCATGAGATTTTTCAGCAGAGGTAGAGGAAAATAACTGTTTGCGTTATTGCAGACCCAGAAATCAGATCACACAGCAACTGTGAAGCAGCCTCTTTTGAATCCCAAGAGCTGTGAGGGGTTATTCAATCTCATGCTTTTCAGGGGAGATTAGATCCAAAACTGGAAGAGACCGGTTCAGAAACAACCCAAATCAACAAAGCTTTCACAAGAGGTATACTGTTCAAAATAAAATAAATCTTCTTCAAGCTGGGTGATCTTGGAAGATTTACTCTATCATACTTTTGGTCCTGCAACAGAACTCAAGCAATTTTGTATCATCAAATTGAAACTCAAGTGACTAACTAGGCTTTCAGCTTTAGCCTAAATGTAAACAGATTTTCCCTTCCTGTAGACTGCTTTATGTTTAAGGATGTCAAAATACTCTGCAAAGGCAAGTAAATAATATTCTTTTTTGCAGGGGAAAAGGAGGATATGATGCACAGAAAACCAAAATGACTTACTGGAAGTTACCGAGCAGTAAGTAATATAAAATAAAAGACCCATTCCTCATCCTGTGCTTTAATTACCAGGCTCCTCTGCAGACCAAATATCTTCCCCCATGAAACGCTACTGCAACTCCAGAAAATACCTGCCCCTCTCAAGAGGCTGAACAGAAGAACCAGTGAACTGGTTAGTTTTAATGAAGCTGGTTTGTGCCCAGTGAGATCCCACGCAAGCTAAGGTTTCACAAATGCCAGGGCTGGGCAAGAGTTCAATTGCCCTTTTGGGACCACAATAAAATAGAAGACTGGAAACCAGGAAATGATTTCAATGCTCCTATTGATTTCACTTGAGAGGAGAAACTGCTAAAGAAAAAAAGGAAGAGCTGACGACCCAAGATGCGGCACGGCCCATAAGACGGCACGAGAGGCTAGGAAGTCAGAAACACCTACCTTTCTGTCTTGCCTCTGCCTGTTTGCTTCGAGACACATCATCTCTCTGATCCCCCTTCATCTGTCCCACCAGCTCACGAGGGATAGTGGGAATCCCCCCCAGAGGCAGTCCCCATCAGCTGCCTCTCGTGCTCCGCACAGCCAGAGCACCCCTCGAGCACCCAAGCAAAGTTTAGTCCCAGCCGTGGGTATTTTGGACACCTCACGAAGCAAGGGCTGGTCTTAAATAAGCAAGTTCTGAGTACCAAATATAATTAGGGTCCAAACTTTCACTAAACACTGGGAAAAATTTAAAACCAGGCTCAAACTTCACTGCCACTCTTGCTGCTTATAAAGAGAGGGAGCTGGACTTCATACTCACGCAGACTTGGTATTTGAGGTCTCAAAATGGATCTGAAACAGCGCTAAAATTGCCATAAGAATACAATTAAATCCCACTGCCAAAACCAGGGAATGGCACCGCATTTGTCCATCAGAACCTTCATTTTTTTCCATGCTACAGGAAAAGTCTTTTAGCAAGATTAAAATAAATCCTTGCCATCTTTTCAGAACCCATGCAAAGCACAAAGCATCACACAGACACAGCTCACTCAGACTCCAGATCTTCTGAAAGCTGATGGAGGCACACACAAAAAATGAATTTCCAAATATTTCTGCTTGCTTTCAAAGCACCCATAATCTTAGAAAACACTGCCCTGGCTGACTGAAGGCAATAATCTCTCTGGCAGACTACACACAGATCTGAACTTTACTTTTCTCTCTAAGCATGTTAAACTTTACACAAATCTACAGGTCTGCCAGACTTAGTATTTGCAGGAAAGTGAATACAGCAAGGCCAGTCTCTTGAAGGTCCTCTGGTTTCCCATGTGTCTGCTTGTAAGCCCTTTTCCTCTAGCTTGCAATATTATTTTGCTGTACCCTTCCAGTACAGGCAGCTGAAGTCCTGCAAGAATATCCAGTGCTGACCGTTCTAAGGGGCTGATCCAAAACCACAAGAAATGGTAGAAAAAATTGCTCCATTTGACTTCAGTGGCTGTTTGGATAATCAGGGTCTTACTGTAATTGTATGGCTATATGTTATGTACACTATATTATAAACTATATACAAAGTCAAAAGTCATATTACAGTCTCACATCACAAGCTAGTTTTGGTGCCAAATCACATCCCTTAATCTGACAGGAGGGAATAACTTTAAAAATAGGTGAAATACAAGGATTCATATGTTGTACCTTGCATGGAGATCCTGCTGCTTTACTCGTTTCAAAACTCCATCTAATCTTTGGGTCCTGTGAAGGGCATCAGTGAAGTTAGGATCTAGGAGTGGACCTAAAGTCCACTAAAGTCACTGGGTACCTCATGGCTTTCTGTACACTTTGCATTCGGAGTGCAACATCTGTACAAAGCCCAAATCTCAGAAAGCTGACTCTACAGGAACAAATTAGACCCAGTGCATCAGCAGATCCAGAGCATATGGCAGCTTAAAGCCATTTTGTATGAAAGAAATTTAGGATAGATGATCAGACAGGCTTGGTTTCTGCAAGGAGATAGGATTAACCTCTTGCAGGCAGTCTAGCTACTAGCATGGTCTCTTTCATAAATAATTCCTTTTTTCTTGAAGCAATAATGTTAGAAGGGTAGAGCAGAACAGGAGGCTGAGAGCTCGACTATCCCAAGATCTCAGGTCTAATGCATTCCTGCTGAGCGTCGCAGGCCTCTAAGAATGAGCAAAATCAAGCAGAGTATTCAACTGTCTACTGCAGAGCTCAGAAAAATAAACTGGAAAACAAAGCTTTATATTGCATCTTAGACCCTGTGCCTGCCACTTCCATTCACAGGCTGGGCTTCTCACCCAGAGCCACACTGACACCACGCATTGATCCTGCAGCAGGATCCATGCAAGCATGAAGCCCTATGTAACATTAACTACCCCATGCTCTTTAGCAGCACTACTTTTTCCCCTGCAGATTGTAGCACCCACAATAATTTCCCAGGGGATACACCAAAAAGACAAATTTCTCAGTACAGGTCTGTCAAAAAAATTTTTTCTTATGTAAAAAAAATAACTCTGTGAAACATAATGTACTCATGTGAGAACGTAATCGTAATATTTCTAAGAACATACAGTATATCATTCTGTGTGTTGCATGCTTAATCACTTTGCACAAATTCACGTACCTGTCTGTAACATATAAGGCAGAGAAAGGGAGCCTGATTCTTTTTATGATACAGATAAAATCACCCCCCCAAAAAATTTTCTGTTAAAAATGCAAGAACAATACAAAGGCTTCAAATGCATTAAAAAGTAACAGCATAAAAATAAGCTATGGGTATTTACTGGTGATGCAATTAGGCCACAAGCAGATTGCAGTTTAGGTGTCACAAATTACAATGCTCTGATAGATGTAAAAAACACTAGCAAGAAATGACATGGTTTTCAGTCTTCTCATCTTGGACAAAGCTGAGAGCTTTTCTAACATAGAGAAATAAAACAATAATCAATTACACACACAGCAGTGAGATCTTCTGGTATGCAAGTGTAATCAAACATCCAAGGTCTGACAATCAGGGAGGCTATAAACCTGCAGATACTGTTGGAGGCAGCTAAAGATCGGCACATCTTTAACTATGGCCATGAATACCAATGAGGTAGTTTTAAAAATTAGTGTGTCATCATTTCACACCTGAAATCATAGTTGGACACCAGGGGAAAGTAAAGCAAACAACAGTGACAAGAGCTCTGCTCTTTTTGAGGTCGAAAGAGTAGGAAGATGAATTTGGCTTGCTTCACAAGCAAGCCAAAAACCTGTTTCTCTAGCCATTTAATTGCTAATCCTTTCTGTTTGCTTTCATACAGTAAAGCTTGACATTAAAGAACCTGCCAGAATCTTTGAAAAGCTTGTTTTTTGTCTCTTTCAAATTCAGCAACATAATGCAAAAGGTAAGAGCCACTTTATAAAACTGAGCTTCTGTCTCTGCATAAAACGCGCTTAAGATAAAAAAAGTCAAAGTAGTACCTGCTGTCTCAAAAATACATATAACAAAATGAATTTACACACTTAAAATGCTTACAAAATTCAAGTGAGACTTCAAAACAAAGCAATAACAATTACTCCATTAATAGCATGCTCTTAATGAAAATACACTCATTTTTTCAAAGTCAGCTTTTTTCCTAAAACTTAACCCCCTCTCCCCCCCTTTTTTTTAAACAAAGAAAGGGAGGAGTAAAACCATTCCAGTTATTTAATATCGCAAAGAGTGAGAATGCATAAATGCATACACATATGTGCTGCTGAACACAAGCAGAACTGTGCAACTATGAGTCACAGGATCCCATACTGCTAAATAAGTTTTGCATTTACTTCAAGAAAATCCTGGGGAGCAGGGAGCTTCAGGGCACTATGCTGTCATGGTATGCTGCACATGGTCACAGGCACATTCAGATATTTTAGGCTTTCTGTATGACCTGCCATAAGCATCTACAACTCATATGAATCTGGACTGAAGTTACTTATCAGAAACCACACTGACATTCTGGTTACTTATATCATTTTGATATCTGATAGTTTCTGTGACACCAATAAACCCATCATGTATTAGGATGAGAATACATTTGATGAACAATGTCTTTGAAGGACCACGTCAAGGACACCAAGAAACATGTTAATCTCCTTGTCAGTAAGCTCTCGTTCAAGACAGGTCTCTTTCATAACAGCTATGGTCACTATTTGATAGAAAAGCTTTATTACAATGGAAGTGAAATATCAGCTATATAGAAATAATGTCAAGCAAAAGAGTAAATTATAGAAAGGGTTGCCAAACCATGTATTAAAGTTGCTTTGACTGCTCCAAGGCAGACTAGCATAGTTCTTTTGAAATGATACTGGAAATCCTCAGTTCAAAATACACTGCAAAATTATTCCAAAAGGGATTCACTCTCAGTTGGTGTAAAGCATTGTGCTAAACTTATGTTAAACTGCCTCCAGCAAAGCTGCAACAGTTTCTTCCCAAGAAGAATCTGACACAAGTATTTGAGTCAGGACATTGAGAAGCAAAGTTTACAATATTCCTTAACCCAAGGAAGCAGCAAAGTGGGATGTTTCAGATGTTCTCCCAGGGTAGCTAGAGTAGGACAACCTTCATTTCTGGACTGGTTTCTTAAATCTCCAAATGTCTATCATTTCTTTTTTATTTTTATCTTCCATTGTTTGTAAGTCCCATACTTTTGACTTGGTTTAATTAGCCTGGTTTCCAATGAAAATCAGATTTCCAGATCAATCTATGTGTCTGTCTGTAGTAAACTTCTAACATGGATATCAGTCCAATCAGACAGAGACTAGAGATCTCAAAGACAAAGAGGTTTCTATGTATTTTCTGAAACTAGAGTGGGGGAATGCCAAAGTTCAGTTTTCCACTAACAGATTTTGATTCTGTTAAGGTCGAAACAGATTCCTAGTCTAAGGAGGCAGCCTGCCTATGTAGCTGTCAAAATAGTCAGCAGAAGAGAAGCTGTATGGGAAAGGATGGGAACTTTACAGGATATGCAGTGAGAACAGAAAGTAATTTTATAATTTACTTTTTAAAAGCCTATGAATGTAAAGGCTCAAGACCATAGGAAACCAAGATCCATTAGCTCCCCTGCTCAGGAACAACTTAATGTTTTCCTTTTATTGTCAAAGAAAGCCTGACTTATAACCTAGAGACTTGATAGTATTTTCTGCAGCCACAGAACTTAACATACCTTTGTGAACAAGGCAAATGCACACAAGTAGTTATATTTAATCTAACATTAATGATGAGATTTTTATTTTTAAGCTTTACTGTCATCCACAATAAATGGAACTGTTACTGGAATCGGTGGGAATTTAGTAATCCCACTGGGCTGGCCATCTCTGCCCAATGCTTGGTAAAGCTGCTGCGTAGCCTATACATCTAAAAGGAAGGAAAAAAAGGACTCTGTATGAATGAACTAGTCCAACAGAAAGAAATGGAGCCTAGCTAACAGCGCCCATCTTATTTTACCTACATTGCAACTGATGGCAGGTCTACACTGAGAACAGTCCTGAGGACAGTTGTGGAAAATGCACTGAGCAGGAATGCAGTAATGTCTTTGCATTAGTCCCATCTGCTCCAACTGCATCCCTGTGCCACTCTCATTCCACTTCAAATAGTAATTTCCACATGGAACAGACTTCTTCTGCATCCAGCAGGGTAACTAGGTATGCCATCGTCCTTAGTCCCACTGCTGGGCCATATGCATCGTGCTCGTGAGAAGGAACTGCTACTCTCAGACCTATAATCTGACTAAAGATTTCTCTCACATCATTCACTAACTCTCACACTAACCAGAATAATTTTCAAACTGTTTTGGGCTACTGCAAGCAAAAGAGGTTTCCAAGCTGCACTGGTGGTTGTCATTAACATATGAGCATATGTTGATATGGAATCGACTTCTTGGGGAATTCAGTTTAGCCATCCAAACACACTGCTTTGACAAGCTTTCAGCACCCAGGCAGCAGCTAGTCCCGCCAGAAACTACAAGAGCAGGAAGACAACAAAAAGACTAGTTTCTTCTGCAAGGTGATCTTCTAAGATCAGCTTCATGTGATGCAGCACCACATCCAGGCTCAGGAAACCTGTGCTGCTTAGAAATCAAGAAACTAGGCACCGGTGAGCAACAGCACTGCCAAACTTCAAAGCCTTTCCTCCCTGTCTCAGCCAGTCAGCGACTGTCTGCTGTGGTGTGAAGGCCTGGACTGCAGGGCTAGATACAATGGATATGGGCTGCAGCTATCAAGAAAATGCTGTCAACACAAGTAATGAATAGTTATTGATGATTTCTGCAGGTATCCAAATTGCATTAGGATAACTAACAGAAATGCCTCCTTATTCTTTACCTCTGATATCAGGCTTCTTAGGCCCTAGGCTGAAAAGAGTCTTTGCCATTATGGTTTACAGTGGCATCTATGAATAATAACAGGGAGTGATCTAGAAAGGTTTGTAATTCTAAGGCTTCCACCATTTGTGTCTTTTCTAAATAAAGAAAAGGGGAGTTGCTTCATTGCCCACTACTCCGGATCTTAATAGCATTATGCTTTTATTGTGTATACTCTGCACCTGAACTTGAAAAACTTTCCCTATCCCCATTGGATCATAGGAAGAAGCTGCATAACTAGTGCCTGAGCAGCTGCAGGTTAATAACAAAGCATGCATTTGGGAGACTTGTCTCATGGGTAAGCCAAGGGCTGCTACACAAGTTCAGCCTTATATTCAAACTGCCTGTACCATGCCTGTAAGAGTCCTAGGGACCAAGAGGCAAAGATTTAGAGACAGCCAGAGAGCTCTAAGAAGCCAGACACCGGATACACACAAGCAAGAAGCAGACACATTTTATTCCTACTTTGAGGATACTGATTACTGGTTTAATTCAAAATTAAAATCCTACTAGCTTTTCTCTGTTAGCTCAGCTTCCCAGGAATTATTTCAGGAGTTTTGGTTTGGACTGCTCTTTAAAAAGTCTTAAACGACAAGGACTGTTTCAGTTGCATGAGCTGGGTATCACCCTGGCTTTGTAGAGGTGGCTGTGGCATTGGACACTTCAGAACTGGGCTCTCAGCAGAGGGCCATTGCGTCTGCTCTAACATTGACTTTGTCACCTCCTTCAAACAGCCTGTTGATCCATGAACATGACCGTACAGATCCACAGGGCCCACTACAAGAGCACAGACACTAACAAAAGTAGCGTTACTATGTAACTAACAGGTGAAAGCTAATAGGCAAAAACCCCATCTGACTTCTCACAGAAGGAACAAACTACCTCTCGCTCCAGGTGCTCCTATTGTTTGGTTTAGGAAATATTACCTTATGGAAATGTTCTTGAGAAATGTATACTAAAGATTAAATAAAATTATTCTTTGGCTTTACAGAAGGGTGATTGCAGAGATATGCAATAAAGACTAACAGTGCAAAAATGAAAGTAAAGACAAGAACAGAGGAGAGGAACATTAAAGTCTGTTAGTATTTGCACTCTTTGTTCACACAGCAATCAGGATTAAAGTGTAGCCTGTGGTAATTTGTGTTTGGTTACCTTTTGGGAACGCTGAAGTCACGAATCAGGTTCCCCTGCTGATGGGCTGGAGATCTTTAAGGTCACTTAAGTCTGTGCACTCTGTTGGAGGAGGAGGAGAAGCACTAATGGAGCATGTTTTTTCCAGTAATGCTGTTTTTCCATTCCTGGGCTTTGTAAGATACCTTTGTGTCCTTAATATTACCAGATTTTGTTTGGCAGCTCCCTGATCATGGAGAAGCTCTCTAACGCCCACACTGCCCGTGTCCTCCTCTGCCTCAGCTGCAGGAAACACCTTCCACTGCCTGTTACCAGTCTTGGTGGGATAACACCCGTGTTTTTTCTCGTGCTCTTCTCTTCTTCCTCCCTAAATTTGCCAGGCATTGTTGGGCTGAGAAAGCCCACAGCAACTAATTGCTCAATACAGACACTATGGAAGGAGAAGGAAGAAGTAGTTGTTCTTCATTCAGTTTTCACAACCTGAAAGATCAGACACCCTTTCACTTTTGGGAGGCCAGCCTCAGCACCTCTTCCCAGTACTAAAAAGCTACGTGGAGCCAAGTTATTTTCCATCTTGCTCCTTCCCTCTTTGCCTTCGCACCTTAGCACAACAAAGCTTCTTGTTTCTCCAAGAACTTCTGCAGTAAGTAGCTGGCTGCTGTAGAGTATCAGTCTAGGGATTTTCACTTACAGTGCAACACTGGGTTGGAGCACAGCCAAAATAGGAGGCCTAAATAGTAACTACACATGCACCTCTGCAAGCAGTCCAGCAGGGACCCAAGGGCAAGACTTTTTGCCCATGTGAACATTGGGATGGTTGATTATACACAGGGAACAGCTGTTCATCAAGGAGCAGTTAGTAACTGCATTTGCTTCTCTGCAATCAGGACTAATATTAACAGTTGCATCACTGACTCCTGTGATCAGGAAACACAGGTGGTGCCCATTTAAAAAAGTTAGAGCGCCCAACTAGATACACATTATATTTTGCATGAGTGGGAGGCCACACATTCCTGTTGTAAAATGAGCCATAAGGTGGCACTACTTTGCAACATTACCTCAGAGTGTTTTCCCTAACTTGCCATTTTCTATGCTCTACAAACAGGGACAGAGTTTCCACTGAAATAAAACGAATAAAATCATTCTACAGAATTCTCAGTATAGGGAGACTTAACGTCATTGGCATATATACCATCAAGTGTATTGTTTATTCCTCAATTGCTAAGTTTTGTCCTGAAAAACAAAGTGTCTCAGATATTTTTGCTCAAATGCTGTACCTCCTATTTAAAAATGTATGTTTGTATGTGTAACACACACCCACTTAGTACAAGTGACTGTCCTCTGGCACGTAGTATAAGATGAAATACTTGGACAAGCACCTCAAAAGATTCTTTGTTCTTTTTCTGTGCCCTATTAATACACAACATACTTCTAAGAAGTGGTTTTCTGTTTCACACCTAAAGTGCAAAAAAAGTCTGGCACAGAATTTGGGAAGGTAGGCTTGCATGTGAGGCAACAGCAAGCAGAAGTCACAGGAAATGTGTGGTGGTTATGGTAAAGGGAACTGCAGGATTCCCTGTGACTACTGCTGTGCTATTGTGAAACACTCCGGTAAAGCAGGCAACATTTTGAATGAATGGAGAGAGGGACTGAGAGCCAAATATAAGAAGGAAGGAGATGGTGACAATCTGGCAGAGACTAGTGAAAGACTGTGATTCTTAACATATCCTCTCAAATGCAATATGAGGACCCCATCTGAACAGCTCACATCTGCCAAATATCTTGTGCACATACAGAAAGATGCTAGATGTGTGTCAGAGTGTACAGTGCCAATTACTCATAGCACAGGGAAAAGAAATGGGTCAGAATATAAAAGATTACTAACTGAAGACTCCTCTGCAGGGTTGGCATGTAGGAGCCCAACAGATCCCAAAACAGCAAGGCCACAAGTACAGGCCCATTTGATCTTCTAGTGTCCAGCTGTCTCCTGCAATCCAAAGAGCTCCTCAGCTTTCAGGCAGCTCTTTACTATGCACATGCAACTTCCTGAATATCTGGCTTTTTTGAAATATCTGCCACAAAATACGGTTTGTCCACCTCCAGTTACCACATACTGTGCAGATGAACACTTAGGGACAGACAGTGTAACTACCTGAGCCTAGACTTAAACATTTTCTTTCCTGTAAGAACATCATAGACACTTACTTTTGATCTAGCATTACATCCCAGTAGTGACCTTGCTCAGGTATCCTTTTAGCCAATGACTTAAAGCATCCACAGCTCTACTCAAAAGCCAGTGACACCATGGACAGCCACAGATCTCTTTCACATGCACTACCCAGTGCAGTAATGTCAACCACAGACTGACTTCAGGTGCATGCAACTGCCAACGAATTGACCCAGGCTTTGTTTCAATGGAAAAGCAACATCTACTACTCATTGTAATGCTAATGCCCTAGAGGACACATATACATATACAAAGCCTGGCAGAATGCAAAGCAGTGAAATAAGACAGCTGGAGAGTCACCAAAACAGTCCTCTCCATATAAATATCAGGATGTCCTAACTTACTAGAGTTTCAAACATGAAAATATGCTAATACCAAGAATTGTGTTCTGCAAACAGGTCTCTTCATTGTGTAGCAGCTCAGCTGATTTTGAACTAATCCCTATCATTCTGATAAAGTAATGTAAAGCTTATTGATATTGAAGTTATCTGAAAAACCTTCCATGGATTAAAAAAACAAAAGTCAACGATGGTGGGAGGTAGGAGGATGGCAGGAACTTGTGAGCATCAGCATGCAGAGTTAATAAGATTCTATCAGTAAAACTTATATTATGCATTTTTATCTTTTTTCATCACCTGAGCACCTAAGATCATCTTTATTTCAAATATCACCATAGGAGCAGTAATTAATTCAAACGGAGAGGGATTTACTCTAAAAGAACATGCAAAAATATTCCAAAACATTCTGAGCTCCAAACCATAATAAAAAGAAGAGTATTTAACTCTAAAATACAATATTCAGAGAAAATTAAACCCACTACCTAAATCTGACTTTTTTATTTCAGTCAGCAAACAGTAAAGACACTAACTGTGAAGAAATAGTACACTGGCTTTCTTTGAGAAATAGGCTATCAGGCTCCTTTTCTGTCCCCAATAATAGATCAAAGATTGCCAGCAGCAGTGAGAAGCACTTGGACCTACTTGGCTCTTACAGATCTTTTCGAGTTGGGTACTAATAACAGCTGCTGAACTGGAGCCCAAAGATTAAATACTATAACACTCTTACAAATCCAATACAGAAGCACTTCAATTATCCAAACCTTGTGTTATCCCAGATGAGGTCTTGATTCTTAATACTTATTATATTGAATATTCCTTCCATTTTCTGAAAGCTTGATTATCAAAATTATTCTTTGTCCCTGACGGCGCATGGATAATTGAGGTTTATAAATTTCAGGCAAAACGAGTTTTATACCTCATTAAACAGATCCATTCATATTTCCACAGTGTAATTCCCTAACGTAATCTGTGTAGTTTATATGCTTATGACTGGACAGCCTGAGTCTCCTAACTATAAGATAAACTGTGCTTTATGTCTGAAATAGCTAGAAACCAGCAAATCAAGTGGGAGGGCTCCAGCTTTTGAAGCAGATTGATTTTCTGTGCTCTGAATAGGCATGTAAAATGGCACCATTTGTTACATTATTCAAGCTGTTTAGCTGAACAGCATTTTACTAATGTCTAACTTATACTGGCACTGATTATCAGTTGTTTTTAGTAAGAGTGAGAGTCCAGAAGGCAAATCATGCACAGCTGCATGAGTTTAAGCTAGTACCACAAAATGTAACATAAAGTTACTAATTCTTAGTCTGGTGTAGCAATGCAAGCTATACAGAGTGAGCTCAGCATATGACTTCACATACTCCTTTTTAAACCTTAGTGGCGGACTACACAGAACTCCACAGAACAAATTAATTCCCACGTGTTTATCTCAGATGAGGTACACATAAATATCAAAACATCAGACTCATTAATTAGTCTTACTAGTATCTGTCTGGCATTCTTAAAAGAGGAAACAAAAGCACAAGACACGCAGATCAAAGTCATGGGGAAAGCAGAACACTTTACTAATCAATTATTCCGTCAATTTGCTTGGGAGGAGTCCCTGGAAAGTTTAGGGAGGTGTGCAACTGCCAAAGCATCACAGGGGTTTGGTTCCCACGTAACAGCGTATCCCACTGGCAAACAGAAAAATGCTAAAAATACACTATTAATTAAAATTGGGACATTAGTTTCTGCTCCATTTTCAGGAAGACAGGTTTACAGGTGAGACCTAAATCTAATCCTACTCTTGCTAGTTAAAAGGCTTAGAATATACTGTTTAGTTCATACTTCATTGTCTGAAGAGTATCGTAGCAGTGAAACATACCTCAGAGAGACACAGCACACGAAAGAGTAGTCACAGGGCAAAACTCTGCAAAAACCCTGACTCTGAGGGGATCCTTCATGAAAGAAGCGGGATTTGATGAAAGGCGAAGGAGGGTAAATCGTTGGGTACTCACTTTAGCTCAGCGACTGCAGAAATATGGAGCAGAAGCAAGAGTCAGGGAAGGGGACATGGAGCAGCTGTGAGGGAATTGGGAAGAGCTCAACCAAAGTAAGACAGGAGGAGACAGGCACCGCGGCCAAGGCACATGAGAGGGCAGAGTCCCACCAGGCAGGCCAAGCAGGCCTGAAGGGACACGGCATTGGTGGAGGGACTGCAAGAGGAAAGCAGTGTGGTCTAGCATGGGAAGAGGCATTTGCAGGAGCCCCTCTTTCGGAGGAAGGCAGAACGGGAAGTGGTTGCAGAAAATAGATAGGGTATCATGGAGCAACTCCTGCACTTGTAGGATAAAAAAAAAAGATGGCCTTTAGAGCTTCTGAGACTACATTACTGCAGACAAATGAACCTGATCAGCCTTTCTGTGAACGAGTCGCAGCATCAGGCCTGGAGAGCTCAGAGCACACAAACTGCAAAGGGCATTAGAATCAGCAGAGATAAAAACAGTGAGTTTTATGCCATTTCTACTACCTTACTGGAATCGTTTCATGGATATTTCATTATCCAGAAACTTAATTTGATAAGAAAGGTAACATAACTATCTGTGTCCTAGTTCTTCACTATACTGAAATATTTGTCTTACAAGATATTATTCCCAATGCATCACTGGATTTCCACTATACATAACAAAGAATCTTGAATTATGTTTGAAGATCACTGATCAGAAAACATTAGCACTGTTAGAGAAGTCAATTACAGAGTTTTAAAAGTAATAAAAATGAAATTGGTTTTCATTCTTACCTTGCCTTTTTTTTAGTTAAAGAAGATCCTCCCCAAAAAGTGCTTTTTATAAACCTAGAATTAGTTTACAGACTTCATCTGAAAAATTCAATCAATCATACTGGCTTCTGCCCTAAAGTGGTTAACATACTTTTTCCACACCATTAGATTAAAAATACAGGTGTTGCTTGCAACTACAAATCCACCTTTAGGAAGGCAGTCTCACAAAATGCCAAGCTAAGGGCACCTAGTTTGAGCTGGGTTGAGCTCTTTGCAGGATTAAGCCCTACGAAGCAGAAGTAGTTTACAATACACGGGAGGTCAGAGTAGCGTAACTCTCTGAGTGAGGTTGCAGACTGTATCTTGCACGGCATGTTGCCAAGGAGCTGCAAGGAGCAGAGAATAAATACAGATGGGAGGACGTAGAGCAGCAACGGGGGAACTACACCAAGAAAGCTTTGGCTGCTGGAGAAGGATGACAACAGGCAGCAGGAGCAGAAGGAGCCCTGGACCTACAGAGCCCAGCCAAGAGGTCACAGCAGAAGAGCCTCTGAAGCTCCCAGCAATGCCTCTGACCTGTTGTCTGTGCCATCCTCCTCCTCCCTGAGACGGAGTTTCACTAGCACAGCTCTCTCAGACATCTGTGTCCCTGAGCCACCTCCTTCAGCTGCTTTCTCTACTCCCATCTGCTTCCTGACAGCCTCTCCACACACACACACTCCTCATATGTTCTGGTGGTGCTGGCCCTTTCCTTCTCCTTCCATCCCAGTTTTCAAACTGGGTTAGGAGGAAGCACATGAAAAAAAAAGCTCTAAAGTTGCTAAACAAGCTCTAATCTTAAACCCTATTAGGATGAAAAACATAAATAAGCTTAATAATAGGCATAAAAACCTGACAGATCCTCCCTGAAGAACCATTCAGCTATTCCAAAGAGGCACTGTTTTCCCAGGCACTGGTTTAGGAACATTTTCTTGTTCAGAAGAGCACTGATGCACGTGCCTACATATCTGTGTGCTTTCAGAACAGAGTATCTTCGAAAGACAAAGTCTAGTATCTTGAAAACATTCACTTACAACTACCATTTTTTCCCATTGGCTTCTTTGGTGAGCCTTAGGTCACAAAACTTTCTCTCTTGCCCTCTCATCTAACAACACAGCGAAAATAATTATCTGCAACACTTCATAGTGGTGTCATGAGGATTCTCTAACACTTATAAGCACTGTGAAGATGAGAAGCCCTAAACCATACAGGCTTTAAGGTACATCAGGGCAAAAGGCTTTTAATGCACACTTAGCACTGTGGTGAATATCTCTCCCCTTCCACCACCCCATATTAACATCTCTAAAACTGTTAAGCCAAAATCTGCCCTGTGGGACAAAACCGCCAGAGCTGATCCTTGTATAGACCTAAGAGACTGAATGAAGCACTCAGATGAGTAAAGTTAACATTGCAAATCTTCTGCACAGTGAAAATTAGAGAAGACACATGTAGTTTCAAAAACGCTAGAGAAGCAGTGCCACAGCAGAAAATGTGCTTATGAAATCAAAATAGGCTCTAGAAGCAAGTCACAAATTAATTGAGCCTGGGCAATATTTAGCTTGAAGAAAGCATTACTTTCTTCTCATTTGATGCAATGCCATACTTCTCTGTGATTTAGTGATTTGTGCCTCATATTCCTAAATTATATTCTGTCTAAATTTAGTTGCCATAGAGAACAGTAAACCCAGTCTGAACACCTGAGCATTTGTTGTAGGCAGGCTATTCTGCATTGGTGGTTCAACACAGTGGAACCAGCAATTAAAAACTGCCTGTAGCAAGTTTGGCTTTGCTAAGAGTCATAATGACTGTGCTTGGTTCAGTAGACAGCTCCTCTTCCTCCCCACTTTGCTGCCCTGTATATGGAGACCCAGCCCACACACACTACCTGCCTCTGGCTCTCAGGCTGGAAATAGTAGCTATTTGGTTGACCACCCTGCTCAGGTACAAACAGTCATTTTCTCGTCTGTCCCTTTGGTGTTGCCGTTTGACAGCAATCCACATTCTCCTTTAAATTCACTGGGGAACCACACTTGGGAAACTAAAGGAGCTGGCACAGACCCCAACAAACTCAACTGACCAGTTCCCAAGGACTGGCGCAATGACGTGAGGCCCTGCTATCCTAACCAGGCTGGCAAGATTCAAACTTGAAGTGCTTGACCAACCATGAGCATCAGGATCTCCTCTGGCTCCACCAGCTGCTTACAGAGGAGGCACAAGTGTCCCTTGCAAGTGCCAATAATGTGTACTATTCTTAAAGAGGTGCTGTTAAGGGAGTGCTTTCTGTGCCCAGCTTGTCAAAGATCCTGCTTAACCTCTCCTGACAGCAGTTTTAAAAGGGTACCCTGCCCTTAGAGACCATATCAAAAGAATGCCAGAGCTGATCAATAATTCAAAGTCAAGTGGTGCTGAAATATGTTTGGGAAGTTAAATGCATGATGGTACTGCCACAAGCCCACTTGGATGTCAGTGTGACAGTTGCACTGTGGCTGAGAAGGCTCAACGCAGCTGTGACCAGGTCTGGTGCTCACAACCATCTCCACGCCAGGCAGCGGCAGGCAGGCAAGAGAAACAGAAAGAGTGACTTGTGCACTCTCCTCCTTCACTGCTGCATAGCAGGGCTGAGAAGAAGGGAGGCTGTGCAGCAGTGAGGATTTCCAAAGCTTTAAGGAACTAGCAAAGAGAACCCTTCCACTTACAAGTCTGAACACTAGTTTGCCACAGAAGACTTGCTATGATTTCTCTGATTCTAGGAAGGTATATGCATTCCTTTAATGAAAACATTCTGTCACCACCTGTCAGGAATAAATTCAGGCAAAGAAAACAAGACAATATTTAACTAGAACACAGAATCTTGCAAAACACCAGAGCTGATTCATCCCTTCCCATCCCTTCCCCCTCCACTCTACTCTGGGCACCGTGCCAAGAATAGATTAATTTGACCTGCCTGGGGATTTACATTAGATTACTATCCGCTACCAGTGATTCCAAATTCCTTTATTCCCCCTGTACCTCCCTATTTCTGTATGAGACATACTGAATAACAGTAACTATTTTTTTTCTTAAATTGTTCCAAATTTCTGTTGTGTCTGGCAGGAGCAGTGCCAAGCACAAAAGACTTGACCACTTACTCTCACCCCTAGGACTGGAAATCCACACTGTTAAGAAATAAATCTGTATTCTTCTCCCAATGTGTGTGAATTATAAGAGTATTATGTATGTAGCTACACATTCTTGCTTGCTAAAGCTACAGTCCTACTTTTTAATATCTGAAAGCAGTAGTCTAAAAAAGTCACCTGTTGTAAGATTAAGTTACAAAACCCTCTTGGATCATATTAAAAAGAGGAGTGATAACTGAATGACTGTCAGGAAAATGTTGTGGCTATCACTCAAAGCTGGAGACATTTCATTTTGTGTACTGTCAATTCATTCTACATATTTTCCACAATGATGGCAGTAGGGTTATAGCCTAGAAAACTCTCCTGTTACACCTCATTTCTCCCCAATAATGAAAAAGATCAAACATTATTAAGGTAATATGACACTTACCACCCTGCAGAAAGACCTTGTTCTTCTCTTCCCTCACCAAGGTAGTCTCTGAGCTCAGCTGCGAAAAGCCTTCCAGTTCAAAGCACTTTGCAAGGCACAAAACCCCTAGTTTGTCTGCATCAGTAGAGGAACTGGCATCAGTGAATGGTAGTTAAAGCAGAACTCTCTCAAAAGTTTCCTTTGCGTTGCAAAGCAGCTAGGCTGAACAACTCGGTCTACCTGAGCTTTCCCGCACACCAAGCAATTATCCCTGGGGACTGCCCACTCAGGTGGTAAGCGAATGGCAGGGAAAGAAAAAAAGCATCGGAGACTGGACACAGTTGCAAGACCGGACATGGCTGTAACTCTGCTGAGAGTTAATGCAAACGGCAAAAAAACTCAGAAAAGCTGCCCTGTTTCTTCCTCCAATAAAGGTCATATGGGAATCAATCTGCTGCGAAGGTACCCCAAATCTCTATAACCAGCCCTGCTTTCAACAAAATAATAAAATAAAATAGCCCTCAAATCTAGCTTTCAGGAAGACCAGAATAAACTGAATCTAAACTGAATCTAAACTGTAAAAAGCAGAGGCAAGAATCTCTCTTCAGGCTTGCTTTATAAATTAAAGAGCATGAAAAAGGACAAAAATTCCTCTTTATTTCTGAGCAAATCAATATGTATTATACATCCTTTTTCAATATGTATTATACATCCTTTTGCAATCATTGACTCAAGTAGGCCAGTATCAAAGGACTACCACTAGGGGATATTTTCTTTAAATGGTTAATGGATTTTTAATTAATTGTGTTACCTGGAAATACTATCTTGACAAAAAGCAAGATAATTAAAATGTGTTATAAAGCGTGTTTATTCATCTGTCCAGAAACAAGCAGAGAAAGATAAAAAGAAAAAGATGACTGAAAAAAAAGAACAGCTGACAGAACAGCTTTTAGTGCATCTGAAAAGGATAGAGAACTACTGAGGGATTTGCAAAGTCAGTTACTGGTACGGCAAATCGCATGCTAGCAAATGTCCAGGTTGAATGAAAATAAAAAAAAATAGCTGTACATTTCAACTTTTTTTCAAAAAAGCAGAGTGTCTGAATCAAATTAGCAAGCGTTAGCACTATATTGCCATTGGGAAAAAATGTTTATTTTCCCCTTCTGGAAAAGATTTTGACTTCCCATTAAGAATAAAAACTTTCAAATCATCTTTCAACTAGAGGCTAGTTTTTCAGGGAAAAATTAATATTTTCTGAAGAAAGATATGTTCTGCAGGTTTTTTTTAATATCAAAACTCTATTTTCTATTAAAAACTGCTTTCACAGAAATAATTTGGGCCAGTGAAATTTTTCATTTTATAACGGCTTGTGGCACTCAAGGTCAGGCTCTACTACATTAAATACAATAGCTTAAGATCAATCGTTCAGAGGCAGAAACCTAGTGACCAAAGAGCCTGTGCCTTCATTTTATAGGTCCTGAATCCACATGAGATCATGCACAGATGTCGTGGAAGGGCAGCAAAGGTGAGCCCTAGCCATTTTTCACATTATAATTGGAGAATATCAAAGATATCTGAAAGTCTTTCTTAGTCTTCAAAAGGTTCCCACACCTACAACATGCACAAGATAGTCCATAGCAAAAAAAGATCAAGCAAATTTGCCTAAAAATCACACATCAGGTCAACGGCCCAGTGGAAACAGAGCACCCATTTAACCAATCCCAAACCCAGTCCACGGAGCCACATGCCCTATTTTTTTTTTTTTTGGGGGGGGGGGGGTAGCAATCATTATGCCAAGGACCTCAGGTCCATGCCACTTCTCCTCTGAAGACAGAAGTCACACCCTCAGAGGGCCAGGCAAGGGGGCACAGAACAGAAAAGTTCACTGGTTTCCAACAGAAGAAGCATTGAGGAAAGGTTTACAGTGCTTAAGAGTTAACAATACATTCTGCTGGTCTGAAAAGTTTGAGATATCTGGCCTAGAAGCCTCACCACAAAGCAGTCAAGACAACACATTTGTCAGCTGGATATTATAACTTAAGGAGACCTTGGTCGTCATCAAACTACATGGAATCTAAAATCAAACTATCTGGTTGTTCTTGAAATGTTCCAGGAAATGCGCAGGTTTGCTCAACAGTAGCTGCCTTAGCTGGACGTAGGGAGTGTTACTGCTTGGGAGATGCACTGGGTGACCTTCACTCCAGGCCAGGAGGCACTTCTCCTCCCAGAGGAAACAGGCAGCCTTGGAGACAAGGAACACAACCCCCCAGTGCCAATTTTTAAATGTCCTTTTGCTGTGTGTTCAAGAGGCAGACTGAAGGAATCCATTTTCTGCACTAATTGCAAATGACAGCAGGAAGGACTGACAGGAAAAAATAGTGATACACGGATTACTTACCAGGAATTCATCTTGCAGTGCCCTATTAACTCTATTTATTTGGCCACTCAATCCAGCACAGCTATACGCCCAGACGATGGAAACAAAAAAATCTTATGAAATTGTAGTTTTATCACTGGGCAGACTTGGAAATAATCCTTGTTAAAGGATTTCCCCCCTTTCCATGCAGACAGAAAGGTCAACCAACACACCTGTCCTCTTTTTTTATTTCTGTTGAGAGATCTTTTTCTATACTTGTTTTTGAAAGTTTAGACTTTATTGGATTCACATTAAGACAACATTCTAGTAGTGGGTAACACAAGAGAAAGAGATTAACTGCTCTTTTTTGTGTTCCTTGTGCTAACTTCTGCTTTGTCACAAGCTCAGAACTAAGGGCACCGTGGCAGGGCTCTGAGATGCACACCTGCCAAGTTTCATCCACCTCTACATGTGTTGCTATGCAAAAGTTATGAGCAAGTACTCAAAATAGCTCTGAGTATTTTGCAAGTACTTTGAGTTGGTCCAGAAATGTTGGCTCTGGATCACTGGCCCCATGCTCCAAGCAGAGGCTGTGGCACAACATAGGACTCGAGGGATCTAACAGCGGTGGTGATCTTGTGCTGAGCAGGACCTGGGCAGTAGACGAGCAGGGCACTGTGCAGGCCAGTGGGGTGCAAGTTCAGTGGCAGCCAAGTGCAAGGGAAATCTGTGGAAATGAGATATGCAGCAGAGGGAAACAGTGTAGGGCAGTAAGGATAAGTATATCTAGAAGATAATAGAAAACAGATCACCCTTTAAAACTTCAGTTTCTCTACCCTTGAAGTGCTTCATAAAGCAGTTTGAGACCTATGGACAGAGGAAAAAAACATACAGAAGAACTGATTATCTGTGTCCAAGGGCAATATTCCCTGGCCTTTCCAGCTCACATACATGAGGACAGGGAAATGTTGGTTCTGGGGCAGGCAGCCTGTATAGAAACTTGCAACCACCCATTCTGACCTGCCATTCCCCTGAACAGGAGTCAGTGCCAGGCCACTAGCACAAGAAATGGCTTACAAAAAATCCTACTGTTTTTAGTTCAATGAAGCCAAGGTGCATAAGAGATCTTAATCTTCCTCTATTTGTTTTCCCACTGCTTCAATCATAAGTTATGCACACATTCTCTGAGACAACTTAGACTCATAAGCATTTCTCAGTTGACCTGCTTAATCAACAGTATGACTCCAGTAGGTCCAATATCTCACAAGCAATCTCAGAGGAAAACAAGGCTCAGTTTTGTGGTGATGGACAATAAGGAACGTACTGACTCACGCTAAATCCATGCCAGGATCTTGGCTGAAACAGTGGCCAACAGCTGTTGCCCAGGAAAGACTATAACAACAGAATAATCACGTAATGATACTCCTCAGAATACTTTCCAGCTGCTAGTGTTCTGCAGGTCAAGACCTTTCTGAGGCAGCAGTGTTAATTTTTTATTCAGTGGCCTTTGAAGTATTCTTTGTCTATTTGGTTTTTGAACCAAATGTAAACTCGACACCTCCACAACACCCAATGGCAAGGACTTTTACAGCTAAATTAGGAGCGTATCCTTCTGTTTTGAACCTCCTGCCTGGCAGTTTCATTTGATGCCCCCAGTTCTTCTACTGAAAGAGACAGTGAACAATCATTTCCTAATCCTTCCTCTCCATGCCATTTACCGCTTGCTCTCCTCTCTATCTGCCAACAAAGGTAGAAAAGATAGAAATATGCCCAGTGAAAAGACAGTCAAAAGCACTTTAGTAGTTTAAACACCATTTTCAAAAGTGAACTCAGAGACCTACATATGTAAACCTTTTACACATCTTCCATTCAATTTTGGCTCTGTGCTGCCTAACTACAAAGAACTTTCTTCTAATATCTTAAGAAAATAATTTTTAGGACACAGATTCTAAATAGATGGTAGATATATTTGAGAGGGCTCATCAACATGAACTGACACCACAATGACACTTCCAGCTTAAGATCTCTGAAACTGCAGAAATACTAGCCTACCTTTTAAACATCCTAGTTTACTTTGCAGAGCAGATCAAGTTACATTTCCATCATCTATTGCCCATCAGCAACATCCACTACCATAGAACCTGAAGTCTCAGTCTTGGTCCCCTTTATTCTGTTGCTATCGTTTCAAGCTCTCTTAAGCACTGGGAAATTTTTGCCCCATGTCCATATTTCCATCATATATATGGTTTGCAGAGGTGGCTCCAATTAGTTGAGTCACAGAGATAAAACAGTAATGGGAAAGCTGAATTCTTCAGCAAACAGAAGTGGTTGAAGTAAAGGTAGCAAATCCCCTTATCTTTAGTCCTTCAAGACCAACACTGATGTCCTATCAAAATCTTCACTCACACATCATGTAATCTGCTAGGCACTTAAACTCCTCCAGGCACCTACATTTTCACCAGCAGAAATGCTAAAATTCACTTAAACCCTCATAGCCTATCCAAGCTCCATCAGGGATCACAGATTGCCTGCTTGTCCTACTTTTCCTAGTAGCCCAGTGGGAAGGCAAGAGACTCATATTCAAATCCTCACTGTGTTTTGTTCAGAGCAAGAACTTGCTCAGTGCTCCCACATCTCAGGATGGCTTGTCTCTTACCAAGTTAAACTGCTTGCCTGTTAGCTCTGCTATATCTAATGCTTAACTAAGCTCATCTGCTGTCATGGATTTAACTGGAAACATATTTTCTATTACCTGTGGGCCGCCAAAATAGTAGAGTCTCCAAAACAGCAGAATAAGGAAAATCTCATTATTACCTCAGCCCTGATGTGTAGTCCTTGACTGACAGCTCTACATATTATTTGAAGATGAGCTCTGAGCATTTGAAAACAACAGCAAATTGTCCCAGTATGTACAGTTTTGCACAAGTTGTAAAGAACAGACAATGGCAACTTGGTTAAAAATAAAACTTTCATTTTGCTCAAACATCTAGTGGTTAAAATTTGTAACAAGATATAGCACTGACCTGTACCTGTTAAGGGATGCATGTCCCTCCTAACTGTGCCCAGTGCCTTATGAATTCAACAGACTATCACCAAGCAAGCTATTCCCTTTCCCTCCTCATATGTACCTACAAGAGTAGCTACTGACTACTGAGAATCAGAGGCAAAAATACCTAACAGCATTAAATGAGATATAATAAAAACCGAAGCAACACACAATTTCATCTTTATTACACATTTTATTTAGCCAAACTTGGATTTTCAGCATATGCCCCCATACTAATTTCTTCATTTTGTTGCTCCTAAATGCTAACTTCTTGTTGATGTGTTTGGTTTCCACTGTTTTCCAAATGTGGATACATCTTGCCTGAAAAAATAGCTCCAGCAGATTTGCCATGTGAATTGGGCTTTTGTTTTCCCTAGTGAAAATGAACAAGATACACAGTGCTGATGTTCAAAATGAGAACAAAAGCAGCCAATGAGAATTTAAATCTAATATGTACCTCAGTGATCTGGTGAAAGACTGGCCAGGCTGAATAAATTAGCTCCTAATACGGTAAATTAAGACAGGTAGGTCATCTGGCTAAAGAAGCTGAAAGAGAAAAAGTTCAAAGAGATCAGAATGCTGAGGTTTGGGGAATTGGCTTTCCACTAGTTGCCTGGAAATTTAGTCTCTCTTTTCCTCTCTCTTAATTCTGTTACCTCCTTCCTCCATTTTCCAATAGACAGCTTGTCTCTTAATGAGAATGCCAGTCTATTTTATTTGAATAGGGGGAAGGTATGCAGAAACAAGAAAAAACCTTTGGGATTCTCTTCCTGCTTATATTTACATAGGGATGCTAATAGGAAGCTAAGGGAAAAGCTAACAGCATATGGGAGAAAAAGGATGAGGTCTTTCAGCTGCAATGAAATCAGGCGGACCTACCTCAGCTGACAGTAACTGTGAATGTGGCTGCAGCACCTAGATACTATACAATGGTGTTCTTAAGAAAGTGTGTTTGTATAACCAAGAAAATATTTGGAAATGCCTATGTCATCTTTAACTATTTTGATCGGCTTGGGGAGGGAGGAGAAGCAGAGTTGTATGGTGGCTAGGAAATCCTCTACATACAGGCCTCATGTTTCCAGAGTCTGAAAAGGAGGTATATAGAGAGGATAGAGGGGAGCACATTCTCTGGAAGGATGAGACTCCTGCAAAGCATCTCAAATAAAACACTAGGAGAAGTAGGAGACCTCGACCTCACTAATGCTTCAGAGAAGGCACTCCTGTCAAGGAGCACATGTTAGGCATAGGTAGCTGGAGGCAGCAGAAGGTCAGAGGCGGCAGGCAGAGGTCTAAAGTGCTCCCTAGCAGGAGTGCAGAGTAAGATCCGCTTCAGCTAGGCACCAGGGTCAATAGAAACCATTGAAAATAGCCCACCAGAAGTGTCATGCTACTGCCCATCCTTCCCCATGGCGTTCTCTCTTCCTCCTCACATAGTTTGCCACCACATACAGCACCCTCACTTCGGCTGAGCTGCTCTCCTTCACAAACTATAGCAGAGACCTAAGGAGCATGATGAGGGTCACCTGCCTAAGCTGTACCACTGCACTGGTGAGCAAAAGGGCAGGGGAGGATATGTGGAGCATCATCACTGTGTCGCTTTTGTGAGGGGCCAGCATCTGTGTACCACTGCTGGGTTCAGGTAAGCACTACCTGAAGGATTTACCCTACAGTAGTGACCAAAGCACAGGGAGCAGGCAGGCTTCTCCCAGAAATCAGATTACCCGGTGAACCAACGGCTCAGTAAAGGGAAGGGTCACCCCCACACACACCTCAATAGTAGCTCCATCAAGACTCTAAAATTTCACTGATTCCACCCATCCTCCTGGGGCCATTTTCTCCATGTAAGTGCTGAAGTTCACCACACCCCAAAGAGAAGGGCAAAGATATATTTATTTTCCTCTCTGGCAACAAACTCCAGGTTTTTACTATGCTTTTGAGACATTTTGAAACAACTTCCCTACTTACTGTTCATTTATGAGCACAGACAGAGCTCTGAAAACTTGATCCAAAGGAAAGGTGTGGATTTAACATTGATTCATTGACACACATTAAACCCAGTGCAAGCATTTCAGCTCTGTATCTCAGTGGCCCAATTCACTCCAGCTTGATTCATTTTTTAAAGCAATCAATGAAACATCAACTGCATTTAGGGACAGCAAAGTCAGGGAGGTTCCAAATGTCAGTCTCCCTTTTGTCACCATGAAATCACGCAACAGGAGGAACAATGGGAAAGCAGGGGGTTCTCCCTAGTTTATCTTCCCTCCTGACAGATATAAAAGCAAAAAGGGGATGCTAAGTGACAGATGATGGAAGCTCCTCCAGAACTGCAAAGGAGAAACAGGAGTAGACAAGGCAATCAACACTGAGGTTTCACACTCCAGCCTAGAGAGCCATGGCATAAAATTGATTTTATCTGTTAGTTCCCTACATGACAACTGTTTTACCACAGCATGCTAAACACCTGATCCATCAACTCTTTGAGGAAGGCTCTCCACGTGGTTGCCTAACACAGGATCTGGGCACTTGTAATCCAAAGCAAGACCTGCAAGTGAGTTGTTCTTCCTTTTATAACTTGGTACCTTTCCCTAAATGGAGATTCTCTCTCTTAGAAGGTTCTTCATGCAGCCTTCATTAGCTCTGAGGTGTTCCTTAAGAATTAGGAATTACTACTGTTATCATTTTAGGCTAAAGGTAGCTTAGTTTAACTTCTATTTGTACCACTCTCCTCTTTGTACAGTAAAGGAATTCAGTGCAAGTGGCCTAGAACTGGCACAGGGGTCACTCTGTAATGGGCAGTGAGCTTAACACCCAGCACAGGACAGGCAGCCAGTGTAGTTTAGAGCAGTCCTCAAACTCGGATTCAGCTCTTGCACAGTCTCAGAATTAGGGATGAAAAAAGGCTTGGATACCTTGTATCCACAATCCCCAAGATCAGTTTGGCCTTCAAGAAGCCCTTAATTTCAAATCTTGACCTTCTCTGCAGTCTTTGTCCTAGTAAGCAAAGGAGCATATGAAGGCTAATAGAAGAAGGCAAAAATCAGATGAAGCATTTCTTCCACTTTAGTCACCATGCCAGAATAGAAATAATCAGCTTTCTCTTACTCAGTCTGTCCAAACTATGTAACAACTACATAATAATTAACACTAACAGTATAAAACATTGCTCTGGGACTACCTATAGAAAGAGATTAGTAATGTCGGTTTTTAGCAGTCTGGCTAAGTGGAGGGTTCCTCTTCCAAACAAAGGGAAGATATCCTCAATCATCTTGTTTGTTCTGCACCAGTCAGGCGCTGCCAAACTCAGTGCAGCCATCAAAATGCAGATAGCACAGTGGGAAGTGCTGAAAAGAACACCAGGCTCTCACCATTTCACGCACCACACACAAAAGCGAGAGATTTCACACGCATTTTTTTATGAAATTTGTGGGATGGCTTGCTACTCCAGTTTTCTGAGCTGCTGCAACAATCCCAGGCTAATGGGTCTAAATGTGTAACAACAAAATTTGCAAAAATAACACGAAATAAGAGCAAGACAAGAACAAAAGCGGGACAAGAAGACTGAGCAGTTACATGAGTCATTCTTTTGATAATGCTCCTTCTACACTGTCAGTTTCCTGCTACAGCCAGTTTTCAGCAATGATGAAAACCAGCCCAGGTCCACCTAGAACTAAATCTTGCACTTAAGAAGGGCAACTGAGAATTACGTTAGGAGCTGTAAGGTCTGCATGCACATGTTACACCTGGGAAAAGATTCCTACGGACTTTAATACCCTGTGGATCCGGCTTCAAAGTAGAGCTGGGGTAGCCATCCTCCCCTCAGCTCATTCCTTCAGGTTATTTTTCTATCGCTTTTAGCAGCTCCTCCACCAGTCACAAGTCTTGCATTCACCTTCACATCACATAAACAGCATTACTGCCCAGTGCAAAAATGAGGAGCGATTCCATGTGTCCCTAAACATGCTTTTCCAGCCCACGAACAACGTGCTGCTGCGCAAGGCACAGCCGAGGAGGGCAGGAGAGCCACAGGCTGCCGGCCCCGTACAGATGGCCGATTCCCAGCGCGGCAGCTTGCTCCGACGAGCCCCTTGAGCGGCTCCGGGCACGTCGCACTCACCCTCCGCCGCCGGGACGAGCCTCCTCCCTCGCCGTCAGGTTTCGAGCAGCCGCGGGCGCCTGCAGGGAGCCCTCCCGCTACCCGGACACGTGCCGCCCGGCTGCCTCACACGCACCTCCGGCCGGAGCACCGGCATCCATGGCAACTCCAGCCGAAAAGCGGCCACCCCCTTCCCGCAGGCCCCGGCTGCAGACGGGAAAGTTTCCCTGCCTTCGCGCCACCGCCTCCCCGCCGCTCCCCGTCAGCGCCCGGGCAGCTCCGCGACCAGCGGCGCGCACCTCGCGCCCGCGCAGCCCTCACGGGTCGCCGCGGCGACAGGCGGCGCCGGCGACCCC
>NW_020448719.1:458177-566321 GCF_003343035.1 Apteryx rowi
CGGCCGGCGGCCTCCAGCCGGGGCCCGGCCTGCGCTCGGCCGGAGGCCACCCTCACTCTCCGGCCGAGGCGACCCAAATTTGGGCTGTCCCAAATCAGAGTCCCCGCGCGGTCGGCGCCGTGGCGGACGGCCTGAGACGCTAACGGCGGTCAGCCTTGGCCAGGCCATCGTGGCACTTCCCCTGCCCTGGGGCTCGGGACACCCTTCCCCGCTCCCCACCGCGGCAGCGCATCCCAGCGGGTCTGGGCACAGGCGACGCAACGGCAGGCGTTGTGTCTTCCCTTCTCTTGGGAAGAAGGATGGATCGTGTTGGGCTCGATGGGTGCATCGCCCTGGCCAGATCTGGACGGTGGGAAGCCGCTCGGACCCCACCGATCTAGGGCTAAAACACTCTGTACAGGGTTGCAGTGCTCCTGTAAGAGTTTCCTGTAACAAAACAAGTCTTACCCAAAGCAAATTACACCTATTCCAGGAGCAATTTACATCTCCAGCAATCTGTAGTACTCTGTCAGAGTTACAAGCTGTTCTCAAGTTAAAATACAATCTGATCTTGAAAGGTATTTAGTGTTAATTATAATGTACTTTCTATATTACCATTAAACAAAAGAACCTGTGGCTCCTGCTGTCCAGTGTGTGGAGGTGAATCATTGCTCAGCTTGTTAAATCAGCGCCCACACACACACACCCATGCAAGTGTGCCCAGTCACTGAACTTGACAGATAAACCAGCAGGCTGGGTCGGGTCTTGGAAGGAAGGGAGCATGTATTTTCCATGCTGAAGCATGTTACTCTCTCTGACCAGTGGTAATTCATTGTTCCATGTTTGGCCTAAGCCCTGTTAGGTTGTAAAGTCATAGATTTCACACACATGAAGCTTCAGTCCTGTGAACACTTAGGAGATTGGTGATAAACTGATTTCGAGCAAACTAGCTAGTAAGAAAAAGCAGACAAAGAAGGTACAGAAACTGTCATTAAAATTATACTAGGAATTAGTCTGACAGGAGCAGTTTAAGTGACTGAAAACCTGCTGGCAGGTTAATATGTAGTTTATAACCTATTTAATGTACAGTGGGAAGCAACATCACAGGACTCTGCCTTTAAATCTTAGCCATCATGTCTGTGAGTGTGTGCGGACCGAGTCAGACACTGCTATCCACTTTGATCTCGTGGCACAACATATTACTCAGCACAGTGTTCTACTAAAGTACTAAAGTGAAGGCAGGGTTGCTCAAGTTGAACCAGTTGACTAATGTGATGGTTTTTTTCCTTACCTATGTAACAACCTTATGATGCAGTTGTTGCATTATAGGTGACAGATACTCAGGTTTGCTGGGCTTCTCTGAACATGCTAATTGTGTGTATGATGTTGGTTGTTAGTTGCTTTGCTTTTCTCAAGACTGATCATGCGGGCTTCAGTGGTGCTTTTATTCACCCGCTCAGGTTGTCTCTTCCCTTTCTCTTATCTATTGAGAATAAAGAACCCCTCATTATGTCAAAATACCGGTATGATATGTCACTTTAAATGCCAATTTACAGAAATCAGTGGCATTTCCAAGAATACTATCTGACATTGATCATTGACTATTCTTGTCCACTAGCCAGCGTAAAATGATATGATACATATCCCTCTTAATGTGTGCGCTATCATGCCTGTTTGTGACAGACTCTTAAACTGCTTTCCTACTTTCCAGACATTTTCTCACTGAAGTGCAGATATCCGTTTTGCGTGAGGGTTGACTGTGTAAGCCTGATAACATCAGTGTTTTACCTATAAGTGAAACTGGATAATCAAGAGGAGTAAGAACATCAGCAATAGTCCTGAAGCATATGCATCTGGGAATCCGCTCTGAGTGTGAAGTTTGTTTTCTCTGTAGTTGCACTCATTGAAAGATGTGCTCTCTAATCACTTCTTTTCTGAAGAAGATCAGAGTGTGCTTAAAAGGGAGTTGGAATCCTAAGATTTGGGTATTGCAATGGTTAACGTACAGGCATGTGGCTCTTAGAGTACCTCAAAATTCAGTGCTAGGTACCTAGCCTTTTTCTCTGTTCAACACCTTAGAACAAGGTTCACAGTAATCTACTGTTCTTGCTGAGCCAGAAGCTGAGCTCAGCACCTGAACTGGGTCTCTGAAAGAGCAGTCTTCTCAGGATCGCTTACAACAGGTTGCTGGAAATGTGGCTCTGCTCTTTGAGACCAGAGCTTTTGTCCTCCCAGAACACAGGGCTGGGCCATTTTCCATGAAGGTGGACCCCTGTGTCCATATCTTCAAAAGCTGCATTAGATGCTCATCTTAGGGTGTGTTTTTTATTTGTTTTCTCATAGCGACAGGAATGCTACTGCCTCCCCCTTGCACTGTAGACCTCTGCACTTGTTCTGAAGCTAGCTATAAAAGTCTGATGCTATCCTTTTATTTTGAAAACATGAACACGCTAGGTGAGATGAAAAGTTTGGATTCCAAGCCTATAGAGAAATGCAGTAGGCAGGGATTTGAGATACAACTCCAGGACCAGCTGGCCAACCAGCAGCAAAAAATTAACTTTACTCTCTCATCTTGTCTGCAATAATATCATTTCAGCACATCAACTTCACTTACATTTCACCTCTTTCATCCCATCTCTATCATTTTTTGGTGATCATCATCAAATGTTTGGAGTCTGCATGGCACCCTTTCTCCTGCCCCTGTGTTACTGTAAGCTCTCTATATGTTCCTCCCCAGCACACTCACTATTATGTCACCCTGTGTGCCCCTTTTCTCCTACAATTGTAATCTGCTTACGATGGTTGTGCAACACTAGGCATCTTCAGAGGAAGTCTGGGCGTGAAAGCAATGGATGGTTTGGTGGGTTTGGTTCGTGGCCTCCAGGAACAGACCCTTCATCAGTTTATCTGCACAGAAACTTCCTCCTCCAGAATTCCTCTACTTAAAAACAAGGCTGACAAGTATCATAGTATTATTTTCAAGCTTGTTTTGACAAAGCCATGTTAGTTTACTGTTTTTAAGAGCTTTACTTACATGCAATAATACCGCTTGATCACAATACTACAGCTGGGGACTCCAAGCCATGGTGGTCAGCTCAGATGAAGTCCGGACTGGCAGGGACTGAACAGCAAGAGACATTCAGCATGCCTGTGCCTGCTTTTTGTTTCCTCTGGCTTTCACTGAGGTTGTTTGGTTTGAGCATCTTCCTTCTGCAAAACTGTTAAAACCACTCTGTTTGTATTTCCTTCCCCAAACAAAGCTTGGGTTAACAATTTACTGCCTTCTAATGTTGGGACTATTTTTGCAGTTTTATGTTACTGAACTGAACGGTGCTACAATGCCAAAAACTCTCTCTACTTCTTTTTGCTAATGTATTTGCCAATTTTGAGGTTAACATCACATTAATATCACTACTTCGCTAAACGATATCAAAGGTAAACACAGAGAAAAGGTGAATCAATTTCTCCATTAAAGCATCACTGTATATTAACTATATAATTCATAAAATACCATAATATTGATTCTAGATATGCACTGCATTTGCAGTTTTGTGCCCCTAAATGACTGGCTTTCCATCACTTTTTCCTGGACAAAGCCATAGTGCTCCTGTGCTGATGTGTGCCACTGATCTGACACTGATTTTCACAGGTGAAATCTTGGATAAACATGTGGAATCTTCAAATTCTGCCTGGACAAGTTTTCTGCTGAGTAAGAGGGTATGTCTAGTGAAACACAGATGGATGACAGCCAAAGAGGAAAGGCTAGTTTTTATCATCTCCCTTAAAGATTTCTATGAACTCCATCTGCTCTGTCCTTCTCTCCCAGTACTTTACAAATGAACCAAAATGGAAATCTGTTCCTTGCTTTGTCCCTCTGTCACCACCAAAGTCTAATTCATTCTTCTTCAGCCACATACATTGCCCTTACTACTTCATAATCAACCTTTCAGTACTAAATGCAAAAAAGCCACAACCTAGACGATTGTTTTTGTCTTCCGTTTTCTTTCCAGTGGTATCTTCCTTCAGCACCTCCTTGTACTGGGAAAGACTTTTTTCCTTCATCCTATCTGCCCCTTCTGCAAGACTTCAGTAGTCCTTCCCATGCTCCCCTGTCTCTGAAATACAACTCCTGCATGGGTCTCTCTCTTCCCCAATCCTCCCTGTCCCCTCCAAACTAGTTTTCACAATGCCATGCTTAAAGTTGTCTCTGCTAAAGGTAGGAGAAGAACTCTTATAAATAAAAGTGACATCTGAGCTTTGGATTTATTTTTACTTGAAGTTGTGGTGTCTCTTCAGATAACTGATAGTAAAGCTCTCAGGTTGCTTCGCTGTTTCCATTTTACAAGAGCAATTCCAGTGATGCTTTATAGCACATCTGGCATCAGCAGGCTCAAGTTTTCTGTATGGGGGTGCAAAGATTTTTGTTTCTCTGGTGTTTACTAAATAATTCTTGTCTTATGCAGATGTGAAAATGTTGTAGACCTCAACCAGCTCTTTAAAAGCAGCATGTTTGAAGTGCTTCTAGCCAGCCTCATTTCTGCAAGCTGAAATGCAAAATGTTGCTATGAGAACAAAACTTTCTCTCCACCCAATCAACTGAACCAAGAGTTTTGTTTTTTTTCAAATACAAGATTGTCTGTATCTGTGCTTCACCTAATCAGTCAACATGAAACAGAGAACAATCATTTTCACAGCCGTTCATTGAAAAAAAAAAAGATTCACAAGCATTTTAGGAGAGGGAACTTGCCATCTTCTTGTAGAACATGAACAGACAATAACACAAACTGACAATCCCATTTGGCAGTGAAACCAAGGAAAGAAACAGGTGTGAAACTGTACAAAACCCCAGCTGTCCAAGCCCATGTCTTTCTTTGGGAGAGAAAGTACTTGCATGAAGAGGTCTTCAGTGAACACTGGAAGACAAATAGTTGTAAAAGAGGAGGAGACTTAGCAGTCCCATCAGCGAGCACCTGCTCCTTCAGGGAAAGGGGCTGCAGAGAGCCGCTGGGTTCATGCTCCTTCTGCCAACTCCTTTACCATAGTTTTAGTCTCTGTCATTAATGTTTTAACTCAGTGTGTCTGTCCACAGCAAATTAAAAGTAATGTAAATGTAGCTTGACCCCGTCTTGTCTGGAATGGTGCATACACATATTTGTCTTTTGGCTCAGCTGAGGTTTAACAACCTGCTAAACTACAGTAATCTGATCGTGTATTTAAGTCCTCTGTCTCATGTCAGTCTGTAAGCAGTAAAGACATTTCCCAAAATGGAAAAAAAATCACTAGTAATTTATTGGTAGTTTTCAGACTAATTCAAATTTCTGTTTATTGACAGAGATTTTTCTGCCCTGTCAAGTGAGGGGAAGCACTAAATCAAACTTTAATAATAATAATAAAAATATCCTTCTAATGTTTTAGAGTTTGACTAACACATTCATGAATGTGAACACAGTAAGTCTTTATTAGTGAGTGATTGAACTGTCAGTCTTCACTCCTTCTTAGTCATTATAACGAATGAAACCATACCCTTATCAATCTTGGATTCTGTACACATGTCATAATCTGTCTTTCTCCTCCAAGAGCTATCAATTTAAAGCTTTCATATGGTCCATAGAAGAAAGGGAGTAACTGTCTGTTCATAAAGGCCCATAGTAAATACAAAGTGATGGTGTATGCATGAGTACAAAATAAAAATTGAGCATCACCCTAGTTATCTTCTTCTTACAGAATATAGAAATATAGAATATATCTGCTTTGTGGGTCTTACAGGTGTCTTGGAAATTATAGTGACAAATTATTCAATTTCAAATCAGTCTACATTCAGGTTTAATAAAAGATTTAACTAAACTTTTTAAAATCAGCAGAACCTAATTCAATAATAACATTGAAAGCAGGAAAATAGCAATGATGTTCTGCATTACAGAAACATCTCAGAGTAAGTTTCTCATGTGAGTCAGACATTGTCAGATGTGGTCCTAACTCAGAAAGAGAGGACAGATTCTTCTGTCAGTCCGCCCCACAGAGATATTAAAATCTCCCATCGGTGCGGGTAGTGCGAGTCCTCGGGTGGGTAACACAGAAGAGAGGTGATAGTTTTGCTCATGAATATGACATAAATAACCAGAGAAACACAGAGAGATTCTTGAGCAAACTTCTGCTCAAAACGCTTGGAGGTCGGCAAGCGTGGCTGAGTAGGTATTAAAAGGCCTGGCTTGAGGAGGGCTTTGACCACGCGAAGTGCCCAGCGTACAGAGGACCAGACCAGGGCTGCTGCCTCCAAAGTACTCCGCTTCGGTCTGAAGAGATGCTCACCACTGCGCTGTGTGATCGTAACATCTGAGTAAGGAGAAGGAAGACATTTCACGAAAAGCATTGAAGAAGGTCCTGGGGCCTTTTCTGTTCATCACAGTTTTATTAGCTCAGTTATTCAATTAGGAGTATGAGCACTTATGAGTACACTATTTTTTTTAAACTAGGATAGCTACAACATGGTACAATAAGCAAACTATCTGGTGTAAAAACAATTATACCAGGATAATTTATCTTGTCTTCAAGGACAAATATTTCCAGTGTAAACACTTCCATTATAAGTATAACATGTTGATATCGTTGTGCCGCAGCTTGGAGTATTTTGCTAGTTCTGTTCTTATGCTGAACTTGCTGAACTGCTGTAATATGGGCAGCACAGCTAAAGAGAAAAGCATGTGGGGTGAAGGAGAGGTGGAAAGGAAGAAGGAACATATTTTTAAAGCAGTTTTACTACTGAGCTGCTTGGGCGGTGGACAGGCAGCCTCAGTCCCTGCTGATGCACATTGGTTGTCTGGTCTCACCTGCAGAGGTTCCTTGATGGCAGCAGTCAGCGGTGCACTCATAATCTGAATATATTAAAGGGTTTTGTTGTATCATTTCCACTATTTCAGTTTACTGTGATACTCTCACTTATCTTGCTACTCACGCTTCTCAAGTTGCACTAAGCAACCTGAGTGAATCCTCTATTCAGAACTATCCTTTTCACCATTTCCTGGAAGCTGTCACTCAGAATAAGGAGAGAAAATTAATAAAAATAATTATTTACAGTGCCCTTTGTTCCTAGAAATCTGGAAGGCACACAGTGTTGATCAAATGCTGTTCCTGCCCGTGTGAATGCTTCCATATGTATTTAGACCAGGAATTTTCATTATAACGGTAGACTTTAGTGTTATTCCTCATTCATGAAACAAAAGAATTGCCTCTCAAGCTGCCACAGTTGCAGCGTGATGTTTAACTCATTGTAATTTTAGCAGTTGTGTGTTCAGGATCACTATAGAGCACTTCACAATCCCATTTTTCACCTGGCAACTCAGATGGCTTTGCCGCTACTACTGATTTGTCTAATAATTTTACACACAGAGCCATCTTCTGCTATTGTTTATGTACACATGGCTTCCCATTGAAGGCAATCCTGAAATTCATAGTATCAAGATATTATGCTGACAGCACTGGCTGAGGCTGATCCCGAGCTGCTCACTCAGAATGAATTTAGGATCTTTTTAGTTGCTAAAGCACCTAAAATCAGAATATAATTGCCAGATTTTAAATAGCAACTCTATAGGTTGTGTCTTTCCTCTGCCCTCAAAAGAGGAAAATGCTACAATATGTTCTTCCTAGCTTCTCTACCGAAGACCATAGTAACTAACAGCTCCAGGACAGATGCCTCCCACATTCCTTAGTCATCATAAAGCAAATGGTCTATCCAAAAACATATGTTGGTGTTCACTCACCTACGAACTTCAGAGCAAATGGCCATCAACAAGGAGGAGGGAAAGCAGAGTAGTCTCATGAGTGCAAGCCAGATTGAATAGCAAATGAAGTGAGCATGGATAGCAAGCATCCATCATCATAAATTATCCTCAAATTCTCCTTCCACATGCAATCATCGCCTTGCATCTGATGCTTCTCAGACAACCTGTGACATCTGTGGCCTGAATCCTGCAAATGACTAGACTGAGTAGGAAATGTGCTCTGTGAACATGTTGTTCATTATAGCTCTTTTACCTACTGATAGCTGGATTGATTTGAAATGGTTTATTGCTTACTCACCCTTCTGCATATGTGATTTAGATGAATTAGTGAACTGCCTAACAGTCGGGCAGCAAGAGCTTCAGTTCAGCAGAGATCTTGAAATTGCCTTTTCTGCCTCTATAGGCAGTTGCAAGGGAATAGAAAATTGTACATTCCCATAAATGTTTTCATTTAAGCTAATATTAGATGAAAGAGATGAGGTTTGTTAAACTGCTTTTAAAATAGAACTTGTATTTTGAGCCTACTTGTAGGAAGAAAAAATATGAAAAGGTAGTAGTCTCTCAGTAACTGAATATGGTGTTGTTATTTTGACATATTTTGAACATAGGTAGACAGATCTAGATAGCTAGATCTTAGTATAAGAAGCCAGCTGGAATGTAAGAGAGCTGTTATTAAAACGGTAACTCCCCACAAAATGGAAAAGAGAAGGGAGTAATAGTAAACGCATTCATTCAGTATCACCATTACAACATTATCATGCAGTCCTGAGTTCAAAATTATTAGGGTGATGACATTAGCACCAATATCTAGCAGTTATTAGGAAATGCAGACCAAGCAAACCACATAGGTGTGTATTTTGAAGCACATGAGTAATCTCAGAGACTGAGAACCTGTTGAAAGACACAGAATATTCCAGTTAGTTAGGTTGAACAAACCAGAATTAATGGAAATACTTTCATGGCGGGTGCTACCCTGTCACTTGCAAGGTGACCTCAGTGTAACTTAGCTGAACTTCACATACTGAGCAGCATTCGTAACAATTTCGCTGAGTGCCATCCTGGTGCAACCCTGTAGATTTTCTAAAAGATACAGAAAGCTGTTTGTTTGCTTTGGGCTTTATGTACTCTTTAAATAAAGTCATTCTCTTGCCCCAGCTGTCGTAAGGACAAGCGCAGTGTTTCCCAGGGCTGGCTAACTCAGATACGGTGCTGCCGCAGGGTCTCCTAGGGAAATGTTTCGCATCCCTTAGCTGACACCGACATTGGAGAGTGCCGGCCCTCTCAGCAGCTGGCTGGAGCTGTAGGTCCATTATCAAACTGTGCTTTGACTTCAGTTTCGCCTTCTGCCTTAAGCTTACAAAATTTTTAATTTAATTCAAATGATCAGATACTAGTCCTGACTCAGGAAAGCATTTAATCATATCCTTGAATCCCTTAAGAACTTGTTTAAGGTTTAATATGCATTGAAATGATTTCCTGGTTTTATGCCACACGTGTTAGACTGTCCTGAAATGACTTTCTGTCTTTCTTAACATCACTTTGCCCTGCCTCTGTGGAAGAAATGCTGTTTAGAAATGTTCCTTCACTGTCTGCCTTCACAATCCACCACCAATCTCTTCACCACATAAGGGATATTTGGTAGCACTTGCTCTGAGGAGCAGATCCTCTGCCGGTACAAATTATCATGAAGAGCGCAGCTCTGAAGAGTCCCAGCGTGCAGCTACATCCACACAAAACTGGAAATACAGGATAACTTGGTGCATGCAAAGGGCCGCTGGCCACTTCCAAAGCATAATAGTGACCTGCTTTTGTTAACAGTAAGGACCTGGGAATATGGTAACTTGGATCAAATGGAGAAAAAGTATTTTTATGTTTTTTGCAGTTTGTGTATCTTTTGGTGGATGCTCACATGCTGGACACCCAGTGTCTAGCTCTGCTGTTCTGAAGCTGTTTACTTCTCGTTTGCCCATAGGGAGGCTTTGAATATGGGTGTCTAAACTAGGCAGTGTGACTGTCCCCTCCGCTCTTCCCCCACGGAGCCAGTAATTAGAGCCAGTTCCCTTCCCACAGAAACAGGGAAGAGGGTACTTTAAAAAATAGGAGAAATGCAAGTATAAAACACAAATCTGGCAAAGAAAACGTAACATTTTGGAGATCACATTGGGCCCTTTAATTACCAAGTACAAATAAAGCTGTCAGGCATCTACTGACAGTCTTTAGAAGCGATCTTTAACACAGCATGGAAAAAAATACAGCCTCAGTGTGCAGTGTCAGATCAAAGTTTGTCTTACTGTAGATTAGAACAGAAGAATACACTAAATCTCAGGATGACATGTGGTATTTCAATACAACATTGGAATCTCTCGGGCTTCAAAAGGCTTTCATCAAGATAATCTCCATTTAAAGCTGAGCAGTGTAAACTGTGACCAAATCGAAGACTGCAAGCACTAGCTCTCAAAAGCGAGGCACCAAAAAGATCCCTATTAGTTGGCATTTTCCTATCTTTTAACTCAACACAGTGTGCTGCGAGTGGTATTTGGGTGGTGCAGAGCAATACAGAAAGCCATGGATGGCTGTGTTGAATTAGCTAAGGAAGGCTATAATGTTGACTGCTTCATAAAACAGTTGTATGAAGAGCAAAATCATTTCCCTTCACGGAGGATGTTTTTATATATTTTGCCTGGTGAATAGTAAAATCAAACATTAGAGCCGTAAGTATAGAATACAATGGATTTTGGCATATGATTTTTTTTCTGTTTTTATTTCTAGCAATTTCTAGTTACAATGGGTTCGTTTTGAACAAATTTGGATACATCTTCTGTGGCAGCGTGTATTAGACTGATTTGGCACTTTTAGGCTGAGAGGGAAAGGGAAAAGACAGGTGCCTGCTGCAGGGGATTCGGTCAAGCCCTAAAAGCTCAGTATTTTCTAATTAGAGAAAAAGTAGCTGGGATCTTGGAAGGTGTGAAGAACTGGTAGTGGTGACTCTGTGATTTGGTTTGTTATGAAATAGGTCACCCATTAAATATAGGTAAATACAAGCACTGTTGCACAAGCAGTGGAACTAAAGAAGCTGTTCTCCTGGGAGGCATTAATTTATTCTTTCTCCTTTCTCCTTTACCCAGGCATAAATTGTTATAAAACTTGCAGGAACCTGATATCCTTGGGCCCTTTACATCTCACTTTTTGGGTGGCAGCGTATGTTTGTTCTCTGCTAAACAGCTTAGCAGCAGACATGGTATTTTCGAAGCAAAAAATACAGCATTATAGTTGTGTCAAATACTTCATGAGCCTCTTGGGTTAGGAAACCAATGATTTAGGGAACACCAGTGCTGATAAATAATCCTGATGTATAGCAGTTACCGCAGTCAGAACGAGAAGAAGCATAAATCAGTTTTCTTCAGAAATTCCTGAATGACAGGGTAATAAAGCTGGTGTCACTGAAGAAATAAGGCCTAACACATCAGGTAAGATATATAAAACAAGATATTTTAATGTAGTTGGGAATTTTGACAGGTAGCTGTTAAGTACTTTGTTCATGGAGCCACCAAACGCTAAATTAAGAGTGCAGCTCTAGCTGGTGTGAACTCCCCCTCTCATTTTTCTGAGGACTCGGCATGGCTCATCCAGAGGCTGCCGGGGACAGGACTACCGAGGTTTCCAACCCTGGTCCTGTGGGTGGAAGGAGTGCACATATCAGCTAGTAAACCGTTCTGTGTTTTCTGGAGGGTCGTTTTTCACTAAATATATAAACAAGGTGTAATTTTAGCATTATACTGCTTCCTATGTCCTGACTTTGCTACACCCTTGCCATGCAGAGGAAAAAAAAAGACCCACAGTGTCCTGAAGTTTCTCTGGTGTCAATTAAAGTGACTCTACTGAAGGAAATAATAGCGTAAAGCATATGGAAGAGGGGAAACAAGCTCTTTGTAAATGAAAGCTGAAGCACACAAAGTATCACAGGAAGCAGAAAAGCTTCACTCAGAATCTAATGAGTGTCCTGGCTTTGATTTTAATTCTAGTTTTCCATTTGTCTGCTTGCTCATTAACTGACAGTGAAATAATTGCTTTTATTAACATCAGGGAACATAGCTCTTGTATTGGTAGCAGTGGAAAAAAATGGGAACACCAGGAGACTAAAAGCAGGAGTTTTCACCTTTCCTTCACAAGCCCCTGCCCATAGGGTACAGATTTGAGATTTTGGGTAGAATATAGTCTCTGGGAGGCATGGAGTGAAGGGAGCTCAGGCTGGTGACCCCTAGCCCTATGGGGAAGGCTCCTAGAGTGGTCCCAAGGGGTCCAGCCCGGCACTTGGGCCAGCGGCTTCTGCCTGGTTTCAGAAGCAGGAGCCCACGGATGGCGTCACTCCACGGGGCGCTCACCTGCTGCAGATCTCTGGTCAGTGGGGACAAAATATCGCTTACAGGAGCGATTTTAGATGGAGGCAAAAAACGGCTGAGCGCAGCGCAGGCAGATAGCGCATACCAATACCAGCAGCGCTATGGAAAGGCCAAGCTGCAGCTGCTGGAAAGAAATAGGATTGTACGTTAATATCAGTTAGATATAAGTTGGGTTTTGATCCTCAGCAGCAGAGGAGGATGTTTGAGATGAACTTTATTAGTCTGGAACATTTGGATACCGATGGACCCCGAGAGCGGTAGAAGAGTTGGCTGAGGATCTTTCTGGTTCACTGACGTTGTTTTTTGGTATCTTTTTACGGTCCTGGGGAAATTCTAGGAGATTGGTAGAATACTAATATAAAAAGGTTTAGTTACTTGACTGTCATAAATATAGCCTAATACTGACTGGGACTGCAGAAAAAACAGACTGGTGGAGACAACTGGGGGGGGCGGCACTCAAAGAATTCAATGATGGGCATACAATGTCAAAGACCGTGATCTTCCTGAGAATTGCCAAAGAAATCTTATTTCATCTTTTCAGATTAGAGGTTTGAGCAGATAAACAGGGAGATACAATAACTCTGCATGCTTGCAAGGTGGATAACAGGTAGATGTGGGCACGGGGTGAACCGTGCGCCGCGCCGGGGCTGGAGGTCCCTGTGTAATCCCCCAGGAGAAGAGAGGTTCATACATCCTTGACTCCTTGCTGCGGGCCCGGGGGGAATCACCCTCCTTCTGAAAAGGGTGGTAGAAAGTTGGCAGGGGAGGAGAAGCACAGAAAAGACGAGGGAAAACAGCCTTGCGGTGGGAGGCTTAGCAGCCCATCTTTTCTGCTTGCCCCCAAGAAAAGCAAGATGTGACTTGATTATGGCATACGAGCACTTTCCCCAGCAGCAAACCCTGGGGACTTGTCAGCTCGCAGAGAAAGACATAACAGGATCCAGGGGCTGAAAGCCAGAGCCAGACAAATTCACTGAGAAATAAGGCCCGGCTTTTTACCAGCGCGGGCCACTGGTCCTTACAACCCACGGCCAAGGAGAGACGGTTCTCCAAAGCAAGGCAGGGTGCTTTGCAGAAAGACTTGCTTTAGCCAAACCCAGATACCTCGCTCAGCTCTGAGACATGCAGACATGAGGTAGCGGCTAGTAATTTCTGGGAGGCGAGACCAAAGGGTTGAATGCTCCTTTCTGCCCTTAAGGGCTTCATAGTCTATTGGGCTTGACACATGGAGGCCCGTCAGGCTAGGAGAGCAAGGGGCGATTTCTCCAGCTGCCATGGACCGAGCACAAATATTCCTTGTATAACACGGGCACGTTTTTGAACTTTTGAACGTCTGATTCTTGGCAGCGGATGGCGACTGATAAAAGCTGCTGGTTTCCTCGATGCATCTCAGTAGCAAGATGCTCTGTAGCTAATTGCCGCGCGTGAAGTTAATTACAGAGTGTAATTGCACATTGTGGCAGGGGGGCCATGGATAACGGCGCTTTGCCCCTGGTGACAAATCAGACAAATGGGCAAAAGCCTCGTCACTGCAGTCAGGCCCGAATTGATCCACTGTCAGCTATGGCTTGTGTTTTCCTATTACTGGGGAGCAACAGTAATTACAATCCCAGCTAACGGGAGGCACAAGTGCAGATAAGAAGCCACTTGGGTTTGTAGATGAAATAAAAGTTTACTCAATGTCATCTGACAACATTTATAGCACGGGTTAATTACCGCTCACTGTTTTTCTTTTACAGGTACATAACTGCGCTTGCGAGCTGGCTTTGGAGACTCCCATCTGTACGTGGTTATAACGGGGATGTGGTTGTCTTGGTGTCCAATTTTTGGAAGCCACTTCTGGGCTTTTCTTCAGCTACCAGAATTAAGCCTGTAGCAGAGGTGAGTCCTAGGGCCACCGACAGCCTGTGCTAGCTGAGATTGGCTCGTAGCCGCATGCAATCTGCCAGCAAACCCCTGCAGCACCCGGGGGCTCAGAGGAGGCGGGCAGCAGTGCTGCGCCCGCAAAGCCCGGGGTGGCCGCAGGGAGCCACTGCCACGGCTGTTGCAAGGGAAGCTGAATTTGTCGGAGAGTGCCCTCAGCTTTAGCTGAATGGCTGCATCAGTTGAGTGGTGGTGATGTAAATGCATTTCCCAAGTTAACCAAGAGAGTGTGAATGTCTCCATGAGTTGGCCAGACCAGCATGGGGGGAAGCGTATACGTGCCTCAGCCCACCAGAGAGTAAATAATAAGTGAATAACTAATGAATTTTGAAGAGAGCGACGGGCCCACTTCTTCCTTCCTGGCGGCTGCGGACATTCAGTGTCGTGATGGTAAGCGTCTTATAGAGACCTGTAAAGGGGATCACATTTGTATTGTGATCCAGCTGTATATGGTGATTGCTATATTCTGCTATGGGTAACTTACACCTGTACTGGGATTTCAGTATATTGCTGTATCACTCCGCTGGACCAAAATCCTGTTTAATAAGTGATTTGGATATTGAACGTTACACCCTCCATGCACAGAATATCCAAAATAACCTGGTCAGGGAGTGCTGGGCTCTGACCCTGCGGTGGCTAAGTGTTGGGGGGGTTGTAGCGTAATTACTTAATGGCCATTTTTGTAATCCACGGTGGTAGGTACCAAACAGCAGCAGCAACTGTGCTCCAGTGAAGGCTCCAGCACTGGTGGGACACGGGCTGTTATTAGCGTGGAGTCGATAAACGTCCTCCCGATTGCTTGGGCTCCTGGGGCCGGCGTCCAGCCGGGAGCAGGCGTTTGGGGGAGTGCAGGGTAAACGGAGCCGGAGAGCCCCGTCCAGGTGACGTGCAGCCTGCGAGGGCCATGCTGCTGGCGCCGCGATGGCTGCAAGGGCAGCAAGGGCAGCGTGTGCAAACCCAAAGCACGATGCTCCCCGCTGCTGTCAGCATGAGCTGGATGCTACTTTGGGGCTTAATCTCCATGCCCCAGCTTTCTGTTAAAAACATAAATAACGGGGAACTCCAGCTGCCGCGTGGAGCACCCCGGCCTTGTGCTGAGCGGCGGCCAGCCCCAGCATCCCATCCCATCCCATCCCATCCAATCCCATCCCATCCCGCAGGGCCACCGCCACCACGCATGGGCTCTGGCACCTGGGTACCCAGGGCGGCCAGCCCTGTCCTGCAGGATCCACTTGCCACCGAGGTCCCAGTCCGCTGGGATGAACTTTGGAGAAGGCTCACTAAGAAACCATGCTAGTAAGATTTTTGTGCTCAGTCAGCTTATTTCTGCCCTCGCAGGTCCCAGGCTTTCACACGTGTCACCAGGGCTGCAGTTATTTGCTGCACAGCATGGAGCGATTCTGCCAGGACACATTTGCCTGTGTTCCTGTTTTTCAAAATGTAAACGTTAATGGCTAAATCAAGCATTAAGCGCCTAAAGACTAACAAATGCGTAAGGCTTTTTTTTTTTTTAAGAAAAAAATCCATCAGAAATCATTTGAAGTCCCTCATTTGAAGTCCGTCAGAAATAATTTGAAGCTGCTAAAACATACATTAACATCGCCTGGTAGGATTCACAGCAACAGCACCACAGGCCCAAAGTGAAACTGGGCATTTGCAAAAAATGAACCCTGATCCCGCTCGAGGGAATGCAAATAAAACTGCAGGAATCGCAGGAAAAACAGGTAGTTTTTAATCTGATGTCTAAAAAACCATAGAGTACTAACACCTGCAGACTGAACTCTTCCAGACAGCATCAGCTTGATGCTGATCCTGTCCTAACCTGGAAGCCCGGCAGCCCATGGCTTGCAAAGGCCTGGATAAAACCCTGGCTCTCCTCCCACTTTTGCACCTGAGTTGATGTCTACAACAGCAGCGGAGGTATGAGCAGCTCCATGCAATACTCCCATGGGCTTTAGCTCTCCCAGACCCGCACCAAATCAGTTAAGAAAGCTTTTTCTAAGGCAGAAGAAATAAAGCCCAATATTTCTTTCACTCTTCCTCTTTTGAAGAAGTAAAAGGTTTGAGGAATTTTTTTTATACTGTTATATTGGAAATGTAAATTTTGCTTTACTCTGTTTGTGATATAATCTCTAGCTCTTGAAATATAGAAGTGCCAGTTTATCACTCAGTATATATGCTCCCTCTATAACACCTATAACATAGGCTTATTTTAGTGATAATTTTTTTTTATTGCTTTTAATACTTATTTGTAGCAAGTAGCAAATAGCAAATTCTTGAATGGAGAGAATTTTTTGCAAACTGACTAGCCAGCTTCCAGCTGGAGATACTGCTGAAAACACCAAGACTTTCAGGCTCTGGGCAGAGTTTTCAGTGTTATTTGTATCTCCTTATGCCCATGATATGGAAGATAGCACAAGCCTCAAAAAAACCTTGCGCTTTGCTCTCCAAAGAAGCTAAGCAGCCCCATCCACCCCCAAACATCCCGGCTAAGTAACCCACTGCTTTTCGGACTCCCTCACATTAAAAGCTGCCAGGGGTTTCTTGCTTCCTCCGGCCACTGCTTGGCTGCAAGGCGCCAGGGAAGCACCACACGGACGGAGATATTGCTGAATTTGGTTTTGCCTCATTGAGTTTTTACGAATGGTTACCCTCGGAAAAACAAACTATTAATAGGCCTGTGTCTGAATGCTTGGCTGCACAAGGCTTCATCTGTCACACACAGGCTATGCTTTGCTGGATCGCTATTCCATCGGCTGCAAATCCTTTGGGCTATGAAGGATACGAAACAGTCCCACAGCCACGTGCCCTGAAGCTAATATTAAAATATCTATCACAGAAAAAAGGGAGGAGTCCATTAGAGGAGTGGATGAGAAATTATTCCACAGTTGGAAATAGTGTTATTCTAGCAATATAAATCAATGTAAAACAGAAGTCTCTTCAGCTGTATTTGCTTAAGTGATGTTAGAAGTTGTACAGATATTTAAATAGATTCTGAATTCAGGTTGTTATTGTGGAGACTAAATTACACTATGCACTTAAAAATGCTGTTTGTAGGTAATTTGAATAAAGTAAAAGATAAGCTCCTAAAATTTTAGTTTTCTGCATATCCTTCTTAATCAGAACAAATTCCAAAACACGCTAGATGTTAGAAACAATCTGTTAAGCTCTCCTTTAATCATTGCTCCTGCTCTAAATAGCCACCCAAAGAACTGGCCAGTGCTTAACTCCTATTCTCTCTCTAATGGCAACAAAAGAAAGTTTTCGGTTGCGACATCAAAATCTATCTTTTCTGCCTTATCAGGTCAGTAAAGGCTAAACTGATCTAAACCAAGTGATTCATTTAATCAGCCAGCAAGAAACTTTGATTTAAATATCAGTTTTTAACTTGTTTTACATATCTTCATAATTTGACGAAAGCTGAGCGCTGTTTGTTGGAAAATTTATAATACAAATTTGCAGCTAAACTTGGTATTTCTTTTTCCTAATAAAGTACATCTATACACATTTGTATATACACATTGTTTAACACACATGTATTCATGTTCTGATTTTTTTTAATCTGCTGATATGTAATAGGGAAAAGAAAAGCCCTGAATCAAAACCTTAATTAAAATTCATATAGGAAGTTATAAATGTAGGCTTTTTTTTTAATAAACCACCTTAAAGGTGGTTATTTCATAGCTAAATTTAAAAAATACTGCTGTCTTCCCCCCCCCCCCAAATCCTGCTTTGATTGTGTCCTTTTGCATTTGTCGTACGTGAAGAAAGCTAAGCAGTGTTCCTGAGCACCGCAAAATCCGTCTAAGAAATGACATCACGTGGGTTTAAGCAACGCAAAACGTAAGTAAAGGAAACAGCCAGACCTGGGTTTGTTTTCGGGTCTTTAGCCAGGGAAAGTGTCTCCAGCCCTGGATGGGCAAAGCAGGCTCCAGCCGTCGCGCTCCTGCTGGCAGCCGAGAAGAGCCCCGGGAAAGGGCAGGCGCAGCAATGCGCTCCCCTCTCCAGACGCCGCGCTGGGATTTGGCTGGGAGCGGGAGCTGCTATCGAGCCAGCAGGGTGGCCCCGCTCCCCTTCGGAGCTGGAGGAGGGTGTTTCAAGCTCGGCAGCTCTCCCAGGGGAAATCTCCACTGGGCACTGCCCACTGCCATTAGCCGCTCCCATCTCCTCCGCGGAGACAGGCTTCCCCCAGCCCAGTGCAGTATTTGCTGTGGGATTTGCAGCAGCGACCCGAAGCACCATTTAAAGGCCGCCGCTTCTCCTCCCCACCTTGAAACAGCAGCTTTCGTACACCCCGTGCAAACAGTAGCTAAAGGGAGCACCATACCTGTAGACGTGCATTTGTTTTAACCTCCTGGCCCAGCACGGATCTGCTCCCTCTCTCCCTCTTTGTCGCCAGCAGACCACCAAGCCCCACAGCGTTAGTAACTTAAAGGTTTGACTCCTAATGCATCAACGCTGTGGAAAACACACACTGGCTTCTGGGCAGATGATAATTTTTCAGTCATTTCAGTCATTTTCCTAATTCTCATTCAAGACTGCTTCCCAGCACCAGCCTTAGCCAAAAACATCCCAGAAGTTGAAGACTGAGCTTATATGACATGGCAATGCTGGGTGGTGACCACTTAAGTTAATATCCTTGGCGTGCCCTCAAGGCGGCGAGGGGGAAAAGCACAGAGCAGTCAGTAGCATGGCAGAGGCTGGGCAGGAAAAGACAAGGCCTCCTCCCCTTCCCTCCCTGCTTTCTCAAATGCTCCCGGATGTCCTTGCCCTTCAGCAATTCCTCTTCTCACTGGAGGCAGAAATGATTAGGAAATTTTAGCTCTGCTGCAAGCTCCTCAGTGTGGTGCTCTTGCTGCCTCTCTCCCCCATCCATCTCACTTAGTGAAGCAATGCTTTGCCAAAGAGCAACAGCAGCTTCATTAGCTGCTTTAAACATCAACACCAACCTCTAGGCTCCAGAAAACACTTCTCTCATTTATATTCACCTACAGCACCGGTCACCTGTCTGCAAGGCAACCTCCACCCGCTCCAAACCTTTTCAGCCAGGGCAATTTTTGGTTCTCAAGACCAAAATCCAGAGGCTGAGAAGTTCGTGCTGATGAAGCCCATGCTTACTATAACGCTGCTGTCCTGACTTCCCAGCTTGGACTACCAGGGTCTTGACACAAAACTGCCCATCAATCAGTTAAGAGAGGCCTCCCTGGTGTGAGGGGCCAGGGCAGCGTGTCCCGGCATGTGACACAAGCCAGGTCGGCCATGGGGCTGAACGCAGCGCACTCAAGACACATACGGCCACTGTGCACCAGATTCTGCACTTCAGAATACATCCTCCAGGACTGAGCCGTCTTTACCGAGACCTTGACATGGGAAGATGATTTTAATTTGGTGTCCTAAAGCCCCTTTTTCAGTCATTCTCCATCCTAACGCCTTTTGGACCTGATGCCCGGTTTCAGCTGTATTTGGCAGCAGGGCACAGCCCCAGGCAGCTCTGCTAGAGAAAGCAGTGCCCCGGTTAGGGAGGCGTACAAGTGACACAGCTGTGGCCTGGAGTCGGCCACAGTGAGGGCATGGAAAGGTGCTGATAAAGACAAACTTGTATCAAAGCAAGCTTTAGCACTCTGCTGCTCCTGGAAGAGGTAGTTGTCTTCTTAATGGGATGTAGGTCACGTGTCAGAAAGTTGCCTCTTCTAAATGCACATTTAGTGTAAGGGGAATATTCTTGTCATTGCTTCAGCTGCACTTGGCTGAAGACGCCATCTGCTGCAGTACTAAGCCAGCTTGGCATTTAAAATGTCATTTAGACCAGAAAGCAATTGAGCTTGGATACCAAAGCAGATGTCATCAGCAAAGGTGAACTTCAGTAAGTGAATGAGGTTCTTGATATAAAGGCTGCATCACATAGGTGTTTACAGAGAGCTCTGTGAAAGATCGCTGATTTTTCTGCATAAACGTGCTTTATTTCCCATACATACTTTATGCAATCTGCCATGAAGAAGCAATATTACAGCGGATCTCAGTAAAATTCTGCAGACTCAGATGGTTCAGGTGAGGAAAATTTAAAATCCAGCATTTGTGGTCCCTAATGCTTAAAGCAGATCAAGCAGCTTTTCTGTGCTGCTGAAGCCAGGCTGACAGCATTTCCCAAACTGAACTAGAGTTTTAGGCTGGGTCTTTGGTTCAGTGGGGCAGGAGGAAAAAGCCCGTTTCCCTTTCTGTGCAGTATTGCTGCACAAGAAGCTGTATAAAGCTTTGTTTGCTCCCTCAGTATTTCTGTACCAACTGACAACAAAAACATAAAGCAATGCTGAAGCCTGTTTTTTTCAGCCCAGGAAATATAGAAATAGTTGCTATATCATCCTCTGTCCGCTGAATACAGAGGATTGCTCTTAACCGTACACACTGCAATCTGCTTAGGCTGCAATCCAAAGCATCCCCAAGACAGAGAGAAGGAAGAGGAATGAAGTAGGTAAAGATGCATTAAAAAAGAGGAGTCTAAAACTAACAGTTATTTGCTCTAGCCAGGTTTGCACCCTTGGGGCAAGTATAGCTGAGTGCTAGTAATCAAGCTCTCGAGCAACTCTGGAGGACACTTAGTTCTTAAAGTCAAATAATCTATAAAGATAAAGTTGTTTAAAATATCCTTTCTATGTATGTTACACAGTATGGCTCCAAATTGCTTTTCAGCTGTGCTTTGTGCTTTTGTTGACTTAATGCAATTTAAATGTTATCCTTTTTAATTAGATATGTTAGCAGATCACTGTAACTGCTACTTTCTACTAATAGACTAAAACCAGTTTAAAGCAGTTTAAGTTAAAGAAAAAGCCCTTTAAGTAATGAATTGTCAATAAAAGCATTTGATTTAGTACAGAAGTAACTGAGTCCTAAGTGAGGCAAAGTCAGATGGGGATGGGAAGCAAGAGAGTCCAGCATGGATCTAGCAGTGCAGCCTGTGGGGTTGTTCTTGGAGAGTGAAGTATTTTTTCCCTGAACAGGCAATTGCAAGTATATAATATACTCAAAACACTTCTTAGTAGTCTTTAACAATTATTTTTATAATCTAGTTATCTACAGACTAGGTTATCAGATTCAGGAAATTTTGTGGAGACAGCACCTGTGCTAAAAATATTAGCAGTCTGGAGTAAGAGTCAACAAAATACAAGATACAGAAAAAACAGTCCCAAATCTCTTTTCCAATAACTTGAAAACTTCACATTTTTGAGACTAGGTTCTGGTATATCTTGCTTCTCTACCTCCCCAAAACATGTGAATTTTCAAACTTTCATAGACCTTCTTTAAAGTCATGTCACAGCAAGGCAAGCAGCCGATCCCTAAACCTCACAAGAACATTTTCCAATGAAACTCCATGACACAGAAGCTATGAAAAAGATTTTTGTGACAAGGGTCCAGTCTTTTTCACCTGATTCAAGAAGGTTTTGCTGTTCAAGCAGCAACTCTGTGACACGAGGCACCAACTCATCATATTGCAATGAATTGAACACCTTTACAGGTCTATTACACCAGCAATTTTAAGCAATTTCTCCACTGTCAAAATTTAGGGGATTAATCCAAACCCAATGTAGTGAAGGGTCTGTCCTGGTGACTAGAGACAGGGAACAACTTTGGTGCCTGCATATGGCTGAACTCTCTTTGGAGAGGGCTGGAGTAAGAGATATCATTTGGTTATTATAGCCTTATAAAAAAGCAATGATACATACTCATGCACAAAAAATTTATGAATAAAAACTGTAATCCCTGATTGGCCTTATTATTCTAACTTGTCTTATAAATATTTAAGAGATGGCTTCCTAAAAGAGTATGGGAATGGTATATTACTTGCCATGCAGAGAACATAAGAGGATAAGGTTAAAGATGAGAATCATGTACTTCCAATTTACATTCATACTCTTTTGAATGCTACGAATGTGAGAAATGACTGTCACAGGAATGATTAACACCAAAAAGTTTAAGAGCTGTTTATGTTAAGACAAGAGCCACTGATGATATGACAAAAAGCCTAGTATCTTGATGAAATTAACACTTACCACATATTCTGTCCTCTACCTCTTACAAATATTTTCTCAGTTGGTTCCCCCCAGCTCAATAAACTAAATTAATTCTGTTATAGGAGGCTTTTATTTTGATCAAAACCAGTGAAAATATAATTTGCACTGAAAGCCAAGGTTTAGGCAAGTTATATTTTTTTGCTGTTATTTGCTAGGTGTTGTAGGTGGGATCCACTCTTGTATCTTCTTGCGAGTAGTAGAGTAAGGTACATACTGTCCAGGAGTGCCACTCAGATTGAATTTATGGTTCTCCCAAATAAATTTACGAGCAACTGGTGGATGAGTAGTTGGAGGGTCCTCCGTCATACAATGAAGCCAACGATGCCTTAAAAGGAAAGAGATACATTATTATTAAAAAAGAAAACAGGAAAGAAAAAGGTGTTAGGTGATCTCTCTCTATAGCAAACCTTCCTCCTGACGGTTTCACTGTTACATGTTTGCACAGCCTTAACTAACCAGCCAGCTCAAGGTAAGCACTACAAATGGCGAATAATACGAGGTCTGGTTTGGGTTTTTTTTTTTTTAGTTATCAGATGACCATGCTGTACAACTCTTTCATACCAATTCCAAGGCCTTCATGAGGCCACTATTTAGGAAGTAGAATAATGATGTAAATTCACCTAAAACAATTCATGTAAATGTTTACTGACTCTGCAATAAAACGATGAATGCAAATCACTAATGGGGTAATTATCAAGTGATTACAGTGATTATCCTTTACCTATAAAACTAAATACCAACCCTCCTCTGTGCAAATAACATTAATGAACAAGCAAAGTATTTTCTACAGTAATCTACTGAAACACTACTGCAGGGATAGAAATGGGATGAAATCAATTCAATTTATTTCAGAGCCCAAAGCAACTTTCAAACCTGAACATCATTTTTATTATCTGCTTCATACTGCATGCACAGTTACAACAGAAGTGAGGTTATCATTCATTTTGACACGCTTATGTACACTTTTATTGGGGTGGAATTAATGAGGCTTTTACTAACCAGCTTTTGTCAAAGATTTGACCTAAAAAATGAGAAGTCATCTAGCCCAGTTATTATTAAAAAGCCTACAAATTGCATCCCCAGTTCTTAGCAACAGAGCCTGCAAACTTCATTGACAGAGCAATACAAAAACCCAATAAAAGTAGTAAGAAATAGGTACATTTGTTTGACTGACAAGCATATTCCAAATCTGAAGAGCTCTACAGCAGATGAGTATCTTTTCAGTCAAATAGCTTCTACACATTTATTTAGAAAAATAAAAAAAAACAAACACTCACAATTTTGGATACAAAAATCTCACTTAGGAAATACGTCAGCCATATGTTCCTTTTCTATATAGAAAAAACAAAAAAAAAAACAAAAAAAACCAACGCCACACCAAACCCACACACTGTAGAACTAAGGACTGCCAGGAAATTGATTTGAATACAAAACTGGATGAAATTATAAGATCTTTCAAAAATAAGGAGTAAAAGCTTGTTTAAAGGCAAAGAATGGCCTACTGTGGGGAAAATCATCCACTTATCAGTTTGAAAATTATATACACATTTTCAGATGCAACAAGGACAGGAGGAGAATCCCTCTCTTCCTCCTTCCAGTCTCCTTTGTAAATCTGCTATCATCTGAAGTATACTTTTCACACTGCTTCTGCTAACAAAGAAAATTTTAGATAATTATTTCTGTCTGGAAGAAAGCGGCCCGATAGCACTAATCATTCTGTGGTCCAAAGATACAGGATCAGGTCTTGTTTGTTTTTAAATCTGGCACTACAAGCCTCTTGGCCACATTACTCAATTCAAATCCATTAAAACAACTGTCTGTATTGGCAGGCTTCATACTGTGTGAGGCATCACTTGTCCTGTGATGGCTAGCACCAAAGTTGGCAGAAATGAAAAGCTAATTTGACAGAGGTGAGATCATGCCCAACAAATCAGCTCTGTGTGGCTCACACTAAGTAATACACAACAGTTTGTGGCATGGGAGGCAGGGGAAGAGAGTAATCCACACAGCCATATATGTTCTGCCAATACTCACTTAAGTATTGCATTTCAAAGCACTTGATATCATCACTCCTGAGGAACCACCGCTTTTCAAATCTGCTTGCCGTAGCACATAGAGACAACATAAATTCATACATCTTCACCTAGTGGTGCTTCCGCTAACAGTGCTTAGGAGTTCTGCAAACAAAATCTGTGTGTGCATCTATCACCATCACTCACTGTTCTCCCAAGCCTCCCATTCCCCAGAGGGCTGTGCACATCAACAGGAGAAGCAAAAACTTGCTTTCTAAGATAGAAATGCAGTTATAGAGCCCCTGCAAGCCAGGTTGGAGCAGGTAGAACACAGGAAGTGTATTAAAGCTCAGTTAAAAACTAACAGATTTCAAGGTTGCATGATGTCTGGCATCTCTTTCATTACAAGTTTATATATGTTGTACATTCACTCCTTGAAACATTGGAATAACCATCAACGTTGAGTTTATTTACTCATTTAACTCAGTCTGAAGAAAGACAGAAAAGCTAATAGTTTCATTCTATTATTTAAACTTCATTATTTTGGAGATTTTCTAAGACTAAATCCATGAAATATTTTGAAATGTAATATTTTAGAGTAATTAAAGCATTACTAAATTGGCTTTCAGGATTTTCTGAAACTAAAACAGCAATATGAAATTGAGCTCAGTTTAAATAGATCAGCAAAAAATCCCATTTTCTCGCTGGAAAGTAGAAATAAAACTGCACACTTTCTATGAGACCAAGCACTATAGTCAGAGGTACTGAAATACTTATTTCCAGAAGAAGCTTCGAAAGTTTGTTTGGAACCCCATCAGCTAGTAAGCATGCATATATTTAAGAGCTTCAAGGCGACTGAGTGTAGTCATGACAGATTTCCTTTAAAAGCCCAACATGAAACTTAGAAAAGCACTTCAGTTTGTGGACAGTCTGCTGTCTCAAACACAAACTCTCACTCTGCATTTCAGCAAAACAAGTAAAAATTGAAAAAAGTATTCTGGGAAGACTTTCCCCTTGACAAACTCCCTCAAAGAGTCCTTTGAAACCCTTGACGTCTGATACACTCTACTCCCAGATGCTCAAGAAAGCTTTTCATGCACTAGTCTGGACAGCATGAGTAAAGAGATTTGACATCTTGCAGATTGCCAGATTTCTATACAAACTCTGCCTATGAATCTGCACATGGAAAAAATAAGATTCGGAAGCAACTGATGACTTTAAACCTACAAAATGACCAGACAACATATAGAAGTTAAAGAAAAAAAAGGTGGACAGCAGAAGCCCTAAAGAGGTTGAAGCAGTTCCCTGAACCTCAGGGCAGAGAAACCACGTACCACCAAGCAGACTGAGGCCAGTCTAGCCTCTGGACTTCTGCTTAAGATGAACAGATGAAACATGCCTTAAAAATATCTTCAAGTTTCCTCAAAACTATGTAGATTTTTCCCCCAAACCTTAGACAAACACTTAAAAGCAAGAAGAGCTCAAACTGAAGCCGCAAGGGACTGGAGCCAACTCCATGATGTACAAGATGTCAAACAGGAACTGATACTGCACCAACTCGGTAGCTACCACCACGTGGACTCCTGCAGGGTTCAGGTGCTGTCACCCTAAGTTTAGAAAGTCTGCCAGGATGTTAGCATCCACTTTTTTCAACAAGTTAAGCAATGCTGCATTAAGATGAAGGAGAGGCGAAGCTATGTGTTACGGTCAAAGGGCAAATCATTTCAAGGCTTTCCCAAGTATTTTTAAGTGAATAGGAGAACGGATTTAACTCTGACTAGCATAAAAAGAAGCCTTCTGTTTTTTAAAGGTAGTTTTCACTTATTCCTCCAGATTCATGCATAGGAAGAGAGGGAAGGAGGGACAAGAAGCATGTTTTTATTTTTGTACACAGGAAGGTTAACTTTGCTTTCCCATGCAAGCTACTAAAACATATTACACAGTAATGAGGCAGCATCCCACTTAGCTGAAAGTACTACACCAGAGTTTAGAAATCTAGTTAAAGAAAACACAAATTATTGTTAAGTTACTGAGAGGATGGAAATTTTACTGCCCCTCTCCCCCCACCCCCCAATCTTTTTGTTGTTTTCTTCAGGCAGACATGAAAAGCAGCAGTTTTACATAAAGTAGCAAACTTCTTTACATTTCTTAGTACCTTGGCAGACCTAAGTCAGAGATGCCCCATAAATGCACACACCTTACAACTTTCAGGCCCACTAACAAAACGCATGTACATTATTAAACTGAAGTTATATTTAACATGTTTCATTCTATGACATTAGCACACGTGAAGTTTCTTTCAAAGATGTTAGATCTACACAAGAAGGAAATAACCATCGAAGTGCTGGACGGCCATTACACATACCAGGCATGATGCCAGCAAAATGAAGCTGCCCTGCAAAAGGAGAAAGCTATTTGGAAATTACAGTTCTTTTTTTCCCCCCACAGAATATAACTTATATTGAAAGAGCAGAATTATTTTTAACTAATTTAATATTCATAAACTGTCCGTCTGTTCTTGCAAAATATTCAACCAAAATGCAATCCAAATTACATTACGCCAAGCAGACTGTACAAACACCAGTATGTGGTCAGCTACAAAATCATTTGAATACGATTCAAAGGAATCACACACCTCTGGCATACGGCAGGATATCAGGCCCTGACTTGCACAGGCTTTATATAGTCTCAAAAGGAGCCTTTACTCCAGAGCACTATCCTGTTGAGAGTGGAAATTTGGGGTCCAGCTTACCCCTTTTGGTGGGCTCAACCCAAAGCCCCTAGGGCTCCCTGACCACAAACACATACTCTTCCAAATTCCAGCTACAGGAGTATCCCGAGTGCTGAATAGCTAGTAGGAGCCCGCAACAGGAATAAGCAGGCATATAGGAAACTTTTGCATGAGACACGTGAACATAACCTGAAAAAAAATCAGGACGAATATAGAAGATTCAGGAAACAAGTATTTCAACTCTCACCTCTGATCCCAAACAAATGAAGGGTGGTGAGACACTCAATCCTCTCCCCTCACCTTGTTTCAGTGGAAATAACCAACAACTCCCTATTTATGAGACTCAAAGAATCAAGAAATACAAGAGTCTGGAAGGGATTTAGGTCAATCTGCATATGCTTTAGACCTGAGGAAATATCAGCTACATCCACGCCACTCCCAGCAGAGACCTGTTTAAGTTGTTACAGAATTACTGTGATACTAGCTTCTTAATCTTCCCAATCTTCCTAATGAAGATTGGCAGAATTTTTTAATGGTAAGGATGGTAATGTCGAATCTGTATCTCTTCTGTAATTTATCCATTTTTTTTTTCCCAACTGTCCTCAAAGGTGCGATTGCTCTTGATGCTCTTCCCTAGGTCTATGTTTTTCTTAGAGGATGGTACCCAGAGATGAACACTTGTACCTACACAAAGTCTTCCTGGTAAAAAGAAGAAAGGAAGAATCACCTTGCACCAGGGCAGGCAGTAATTCTTTCTACATCTCCGCAGTGCACACTTCTTTCGCAGCAGTATGATACTGTGGACTTATTCGGCGGGCCATCACCGTAACACCCAGATCACCCTGCAGCATCAGCACTTGCTCCCCTCCTGCACACCGTCAGGTGAGTGGTTGCTGGTGCCAGAAGCGCAGGGTCTCGCCCCTCTCTCTGCACCCAGCCAAACGATTCCCCTCCTTCCCTGTCCCATGTGATCACAAAATGAGATAATGCAGCTTGTTAAGTTACCAAACCGCTGCGTGCGGATAATCTGCACCTGGTAATAACTTTCATAAAAAAGCAGCACTGAACTCTGCTTTGTCTATTGATATTTTACACCCCTAATATTTCACTTCTCTTTGCAGCCTTGGATAAAAGGGAAAAAGAAAAGCTAACGCTGCTTTAAGCACATTTCCTTACTAACCTGCCCACAACACTTCACCTAGTCCTCAGCTTCTCCTGATCCAAAACTGCTTCTGCCTCGAAAAAGGAAAAAAAAGAAAAAGAGTTTTAACAAAGGACTGTAACCCTTGCCTCAGGAAGGGGATAAAATGGACTGTTATCAAGAAGTACACGTTCAAGATAGACAAAACAGTTTTCATAGTAAAAAACTATGAAAACAGTTTTGGTACCCTGACTAGTACTTACAAGCTGGTTTTACATTCCTAAGGAGTCACATGGGAGAAGGTTTCTTTTCATCTTAATGCTAAGATTTTCTTCGCTGAAGCCTTTCAAGAGCTTTTTCACAGAGGCAAAAGCACAAAATACTAAAACCTGAAAGCCATTTAATCTTGCCATCTGCCCACTTGGTTTTTGATTACTTCTGAGCAAAAAGAAGAAAATTTTGCTTGTAATGAATGCATCCGTAAATAAATTTGTGACTATGCATGAATGTGAGCACATGCATGAAGCAGCATATGTGGATTGTATAAATAGTATAACTTGAGGTTCCTGGAGCTGATTTGCTATCTGTAATATTTTTAGGCTAAGGGATAAACGATTGAGGAACAAAAGGTAGTACTGGGCCTTCTAACACAACAGCACAGTGGAAGTGAGCTCAATGCACAGGTCAACGATTACAGCAATTCTGTAACAAAGACATTTATGAAAGTAATAAATATAGACCTAAACAGGCATTGGTACACGCAGATTTAACTTTAACATTTATGTGTTTACAGAGCACACCCGATCAGCAAGTTCAAAAATTGAGGTACAAAATTTCATCAAAAAAACATTTGCCCTTCACACTACGAGATGAAACAAGTGCCCAATATGTCATATAGCATTACAAGAAGATTATTAATACTAATCATTCATCACATTCCCAATGCAAGTATTGAAAGAATTTCAAAAATCTAATTAACTTGTCTCCACAAAATAGATATCATCATCTTCCTTCTGAAAGTAAGGGGGGGGGGGGGAGAACAGTAACAAGGAGGTCAAATGACATGATTAAACCTGAGTAAAACCACAAGGCTAAATATTCCAGTATGGGAGCTTTTTAAAACAAGTTCTGAAAAGAGCTGCAGTCTCCATTCCCTGCAGAGCAAACAAATGTCAAAACAGTTCCTTCAGACACTGTGATTTCAGTACATACACTGTCAAAGGACATTGCACCAAACAAATTATTTCAGAATACTCAAAACATTCAATAGTTTCTTGAAACTGGTGCTACACTGTGTTACTACATTTCAGAAGTTTTTTCTTGCTGCTTTTTTCCCTGTCTCCAATATCTGACAGAAGGTAAAGGACGGCTAACTTAATTTCCGTTTTATTTTTTCGAAGACAGCTGTTTTCAAAATTTCTAATAGCATTCAAAATGCTTCCTTCCAATTTATCATGTATGAAATGCAAGGCCTGCTTGATTGTATCTCAATAAAGTCATACATATTCCACAGTACTGAAGTCACACTACTCACCCGCAAATTATACATTAAGATCCAGTGTGGTCAACAATCAGAAACATGGAGAAAACCTAACTGTGGTATGACTCGCAATGAAAAAAAGGAAGAAGAAAGCATTTTTCCTGCAGAACTTCTAATGATTCTCTATTCTTCCAAGAAAATAGCATAACTATGCATACTGTAGGATTTCTGTAAGAATACTGAAAAATAATTGCAGACTAGTTAGCATTACCATTAAAAAAAAAAAAGGCAAACCTGGAATCTTTAGGTTAGCCCTGGTCTTAAATTTCAATTTTGTTTAAAATCTCATCTTCAGGCATGATAGTCGCAAAATCTTTTCTGAGAGCAACACCAGCATAAACACTGTAGTAAAACCTGCTTCCACAAGCAGCGGGTACAACAACATACCTGTGTAAACAGAGATGAATTAACCCAGCTGTTACAGTGGTACTTTATACATTTCCTGGTTGACCCAAGGCTGACAAACTTCTTGTCCTGACTTCCCATGTGTTAAAGGGGAAGGCTAATGCTTTAAGAAATAAGCATTTCTACAGCTGACAGGAGGACAGGTGTTACAATACTACAAACCACACAAATCTCTTCATCAACAGAAGTAAATTCACACAATCCCAATTCATCTCCAACACATTTCTGGGTGCAAAAAAAATCATTGTTTCCTGTGCAGTTGCAAAACCCCAGTGCCAACATCCACGGCAACTTCTACAATGCATTAATATTTTCCAGTCAAAAGCCTGTGGCACATTAAAAGTCTAAGACAGTATAATATCAGATGGACAAATATAGAATTTTAATAGACAGCATTTATTCCCACTTAAAATACTTCAAATTTTTAAAGTGTATCTCAACAATGTAGAATTACACGTCAATGAATTAGACATGCCACAGAACCATGATTCCTACAGAAGAGTGAGGATCCAGGTTGCCATGGGATATACAGATTTATCAGGAAAATAAAGCATAGAATACTGCACAAGTAAGGTTCCTGTCAAAAATATATTCGACTGCAGGACTGTTTCCCTCTAGTGCCCTAGTGCACAGACCAGTCTTGAAAATAATGAAGAGTTTACTGTTTTTTCTAGGGCAATTTCCACAGTGATAGGAAAACAAGCTTTTCTACCTCACTGTTTTATGTAATCTAGACAAGCCGTTTAATCCTAAAAAGCCAAATTTGATCCTCAGAAGAACCTCTTTATCAAGGTGTGTAGGGACACGACCGATACCACACCAGCATGAGCGAAAAAAGAATACAAAAACTAACAGTGCCGCAAAATAAGGATAATCCTGAGAACAGGCATAGTCTAACAGTTAAAGGATAAAAACTAGAACCACATGACAGTTATAACATGGATAATAAGGAACAGCCCCACACTGGCAAGAACACTCTAGTTTTGGAGATTTGGGATTTTAATGTCACTTCTCGGAAACAATGCCATAAAACTCTTGCTGGAGATGAAAGAAGAAGAGTTAACTGCACTAGATGCTATTTTAAGAGAGGGAGAGTTTGAAATAAAATTGACTACCTAGACAGCCTACCCACACACTTCTCAAATGTTCAGATAACGAGAGCCACAATTTATGAGTTTGCATAATTAACCTCAGCCTCAGCTCAGAATACCTCTCCCAGGAGATAATAAAAGCCAGAGTTCAAACAACATTCAGTCTACCCAAGCACCACTGAGCTCATACCACCTCGCTATTGCTTTGGGCCTGACATGGTGTTTATTCTCAAGAATCTGGTAGAGATTACTCTTGCTAGCTGAAGAACAAAATCTAAAAATATACTGTTATTTTATTTGATGTGTGTTTTTTCTGGATCATTTAGCAAGACAGAAAAATGTGCCTGTTAACAGCTGTGTGGTCAGAGATCTGAAACTCAAGTTTGTGCAGAATTATTAGTGACATACATGAACAGAAAATAAAACCTTCAGAAAAATTATAGCCAAGTAGCAGTACATACAGAGTATCCTTGCCCTTGCTGTTCAACCTCTTGCAGAAAATCAATATATATCAATTAAAACAATTATGCTGTTAATGGCTATTGTTTAAGAAATATTCTGTCATGCTATGAGCTAATTTCATGTTCTTGTCTGGAATGGGTAATAGTAATCTTAAAATTTATTTTTCTAACATTGCCTGCTCTATGCTATTCTAAGCTTTGCCAAACCATTAAGAGGGAATCATAGCTAACATGGAAAATTGGATGAAGAATAACGGGGGAGTACTTTAACCTGTTCAGTCCGCGGAAAAGCTGGCAAAACGCTCTTCTCACTCCAAGAAGCAGTAAGTGCTACTGGCAGGACAGTAAGTGATACAACACAACGAATGCAGTTTCTTATTGCCTAATCTTTCAGATGCTTCCTCCCGTGATACTTTTACCCATAAACCCACAGGAACTAGTTCAATGAAATTCATTCATCATTAAAATATGCCACTAACTGATCATCAGAAAGTTTTCAAATACATAATACAGTAAAAATACAAGTGAAATTAACATTTACAATGGTGAGCAATGGATGACTGTCTTCCTACACCTTATTCACAGGTGTCCTACAGGGTTCCCTTCAAAGTTTTGCATCTACCCTATGCAAAATGGTAGTTGGTAGAAATTAAAACTAACATCATGGTACTTCCAATTCAGTCTCTCTTTGGACTGGACTACAGATGACAGGTGTTCATCTTTCATATGTATGCAATATTAGTTTCAATTATCTGTTCAGTGATAAGGCAGAAAAGGAAAAAAAGAACAAAGTGGGAGGCACCTTCCCTGAAACAGAGAAAACAGTAGGAAAAAAAATCAAAAGTGCTCATAAAAAAAAATACATTTTTCCACCAGTAAGTGCTATTAGGAAGTCAGCAGCAAGGGGAAATTGCTGGAGAAGAAATACTGAAGACAGTTTCAAGAGAGAATCACTCTCATGACTCCTTACCTATGATGACATGACTTTACTCTGCATCTGCCAAAACCACATACTTCCCCTTCCGCAAAACCTATTATACACATCTGCATCACGATAAAAAAAAAAAACGTAACTTGTCTCCCAACAAAGAGCTAACTGATTTCTTTGCACAGAACAAACCAGGTGACAGGGACAAAGATGAACACTCTTGCGACAGCTGGGTTCAGACGTGACAGCAAGACAGGGAGAATATCACAAGGACTGCTGCACTACTCAAAGCCTGGAGTGCCGCTCTCAGAAAAATTAAAGTAATTCTCCAGGAGTAGTATTTTCTACTACTACAGGCACAGGCCTGATCTTGCATTTGTAATCCACATGGTCAGTCTGTCAATATTTTACAGATCCCTGTCATTTAAATCTGAAGCGGGACAAGCACTGCCTCTCCTGAAATCAATGACTGTGTGCCAGACTGCCCTACCGCCAAACGGAGACCCAAAAGTCTTCGGCCAAGCCACCTTCAAAACTGCAAGGGACACTCGTGTGCACGCTGCTAGATGAATCCCAGATAAGAATGAACTACATTTGCAGCAAGTGTCAAGTTCTGACAATGAAAAATCATAAAATTTTTTGGATCGTGCAGTAACAAGCTGCATCAACTCTGATGCTTTACTCAGCAATCCTCAAAGTAATCAAGATCTGAATCTTACAAAAATATTTTTTTGACTAATTTCAGGACTGAAACAGCTTTAAATAGGCATTTTGTATTGCAAATACACTTGTGTTGCAAATCCCACCCATTAGCTTCCACCACTGGAAAGGATTTGACAGCTTTATCTTAAAAGCAAAATTACACTAAACATTGCAAATCCCAATCTTAATTTCTAAATCGTATTAAGAAGTAATGGGCCCAACAGAAGCCTTACCTTAGGTGTTCTGTGGTATGTTAAATGGTATGGTCAAAATTTTGAATACTGCATACGCACATGTGACCAAGTTATAATAATTTATAAAACTATCAAATTTTAAGCTTCTGCATTTTCTTTGTCAGATTAATCTGTTAGATTAAAAGAGAATTAGTGTATTTAAACCCTGCATTCAGAGAAGAAAACAATGCTATAAAGTACAGATATTCAAAACTAACTTCCATGACCTCAGCAACGTGTAAGCTACAGCAATTAATATATAGAAGGCAATTACTCATGACAATGCACACAAGTAAGACATGAAGTTAGCCTTTTCACTCCAGCCTTCCCTAGCCCACATCATTTAAATCCAACTATTCCTTACAGGTGTGTACACGCACAACTTTTTACAATTCAGTTGCATAAATAGTATCTCAAACCTGCACTGTTTCCTTTGCTTTTGATGGAGTACAAAATAAACCAAAAATGTAGGAGGTCACAGTACTGGGTCCAAAGCATAACCTACCCATCTTGTGATCCATGTATCCATCACTGAGCCAGTGACTGTTTCAACAGTGATTTCTGAATACTGAACATTCCCTTTCCCAGATGGCTATTGGGAATTGGGCTTTAATGTGATAACAAGATGCATGAACAGACATCATGTGCCTGCACAGAGCCCTTTTGGACACACTGGTCTGCCAGTAGGATTGAAGGTTTTATTCAGCTTTCTCCTAATACTCATTAATGTTCTTAATCAATTAAGATTAATCAATGTATGGCCAATCTTAATTAATCAATGTATGGTTTAATCAACAAAGAACTTTATCTGTAGAAACATTCCCTGGAACGGTACCCTCCTTCCACAAACTTAAATAAACATCCAAAAAACCTTTCTAAATCCAAATGAAAGTAACTATCCTGAAATCTTCTTGTCATATATATAATAGCTGCATCCAAGAAAACCTTATTACCATAAAATCATATTTTTACCATCTGCTCTGTAACAAAGAAAACATGCAGACAGTTACAACATTAGTAAAGTCCATGCTATTAAGTTCATCAATAGCTTACCATTCAGGGGGCACCATACTTCCATCAACTTCCCAAAACGTGTTTTTGCCATTCATTTCATTAGTATATATGACCCATCGGTGTCGACCTTAATTAGATAAACAGAAATATTGTACTAGCTTAAGAAAATAAAGAATATTCATATAAAGGAGACAACTCATGAAAACCCAAGGAAAACTATTTTGACTAAAAAGATTTACCATTATGGGCACACATTTCAAGTTCAGTACGGCCATGACTATTTGACTATTAAGTAGATCAAGTTTTTATTTTTCTGATTTTCTGCATTTCCACTGTTACAGCTATTTTTATATGGCTGAATCTACAAAGCTCTAACAAGGGAGCAAATAGTAGCTATTGTATAAGCAACTGCAAATGGGAACTTATGAAACTCTTTTCATTAGGAGATGCCTTTATTTCAGTTACAGCTTCCTTTCTCAAAAGGGACACTGCCATTAGTAACCTAAGATTAAACTGAATTCCTGCTGTTAGCAGTTTCACATATAAAACCATGAAGTAATGTTTACCAGCAACCCTGTTTTCTCCACTTACCCTACAAGTTCACCTACAATAGGCAGAACTTGAGCTAACCAGTCTGTTAATTGCTTATGTCGCACTTTGTTTTCAGTGCTACCTTTTGGAGCGCTCTACAAAGGTTATTTGCAAACCCTTCACCTAAGTCAAGGTAATAAGTTTAAACTACCTTGTGTTTCTTTGCCCTGCAGTGATCATGTGAAATCCAGCTGTGAGGCAGTTCTAAAGGCAATTCTCTTCCTTCCCTCACCTGTTAAGCTACCAGCTTTTAGGTCAAAAACTAAATTCAGCTCTCAGTCACATTATCATATAGACATACCTACATGGAAGGCACCTGACTGGTTCAGATTTATCCCATATTTATTATGTCAGATTGAATCTGTTTGCAAAAAAATTGATGGAAGCAGTGGAGAGATAGGGGACATTGAAGCATCTCTTTTGGCCCCCTAACACTCGCACAAGTCAAGTGCGAGGAAATTGGGTGGCCAATAAATGGATTTCATTAGCAGAAACTATTTAATCTATACAAAGTTGGATAGCAAGTCAGGAAATGTTCACATTAGCACACATACCAAAGAAGTTTCTTTTGTCTTCATAGTATTTGTTTCCATATTTGTCGACTCCTATTAACGTACCAGTCTTCAAATCATTGACCCTGTGAATTCCCAAAACAGCAGTTTCAACTGACTTCATCATCTTAGAATGAAGCTGCAGTAGAGGTCACACTAATCATTAAAACCCTTAAACACACGTACATAAAGCAAATAGCTTAAGGATTCCAAAACATATTGCCAACTCCTGCAGCTAATTGACAGCATGCCTTTACTGTGTGCCCCACTGACAGGATAACGAAAGTCATACAGAAGGGCTTTTGGGGGCTGTTATTTATTCAAAAGCTCTTTTACAATGGAAGATAAAGCAACTCTGTAAAATACCATAGTTTAATACCACAGAGCAACACTCACAACATCTTAATTACCATGGAAGAGAGTCCCACAGACACAAGGAAATTCATTTAGTTACAATAACAGAGTATGTTACCATCAAACACGTAGAAGCAATTCAGTCTTTTAAGTAACTTTCCAACTGTTTCCATGGCCCATGTCTTTAGAAATCTTTCAATCCAGAGAAGTGGTTAAATTCTGTGATAATGATTTTGGTTTTATTTGTTTCTAACCTAGCTGTTAGGATTGCAAAATACAGTATCAGGTCCACATAAATACAGGTAGGCTTTAAGTATACTGAGAAAACAAACTGGACACTTCATTACAAAATTTATGATGCAGTACCAGTGTTCAAAGTTTAGGCTGGTTGCAGGACTGCCTTCCTAAACAACAGTATTTCAAATAAATTCATTTTTGAAATAAAGCACCACTGTTTTCCATAAAGCTCAAGAACACCTGCTGTAACTAACATTAGTTAGTGCTCTAGCAAGTGCCAAAATTAAAGCATTTGCTCTTAAAGACATTTCAAGAATTCTGACAGAGTCAACAACTTTCAAGAGAGTCAGATACTTCTGAAATTACCAAACCATCTGCAATGAAGTGTCCAGGGACCCATCGCAATGCTTTTTTCCTGCCACTAGGGCATCTCAAGGATAGACCCTGGCCTGACAGCCAAAAACAGCAAAGAAAAGTTATTCTGGATAATTTACTTCATCGAGCTCTGCATTGCTGACATTTTGTTAGGTGGTGTTTTCTATCAATTTATATTTCATACAACTCAGGAAAGCAGATATGAATGAGCTAACAGATCACCACACAGAAGACATGCTTAATCTTCAAAAAGATGATCAATGTTACTAATGATTGGACTAGGATGATTAACGGGAGAAGGAGTCTAATTAATTAAGTGTAAGGAATAAATGCAATGACATTAATGAGGACTACTTATTTGAATCAAAAGTGTAAGTCCAGGGAGCAGATGAGGTTCTGGAGATTGCTCTCAGTATTCAATATTAGAATGTGTACAGTTCATCCACCGAGCGTGCTGCTGTGATTTTACAGAAACATGACCTTAATTTGTTTTAATGATTTTGATAAACTCCCAGGTCAGTTCCTGGTGACCAACTCCTGTAGCTAATTGACAGCATGCCTTTACTGTGTGTCCCACCATATGTACAGTATGTGCCTAGGTGTGCTTCCTTAGTCAGGAGTTTAACTATGCAACCTACTGAGCAAGCTGTTGGTTATCTTCTCTCCTGGGGTGCCTGAAAGCAATGATCAGTTCACCAAGTATTCATTTTAAACCTCTGAGGTTCTAGACAGAATAATCCTCTCACACAGCTCTCTGGTATCAAAGAGACATTCAAAGATCTCAGGCTAAGTTATTTAAGCCTGAGCCCCCAGCTTCTAGCTTCAGAAAAAAACACGGACATTTCACTGCTAATCTTGCTTCCGTCTTCCTCTCCCTTTCTTGTAAAGGTTGCCATTTACCACTTCATGCCCTGAATCAAACACAAACAGATACTGTAGTTACCACTTTCAGAGGCAAACAGGACATTTCCTAGCCAATTTCACTGAGTTTCAAGGAAGGAGAACATTTGCCGGCAAACAAGTCATTAAGAATTTGATTTCTACTGTATAAAACCCATTCACATCTCCTCAGTGGGAAGCATATAGAGAAAAGCAGGGAAACTTAGAAAAAAGTCTGTCTCCTGACTCGGACAAATCATTTTCTCCAGTTATCACTAGAACAACCTCTTACATACACTGACTGTTGCAAGAAAGATGCATCTTGAGCACTCCTCCTGTAAGCATTGAGTCTATTTACCTTTCAAGCTTGAATGGTAAAGGTGATGCAGCAATTATGTTTGTAGCTGGTACTGATATGAGGATCGGGTATAATTCTTTACCTAGCACACTGCTTTTCTAACTTCACTCTTCTCAAAGAGACAGAAGAGCGTTGCCTCTAATCTCACCTACTCCCTTGTTCTTCTGAGTAGAAGGGTGTCAACACAACCTGTGATCTTAGGTTCACAAAAGATCCCTGACAAAACAGTCAGTAAGATGTGTTTAGGAAGATGCATTCAGGTGCAAATGAATTTGCAAATTCTTCCCTTACATTTTACTTTCCCCAGCTATGTTTCTTCTTGAGAACTACAAGTATAATAGCTACGGCCTCAGAAGGTAAACAAAGCAGAGAACACAACAGGGAAGTGATGGGGAACAATCATAATAAAACACCAGTTGGGGAGATCAGGTATTGTCTCAATATATTCTGTGAAAAAGTCTGAAATTTCCCTCTAAAAATTCTGTAAGAGGAACGTCTACCTGAGCTGCTTTCTGCAGTGGAGACAGGAAAAGCAAAAGTTGCCCTTCACCACAGGTAGTAGTAATACAATGATGAAGTTGAGAATTCCCGAAAGTCCAGCTGACTTTAGGAAAGCATTTGATACTGTGCCACAAAAGAAATGAGAAAATGATAGTAAAATAGTGTAAGAACTGTGAAGGGATATGTTGCCTGAGAGGAAGAAGACAACATGCTCAGCTGAAGGAGGAAATACTGAGCTGATTGAAGGTTATTAGTGAAGTTCCTCAGAGAATGCTCATGGTACTAACCTTATTTAACATTTTACAGGGTTCCTGACCAAAACAAAAACAAAACAGACCCCCCCCCCCAAAAAGCACAGGAGTCTGGTAAATGATGATATTACCATACAGAGGAAGATCATAGAGTTATACAGGAAGTGCTGCATGATCTTGAGGGCTGGAGTAATACAACTGGGATGAAATTCAATGGTATGAAGTACAAGGTCTCACACACCTGGAGATAGTAAGACTGGAAGTGCCATGTTTGTAATTACAAGGAAAACACCTGGATGTCACAGGGTAATGATAAGCTGCCAATTAAGTGACATTAGGAGAGGGGTGTGGGGAAGACAAGCTGATCCCAGGATATATCAGGTTAGGCATCTTCAGTGAACAACGCAAGTATTAAAGCCACTGCACAAAAATACTGATGAGGCCTAATCAGAAATGGCATGTAAAATGTTATGTTTTACTGGTCAGAACAGATCAATTTAAACTAGGGTGAATAACGGAAGAAGGCTACTATGGTGACTGGAAAAGAAATAAGTTTCAAAGAAGGCTCAAACAGCTTGGCTTGTTTATCCTAGCATAAGAGAGGCCTTGGTATATAACAGGGCACTTCACCTTTGAGAATCCTTCCTATCCCGTACTCCCAACTACTGATTAAAAAGAGCCATTTAACTACACGGCTAGGTCTGCACCATTCACGCGTACCCTGAAGAAACACTCTATTATTTTTCCAAGCCCGGTTACAAGGGTAACGCAGCCCATCAACGCTGCCGCAGCCGGCCGATGCGCTACTCGGACCGCCAGCTTACAGTCACCGCTTCTGCGGCCCCGCCGCCGGCCAAGGTGACCCCGCAGCGCGGCCAGGCCACAGCCGGCCCGGCCACCCGCCCCCGCCCGCGGCGGCTCCGGGCCCCTCCGCGCGGCGCCGCGTTACCTCAGCAGCTGCCACAGGGCGCCGCGGACGCCGCCGTGGCCGCCGAGGTGCTTCAGCGCCCGCTTCACCAGCTGCACGTACTCCGCCATCTTGGGGCGGCACCGCCCCTTTCCGGCCGCCTCCCCTCCCCCCTCCCGCCGCGGCGCAACCGTCCCCAACGGTAGCCGGCTGCCGCCTCGGAAGCGTTAGCAGCTGTTCAGCTCCTGCACCCCTTCCCTCATTTCCGCCGCCGGGATCGTTTTCAGCGACTCCGGGTATAATCCCGTGAGCAATTTGTTTTGTTTTATCTTCAATTTTATTTTATTTAAAATGAAATTATTATTTTTTTGTTTTTCGTCCTGGCAATGAAATAACATGGATTAAAAATATTTTTTGTGGAGTTAAAACGAATGAGCTCCGTCCAGGTCATTTTACTGATCCGCTTGGTGCTGGGGCTCTTGCAGTTAGATTGAGACCACAGAAGAGGGGAGGGTATTTTCACCTAAAGCTAGGAGATAGGATCAGCTTCTTAACGGAGTTTTGAGCCTGCAGAAGACTTTGTGGAACTATGGCCTAAATAGCGGGAGCAGCTTACGGCGTCTTTGAATTATGTTTTGATTTTTCTTTGTTTTTCTCCATTAATTGGCTCAAGAAAGGTCTCCACTGGGCCTTTCACTGTTACTGGCTCCTAACTGCTCCCGTTCCACCACATCTGCTGGTGTTGCTTTTGCTAATATCAGGCATGAAAAACATGTATTACTACTCTGTTCAAAATTCTCCTTGAACTCAGTGCAAATGTCATGACTGAATGCAGCAGAGTGTAAATATTACATCTCTCTAGTAATTTCTTAAGGCATTTTTAGAAGGCAGAATTGAAATGCTGTGTTTTCATTCAGATAAAAATGTCTTAGGGATCCATCAGTATTATGCTTAATTTCTACAGTGCTTAAGACTTAACACAAAGACTGTGTTAGATGTTACTTTTGTTTCCGGAAAGTTTACTATACTGAACATCACTGCATCAGAAACTCCTGCCTATTTAATGCTTTCTTCGTCTTCTCCTGTGGTCTAAGTCAATGGCACAGACTTACTAACAGAGCTCTGTCAGCATCCTTAGAAAGCAACGATGCCAGAGGAAAATTTTTAAAGTTTTGAAATTTCACATCCCTGCTAGCCCACACTGGAGAGGGCTCTATAGCACAACACTGTAAGAACATTTAACCCAAAACCATGCCAGCTGTTTCAGCAATCTATAAAGCCTCTTTACATATCAGTTCTTGTCTTCATGCTATTCAATAGTTTTACCAATGATAGAGGAAAAAAATTAGTCAGAGTAGTGACTAATGGAGAGGACAGATCACTTTCACAGAACAATCTGGATTCCTTGTTGAGTTTGCACAAACAGTACAGTCAAATTGTAAGAATATACATCTAGGAATAAAGAATGGAAATCATATTTACAAAACAGGAGACTTTCTCCTGGAAAACTCTTATTGGAGAAGACTTGGGTGACATAGCGAATAATCAGTCAAACAATGAACACGGTGATGCTGGGACCACAGCGGAAAAGGGAATCAATCATTAGATGCACAGAGGTCTGTATGGTAGGAATGAAGTTGTATTTCTTAAATATTTGGCACTTGTCCACCCTAGACTATTATAATGCTTTCTTATTTTTCAAGATCCTACCTGAAACGAACATTTAGAGAAGAGTGACAAAAATGCTTCAATCACTTGGAGAATATAGTGAAAGACTCAGAAGTTCAATCTATCTATTTTATTGAAGAGAAGGCTGAGAGATGACTTGATCACGCTCTTTTGGTTCCTATATAGAGAACAAAAATTTAGTAAGAGCTTTCAATTTACCAAGGCTAAAGTAGATGAAACCCAAAGCAAGATAAATTGCAAATAGAAGATGCAAATTTTAACAGGCCTATTAACCATCTGAACAATATTCCAAGGGTGATGAACTCTGTGTCATTGGAAATATAAAAATTAAAACTGGATGATTTTCTTGTAAAACAAGCATTGATATGGAATTTGAATAGCCTGTGATCAGCATGAGGTTGGACTACGCTATCAGAGAGATCCCTTTTGGCTCTAACCCCCTCACTGCCTGCCCCAAATCTGAACACATTAGTTGCTTTGTTTCTAATACACAACCAGAGCATAATAAGTAGGACCATATTTTTCAAAGATATATTCATTTCCTGAATATCTCAAAGTATGGCATGCAACTTCTCTTGATGACTTTGATAGCACAGAACAGTCTCACTGAATCCTGCAAGTTTTAGTTTTTATTTAAAGAACTTTATTCAGTGGTACAGTTGATCTTGAAACACCTAAATTTGTATATTCTCAGAAAGTGCAAAAGATCAGTTGAGCTACAGAATAATTCAATATTTACATTTTACCTTAGAAGAAATGTTTTTACTGTTTGTCTATTCCACTGCTATTTCCTTCTATTCTTAGTAAAGTCATATAAATTTATGCTGCGATGATTCACAATCCACAGAATTAAACTAAGAAACAAATTCAACACATTAAAGACTAACAAGACCAAATTATAAAGATTTTGAAAATTCTGTCACTTCCTGCCTCCTCCTGAAATGTAAAAGTTCCAGTGGCAAAATCCAATACACAGATCTCCACAATTCACTATCCCCTACTTCCAGGCCAATCTCTAGTCTCTCTTAGTCTAGTCAAAACAAGGCAATCTCTAATGCTTTCACCAATAGATTTTTAGCCAGTCCTATAATCCACATTATTTCCCGGAAGCACAGTGAAAAAGTTTTTGTCACTTGGGTTCAGCTACTCTAAAAAAAGGTTAATTCAGAGACTGAAATTAAAGTGTAATGTGACTAAAGAACTTATAAATATGTATTTTATAACTTTCAAACACATTCAAATATGTTTGTATTAAAGTGACAATAGCAAAACACTTAAAAACCCCAACATGATAACTTTACTGCCATTTTTAGGAAATGCATGTCACTACTTGAGAATTGTTCAGGTTACACCACAAGCAACAACTCTGCCTCCATCCTTCACTTCACAGTGGCAGAATTCCACTGGTTGCAGTGTGAGAGAAAACCTCATTTTATAGTCATTCCTCAGCTATCCGCTGTTAACCAAAATGCGCAGCTATTTGGTATGCTCCTGAATAAGCTCTTAAGGAGCTTAGACACATCAGTAGGATCAAGCAGCCTCCGTGTCAGCAATGAACAGCTTCTTAGCAGCTCCTCAGGCATTAGACTCCAGATTTGCAGAGCACTTAGAAATCTGCAGGACCAAAACCACAGAGTCAGCTGCTTACAAGTCTCTTGCCAACCAACTTGCTTGTTTAGGAAGCTAGTACAGACAGCTTCAAAGCATGGCACTTTGTTTCTCTGGAGGTCCAGCAACAGTTCTGCTGAGTAAAACGTGCTGTATTAATTCAGAAGAACCCATGGTGGAGCAGGTCAATCCAGTTTCTCTGCAATCACAGGCAACTCCACCACAGAAGGTTAGTTAAAAGGGTCCCCAGAACATCGCTTCTGTGCTCTCCCCTTTTTCCCCACCACACCACAAAAGCCACAAAATACTGTTCTCTCCTTATTAACACCTCCACTCACCTTCCCCTAATCCAAGCCCAATTAACTTGAAAATATATTTGAGCAAGCATAACTACAAAATCTAATTACTAAAAAATAACTAGGAAATCCATTAGCTCAGTCAATTTCAACAGCCACAGAAACCTTACAATGTCCAGACATTATGGTACTCAAAGGCAGTCATGCTCTCATGGTCCAAATGACTCACTTCCAATTCCAGCACCGGGACTCAGAGGACACATTCAGTTCCCACACTCGAGCTGAAATGCACAATCCTCACTTCAGAAAAACATTAATGTACTAGAAAATTGTATTACGCATTAGTATATGAATCAGAGCAAGGGTTGGGCATTATGCTTGAGAGCTCAGGGTACAGAAGACTGAGGTGGCTAAACAGGGCTGTTCACAGGCATGTATTAACACAGGACTGTACGCAGCCTGAGGAAAGCTGAAGGATGACAGAAGGATGACGTACAAATGTTCCTTGGGGTTATTTCACTGGGAGGTCTGAGGAAGAAACAGAACTGGATGTTTCATGAGTAGAAAGAAAAAAGGGGATGCTGGGGGTAAATGAAGTGTTCTGTACAACGTTTTACTATTCATCAAAAGAGCACTTTCTCTAGAGAGCTCTTCCCTTCAGAGGTGAACAAAAGGCAGTGAAAAAGAAAATGCTATGAGAGAGTACTTGATTAGCGGCCTGACTGGGGGACCAGGGCTCTGCAGAAGTACTGAGAAAGATGATTTTTTTAAAAAGAGCCGAGAGAGTCTGGAGTTAATTCTGGTGGAGGAGTCTAATTCCTTATTTCCAGCTCTCATAAATAGTCAACTCATTGAATTACCCGAACTTTATCTTTTGCCACTGCACCTTTTATCTGCAGTGTATCAGTGGGTAATATCATTTACTTCATGATAAATATGTTTCAGAATTTAAACATGAAAAGCATGGTAGCTCACTTCTCATTTCGGATTCTGTTTTAGGTTACCTGCACATTCATGCCAACACAGCAAACATTTACAATTAGAAGACAAAGACTAAAAAAAAAAAAAAAAAAAAAAAAAAAAAAAAAAGGCACTTTTAAAATTATCATTGAATAGTCAATTTCTGGAATGGACTGAATTTTGTGATAAGACTCACAATAATAAACATGGATAAATTCATTATTTGTCCAGTAATGTTTAAATCAGAGATGATTATAATTAAACCTGAACAGATGAAGTCTGTATTTTGTCAAAAGAAGAAGTGTCCAACCATACTCTAAACTTCAACTTAAAACTGATCTATAATGAACTGAATAATGACAGATTATTGCATTATATGAAGATCTGTGATCGGAGTTCAGTGTAGTACATTTCTATGTAGTGTTTTAAAAGCCAAAAATGCTGGTAAGTTAAATTTTACAATAAATTATTAAACTTTCAAATATGCAAATTCATAGGCCAGAAAGTAGTAAGCACAAAACCAAAGGGTTAATAGCAACAAAGGGTAGAAAACAGCAAAATATTGCAATTATCACAAATCCCAGAGTCTCAATATAATTGACAATACTACATCATGTAATAAAAGTGTGAAATATCCATAGACTCTTTGTAATCATATATACTCTTTTAGGTCTGTAAGTCAATTCATATAAAACACCAACAAACGAATAGGTTATTACACTTGTTTTCTATAATAGAAAGTTACAATTTATTTTAAAAAATACAGCCAAAATAGACTTTACAATTTTAGTCAGGTTTCAAGACATTTACAGCGACTTTTATACAACAGCAAGACAATTACAGTGATATTCCAATGCTTACATTAAAATGGATGTACTAGCAAACTAGAAGCCAAACAAAATGAGCAGACCAATGACTGACTTTCGCTGATGCTGAGGATCACAGACAGAAGAAATGTATTGACAGGGTAAATTTGTGACTGCAGATGGTACTGCAATGAAAGTACTTTTGAAAAACTTTAAAATACAGCAACTGTTTTTACCAGGAAGTTACCAGTATGAAACAAGCAACCTGGTCACATGTATATATTTACAACATACATTTTTAAGAAAAATGTTTTGAACTAGTGAGTTCATTATGTATAACACTGCTTCCATCTTTATTGATAGGATTCTAAAATGTATAAATTTACTCATTTTTCCATTCATGCAGTTTATACTAAAAATCACTTTTCTTGCTCTCAAGATTGAAAATTTTAAAGCTGTTGAAAATAAACTTGTCCTTTCATTGGTAAGGAGACTACTGTTTATTGGCTAGTAAATGCCACAGTTTGGTTAAGTCCTGATTGGGTGTGAAAACACTTAAGACTGCTGAAGATCAAAAAGCTGAAAAATAAATTAAGGGTAAAGAAAAATGTTACAAAGTTATTGAAATATTTTAACGCCCATGGTGGAGCGAGTTTCAATATTTGCATTTTTGTTAGTAGATCACCAATGTTGCTGAACAGCATGAAAAAAGAATAATATTAGCCAACCTTTCATTCAGTAGCAAAGAACATTTAATCATAAGGAAAAAAAAAAGACAGTAAATCACAGAGCTGGTAATGTGAGATTACGTCATCAGAACAAATAGCTGTTAGAAACACGAAGGGCCTGAGCTGAAGGTAATTTAATTGAGCAGCAGTTATCTTAAAAAAGCCAGAAATGGAAACATGCATATTCATCCCTGTATTAATTTATCTGCTTTAAAGTTACCATTCCTGAGAAAACCCACCTTATGCCTCGTTCCTTATCAAAAGCATGAAATTTATAGTTTAAGAACTCAAAATGATTAATGAAAAATCTTGACGAGCAAAGTGAATAACATAGAAGCAACAACCTGCACTATGGGATCATCATGAAGACAAGACAGATTACTTGCCAGGCAGCATAGGGCAGTCTGTACCCTACCTTAAGCCAATACTGAACTGAATAATGAAGGTTTATTATTATGGAAATTTTAAGAAAACTTTGGAAAAGAAGATTACTTACCCGTAGCTGGAGCTCTTTGAAATGTGTTGCTTTTATGCACATGCACTCTACAGATGTCCAAACACCAGAGGTATTCAAGATCAGAAACTGGGGGGTTTTTGGCCCTCAGAATACTGCAAGCATATACTCACATCTTTCTCTTCTCTTGCACTTGACAGCAAGTATAGAGGGTATAATATCCCGACAAATCAAGGGAGAAGGGTATACGGTTAATGAATATATGGACAACACATAAGTAACTGGAATCTCTTTGAAATAACTAGGCGCTCCCTGGGCCCATATTCTCAGAAAAAGGTGGCTGGGGGAGACTTTTTTGTTCTTTGGTTGAAGGCTTCTTGAACTTGTTAAATCAAGTTCACTAGATGAATGAAGCTCCAACTGTCCAGTTTGCAAAGATAAAAAATAGCTATTACTGAACAAAGTCCCAAATGTAGTCAAAGAACTATTAAGGGTATATTCTGATTATTGACGGTGACTAAATTGTATTGTTTTCAAAACAAATGTAATACAGTTTGTTATCTAGTTCGGAGATTTCCTGTTTGATTTCTCACCTGTCAAGATAACTAGATTCAAGAATGTCTGAAAGTCTCTGTCCTGTGTAAATAAGACGACAATACTCTTCATATTCCCTCATGACCCAACATTTGAAGGGAAGTCTCAGGCCTAGAAATCAAGGATTTGAAAAGAAAAATATGGATAGGTTAATTTTCTGGTTTAGATGATCTGGCAAAAATCCTAGATGAAGCCCAAGGGATTCTCCAGGAAAAGAATAAAAGGTGTGGGAGCGGAAAAAGTCAAACCCCATTGGGGTTTGGATCTCCTGCTGTCCTGCAGAGATGACAGGCATCAAAAAACAGGAGGAACATGTTTCAAACACCTGAATTTTAACAGTCTGATGTGAAACGCAAGACCAAGATTCTTGTGCTCTTGAGTTAATGCAGCTTAAGAAAGAGAAAAGACTACTCTTCTCTTGACCCAGCAGTCAGTAGTGATGGTAGTCCATGCATTACTGAAGAAGGCTAACTTGTCTTCAAAGAGGCTAGGGGACAGAGGAAGCAAGAACAGAAGTAATCCAGAGAAAATAAAGTTCTGTGGCCTTCTCCTTCAGAACACCTCTCTGATGAAGATGGATGAGCTGCAGAATTCAACTGCTAAAGATCTACCTCTGTAGAAACACTGGTATTTCCTCAACTGTTTCTGTGGTTTGAAGGTACCATGCAAGAGGCCAGATCAACTGAATTTTTTGGCCAGCTATAAACAAAGAACTGCATATCACATCAGAGACTTAAACTCTGGAGTCAAATATTTCTGCAAGGATCTGTGAGATATTTACAGAATCTACTAATTTTAGACGGAAAACAAGCTTTTATTTCCATCTGGGCTACATGAATCTGGAGAACAGTGGTGTAAAGAGGTCCAATAGACCTGGAAAATTATTTCAAGAATATATTGAATGCCTGGGGAACCAACTTCAAACTATTCAGGAGTAACCTGCTGTCAGCTTCCTTAAAAAGTTTAAACTCAGAGGACAGTAAGTCTCCTATGCCTGTTATGTCCTGAAATACAGATGGGGCCAGAAGAGGGTTAGGAATATCACAGGGCTAGAAAACAGTGCCAGAATTTCTAAGCAGAGATGAATTGAAGGATGATACACCTCCCATCTGCACCTTGGTTTTAAAGATAGCAAGATGGGCCCATATTCTCAGAAAAAGGTGGCTGGGTGAGCCATACCCATAACCACTGGGGAGGGAACAAGCACAATGTATTGGCAGAAACATAAGCCCTGCTTATGAGATGCATGCCTCCTGGATGGCATAAGCACTGAAGAGAAGTTGTCCTCATACTGCATGAACTCCAAGCAACGTGAAAGAAGAGCTGAAATCCTGCACCCTACGAGAGGTGGGACGTGGGAAGGGCTCAGCTGCCATGGCCAGCTCCAGCACCTGAGGTCACCATCCAGGAAATCATCAAATGCCATGGCAGACTGAGGAGAGATGATTCAGTCCCGTCAAGGGTCCTCAGCAGTGAGTGCTTTGGTCTGCAGTACTGAGCGTGACTGCTCCTAAAGTACAGCCTCAGAATACAGAACTTGGGCAGAGGAAGATATGAGCAGCTCACTTACTGGAATTAAGAGAACAGAGTAATTCACTGTCAGAGGCAGTTCTCTGATCCTTTTTGGCTGATTAAGATTCTCAGGTGCTGAGAAAAACTACAGAACTCACCGAAGCCTCACCTAGTAGTCCCTCAGTGCTGGTTTGGCCTTGGAGTTGCTGGTGCAGAGTGAACTCAGGCCTCTCTTACAGCTGAGCTTTTGGCTAAGCAATTTTGGCACAATCATGTGTTTCTTGATCAGTCAAAGGCTCTTCCCAATGTTGCCAGAGAAACAGACGACTCAGGATAAGCAGACCTGGGCCTCAATCGAAGATTTTGACAATCCTAAATGCTAGTGTCACCATCACTTTTACTAGGATACTTCTCTCATTTTAAGCAACAGATATTACATTTTCTAGGGATTTATAGCTTCCTGTTGCAAAAGGAAGCAAGAAGAGCCCACATCAGTGTTACATGACAGCGAGGTGCATGCCTCAAGACAGAAAAAAGTTTGAACCTACCCTTAGATAGAGCCATAGAGTACGATCAGGCAAGGTATACCAAGTGTTTAGACCCATTTCTGATAAGGAAAGGAAAAGCAGGGGAGACCGTGAAGATAAGGAAGGAGAGTGGATTCCACAAATTCAAATTTAAAATATAATCATATGAGACTGGTTGGAAAAGAGAACTACATAGCCAAAGGCTAACCATAATAAACCATTCCCCGAATCCTATGTAAGGATAAAGAGGTGAACAGATGCACAAAAGTCCAAAACCATGCTTTTTTCTTACAGAGGTGGTTAGAAGATATTAGAGGCTCCTGGAATGCCTCTGTCTTTGTGCACTGAGTATGAAGGAAGGAGGGGTAGTGCGAACAAGCTTTAACTTCTGAGACCAAAAAAATAGGAGGCTGCTCTCTTTGAATGCTTGCAATACACACTTCCCTGTTAGTTTTCCATAGGTCTACCAACACATAACACTACAACATATTTATGTATTCCTTTGCATCCACAAAACAATGAGTACTGACCCTTTGCAGTTTCACTTTTAATCAACTGCACCACCATACAAAGAGAGTATTTTTCAAATGTGAACTTTCTCCAATTTCTCTGCACTTGAAATGGTATCCACTGTTTCATTCAGCAAAAAAATGAATCTCTCTTCAAAACAACAGAAAAACTGAGCCTGATTCCAAAGGTCTTGTTTCCATGGAAACACTGACCTTTTCAGGACCTCTGATCATGTATGTTCCATTCAATCAGTGAGAAAGAACTAGCAGCAAAACACTGGAAACACAACTCAGAGAGGAAAGTTAATTTATTTATCTAAAACATCAAACTAAGTTGTGATACCTTAGTTCAGTCAAAGCTTCTTCAGTTTCTTCACAAGCCTGGACTTCATAAACAAATATTCCAAGTTCATCTATCTACAAAAATAGGATGGACAATTCTTGATTTTCTTCAGATACCAAGTTAATTTACAAGTCCTTGAAGATCAGATGAAAAATAGGAAGTGATCCTATATTCCTTAAGACACTCCACCACATTTCCCAAGTGTACAGGAAAGGAGGAATTTTAGCCTTCTTTTGAAAGGTGCTTGGGAAGGCTTATTGTCATCTCTTGGAGACAGGGTATGCATTTACATCACCATGACTGCCATGGTACAGAATCCTTGATTTCTACTTTTATACGGCATGACCAATTATTTGAGAGTTGTAGTCCGCTGTCTCCATTCGCAGAATATATGGGATGATGCTATCAATCTGAACATTTCCAATTAGTCCTGCAAAGAATAGCTCTTCGGTAATAGCAGCACTCATCAGTCTAAGAGCTGGCAATCGGAGAAGAAGTCTAGACAGTCTGAAAAAAAAGTTTGGTAAAAAGTGTTATGCAATTGTGGTCACGCATTTTGATGTGATTCACAATTATGTTATCAGTAAGAGAACAGAAAAAATTAACAAGGGACAACACCAGTCAAAATTCAATATAAATAGTTCACGAAAGGCATAGATAATTAAGCCAACAGATTATATAATTTATGGCCAGTCATATCTTTGACAGTACAGACAAAAAAGTGAACGCACAAGTCAATGTACATGGATTGTATAGTATGTTTGGACTTAGACAAACAATCAAATATCCCAAGAGGGTGCAATTCAAAATGCAAACATTTAAAATATTTCCTTTTTAAAATGTAAAATACACTCGGGCCTTGATTTTGGAAAGTAACAATGAATGAGCACATACATAATATAAGTTCACTAAATGTAATTTCTTAACAAGATTTACATATTTATTACAAGAAATATTGCACAAATCAAGATCACAGATGCTCTGAAAAGAGAATCAAATGAGGTAACCATATAAGTTTACACACCTGTAAGTATCATCCGGATATGCTTTTGTTATGTAGTCTTGGAACTCCATGTAGGCCTTTTCCTGAAATTTCTCAATCTGTACTACGTTTTCAAGACCAGGGTGATCTGAAAGACACTCTACATTGTTATACTTGTTCTATATAAAATGTGCTAAAATCCATACAGATTATCTAATTGTAAGCATGCTCAGATGATTATTTAGTAGCTGTTTCCAACAGTTTTAATAGGACACCTCTTTACCTCCTTTTTGATGTTGATGTTTTACTGAATTGCTTATAAATACAACCAGACACTCTAATGAGTTCAAATAAATGCAGTGCTTGCAATATTTACAACAATCTTGATGATACAGCTGTGTTCTCTGTGTTGCAGTAGAACAGCATTGTTCCAGTGCATTCATATTTTTCTGGAAAATTGTATGCACAAATAGCATTTGGATCAGAGGTGAAGAATAAAATTAGGATCAGTTGAAAAAGCAAAATAAAAGGCTATGAGCCATTTATTGCCTAACAACTCCAGAAGATATGTTTTTCAGCTGTCTGTGCAAAATTTTCCAAGGTTCTAAGTATAATTTTCAGCATTGATTTAAAAATTTGAAATTTAAATCTCGGTAAAAGAAAGGGTATTAATCCAAGTGCCAAGTCACATTTGGAAATTACTCTCTAGTACTTCTGAACATTTTACATGGTCTATAATTTATTATCTATCTGGTTTAATGCAAGTATATTACTGTCATAATATCATGACAAATCTCAAATTGTATTTCTGAGATGGGATCATAAATGATTACTGCTAACAATCACTTCTCCTCTCCAAATATATGGCCTGCCTTCACCAAAACCAGGAGTTTTTGGTCTAGCTCTACAGCTGTGGAAGCGTTCTGAGCAGTTTAGCAGTTACGTGATACATTCGATTCCCCTGAACCCACCATTTCACAGATAAGTATCTTGTCTTGTCTAGTAATTCAGATATTCCTTATCTCCTTAAACCTGACAGAAAGCATGATTTCAAATTAATGCACAGGACAAGAGGTTAGCAGGGTTGTAAAGAAGCAACACATTTTGAAGAATTACTACATACATGCAATGTACGTTGCTTCATGACATTGCTTTTGAAACAACATCAGAAACACAGCTAGAAGTCAACTTCCCAAAACAGTAGTTTGAAGAACACTACTGCTTTGCTCGTAGCCATTTATGATGATGCAAAGCCTTCTAGGTACTCCTTTGCACTCATCGCTTTGCCTAAGGCTGTCTTGTGACTATCAAACAGCTGGCTTGGCACAGCAGATTTTCAGTAATCTTCCAGTCTCCAGCTACAGAAGACAAATCAGCAGGGACCACTAAAGCTGACATTCTTACCTTAGGACTCTGCTGCATGTGCAGCCCAGCCCCATCCTGTAGGGGAGCATTAAAATCCCCGATATTGTAATATTTGGCCTGTGAATCATTGCCAGAACATCTCTCCTGCTCAAGGTACTGGTATAAGTTTCATGACTTCGAGAGATATGAAGATTTTTTTATGCAGCTCACAGGATCAAAAATATTGGCTATGAAACAGTACATTACCATTAAAGCAGCTACACATCGTTAGGTATGTGATCTGAAAGCACCTGAGCTAAAGAAAACTCAGCTCAGTGATGTGACCTGATAGTCTTTTCCTGAGATTTTTTTCCTCCTACCTTTTGTATTGCCAAATGTAATTGGAAGGAGACAAATTAATTTCAGACTAAACAAATAAGTAAATATTGCTTTGCAAGTGTAAGCTTTCTAGGAAAATATTTTCTGTTTTCTAACAGAACTGGTTTCTTCAAATATGCCAACAGATTCTGCCATAAAACCTAGTAGACATGGTGCTAGAAGAATGGACTTGAGGTATTCTTCCATCATTTTCTTTCTTTTCTGGAGCAGCCTTCAGAGCTCCAGGAATGGCATGAAAGGACTGTTTTGGGGTAAGGAACATCTAAAGTAGAAGTCAGTCTACTGAAAGCATGATCTACTACAATTAAACAAGCAAACATTCACCCTCTCCTCCTCCCCGCTTAAAGAAAACCCCTAGCTCTGCTGAAGTAATAGCAAAAGTCCAGACAAATGTAAAGTCCTTAGCAGATAAGGACTGTTAATATTGCAATTAGATCCATCCTAGCTACTGCTTATCAGAAAACTGAAATAGTTCTTGTGCTTTAGCGGACTGTAAAAGCAAGCACATAAACACATGCAAGATTGTTCCAGTCATGAGGACTGAGACCAGGGATTAGGTTCTATAGTGAAAGCACTCAGGATCTGATTTTCCTTTAGAGGTCCAGAATAAAAAGGAGGTCTCTCTGGAATACCTTCTGGGAACTTCTTGTCTTTACTGTAGGGTTCTGGCATTACTTATACTGCTTCTTATTTGCAAGAAGTCCTTTCACCTCAAAAGTCTTCCATTAATGCAATATTAAAAGAGGAAATGGAAGATAGGCAAAGTTTTGCTATGCACTTAGATGAATTCCATGGATTTCTGCTGATGCTGCCACTTTCACTGAGAGATGTGGATCCTCTTTGGAGAAAGAGAAATTACCATATATGAAAAGAATCATGTAAAGATGAGGGAAACTGCAAAGCAAGAGCCCCACAATTCTTATATACATATATAGTTTATATATGTATACACACACACACACGTACATATGCGTACACATATGTAAGAAAACCTGCTTGAAATTTACATTTTGGAAGTGTCCCAGTTCCAGAAGTTTTTCTTGCCTCAACTAATACCTCTCTGAAAGGGTGAGCTGCAACAGACTAGAAAAAGAGAGTTCTTCTGAAATCTAATAAACCTGACAAGAACCAAATACCCGCTTCTCCTCCATATCTGGGGTGGCCAGATTTATGCTGAATTTTCCTGCCAGAGCCTGTCCTCTCATGGGATAGATTTTTAGAAAAACTGGTACTTTAAGAAATATTTGTTCTCTCTGAAGAACTTCTGTTTGCTATTTTAATAGAGTAATCTCCATCAATTTGATGTTGCACTATGGTCAGCTTGACTGCCACACCATGGAGTAGACGGCGTGCCTCTGAAGTCAAGCCATACTTTGCATCCTTTCCCTATCCACCTAGAGAAATTTTCTTGCTTAAAAGAATGAGCCTTTACAAGCCCTATGGTTTTTGAAGAAATTGTCATTTTCCAGTCTTCATAACCTATACTGATTAACATTAAATACAACAGCACAGTCTTCACTGTCATTGAAAAAACATGCAAATTAAAATACCAAATTAGGATATTTGAATATCCTACACTGCAGATGGGGTAGTCACTAAGATTAAGATAGCTTTTTAAAATTCACTCTGGTCTTTTCTATGGGACATCAGTGTCTAAAAAAGGTAGAGCAATGAGGAATAAGCAAGCTGTTGATGCTTTTAAAACTTTCTAATGCAAAATGGAGTGATTGAAGATTTACTTTCTAAATATGACAGTGAAAAACTCCTGCAGATACAAAAGTATTTGAAGTTTATATAGTTTTATCCAGAGGTGTTTTTTTGTTTTTATTTTAAATCTCTAAACGCTGAATGATGAATCTAAGACCTGGAATATACTGGAGAAATTTTTAAAAAATTAATTTTAGTTTTCCACAGTCCGCCCAGGCATATGTGTTATATAATCTATCTGATCAATCGTTAACTATTTTAACCAGAGGACCCTTCCTCCTCCATATTGTGGACTTGTCTCTCAGAAGGAAAAAATAATCATTATTTTATTTTATCTTTATTGTCTAAAGTATGTCCATAAACCTTGTTTAGAGTATATTATTAAATACTGGTCAGAAAATAGAAATAGCAAAATAAGGGAATTTTTGTGGTGTTCAATCACCATATTCAGAAATGCTTTATATACTAATTTATTTTCATAATACCCAGGTGAAGTGAGATGATATATTACTGTAATTTTACATGTGGGGAACCAAGGCTGAGAGAGATTGTGTTTCATACATTAAAAACTCAACTTCAGTTCACCTCAGTTGCATGTGCAAGAACAACACTTCTGAAAATTAAACTCCAGGTCCTCAAACAGTACCCCAGAAAGGAGGCATATGATTAAAGGTAATCAAGGAGGTGTGTGTGGGGGGAATCAATGGCAGAGGCAATGGTAAAACTTAAAAGATCCAAAGCAGCATTCAGCTCTTTTCATTAAAAGATTAACCCTCCTCTTTCTACAGTCCTCTGCCTCATTCATTACATATCTTCCAAGATTCCTCAACAAGTGAAGCAGGTAACTGTAGCTGTATATAATGAAACAGGCAGAAGTTAAATGGCAAAAAATAGCATATAGATAAATAATTCATGACTGTCATCATACTGTTTTTGTACAGAACTTAGCATAGCTAGATTCTAATTCTGAAAAACAAAGATTTTTAGGTATTACAAGTGAGCTAATCTCAGTTCCTACTCAGCCTACTTATCTGATGTTACTTCCCCATTTTCCAAAAATCTGTTTCCAACTTTTTCCCTTTCTTCGTCACCCCTTAAAAGAATATTAAGAAAAACTTATCTAAAAATATGGCTTTGTGGAAAACACAGCAAATTTTTAGTAGAGAGTTTTAAATAGACTTTAGACCACTGAAGACTTTGTAGTCATAGTAAAAGAATAAAGTTTTACATTAAGAATAATTACATACCAGGACTGAAGAGGACGATTGCTTTCAAGTAAGCATATTCATATCCATCCAGGCAAAGCTTTACCATACTGTTACAGAACTCTTGCAGTTTGAAGATATGCTCCATTACTAGTTTTCCTCTGTCTGTTGGCAGCTTATCTAAGTTAACACACACACAAAAATGTAAAAACCCCAAAGTCAACACACGTGCAAAAATGTGGTCACGTTGGATTGTTTAAAACTAAATGTGCTCCTCACTTATATTAGATTCAAACAGCAGGAAATCTAAGCCATCTATAGACTCATAGAGTGGGTCTGAATAATCTAGAAACCAGTTGTGATTGAATTGTGATTATGTGATTAGGACTACCACTTTTTTTTTTTTTTTTTAACGCTGCTGTTGCAGATCTGTGCCCTACATCTTAGAATCAATGAGGTAGGTTGGTGTACAGTTTCATGGGTTACTTTAGTCAAAGATCATGCCATTGCTGAAAAAGATGATGTCCCAGAATGAATTCTTCAGTTCCTTCATTATAAAAGAAGAGGAAAAATCTATAGTTTAGTGGGTTGTTTTTCTACAATTTACCAGCCTGTTTTTGCATAGCATTGAAGACAGAGAATTTTCACACATGTAACAACCCTAAAAATCTAGTTAACCTGAAAATGCTAAGATTTTTGCAAGTGTATTTACCTTATTAAAAATGTGCTAGGCTATGAACAGATGAAGACTACATTATTTTTGACTGATTAGCTTTTAGAGCTGAGAGCCTTGCAAGCATTAACAAGCACACAAAGATTAGGCAAAAGACTCCATGCACTGCAGTTTGAATACTCCGCAAAAGAATATTTCTTTCACTGAATCACAGAATCACAGAATGGCTGAGGTTGGAAGGGACCTCTGGAGATCATCTAGTCCAACCCCCCTGCTCAAGCATGGTCACCTAGAGCACATTGTACAGGATTGCGTCCAGGCGGGTTTTGAATATCTCCAGAGAAGGAGACTCCACAACCTCTCTGGGCAACCTGTTCCAGTGCTCTGTCACCCTCACAGTGAAAAAGTTTTTCCTCATGTTCAGACGGRATTGTCTGTGTTTCAGTTTGTGCCCGTTGCCTCGCGTCCTGTCGCTGGGCACCACTGGAAAGAGTCTGGTCCCATCCTCTCGACACCCTCCCTTYAGATACTTGTACACGTTGATAAGAACTCCTCTCAGCCTTCTCTTCTCTAGGCTAAACAGGCCCAGCTCTCAGTCTTTCCTCATAAGACTCACTATACAGTAAATTAAAGAGCAGGCCAACTGGCATCTCTTTCATTTGAAAGAAAACCATGCAAAAGATCTGCATTTGCAGGATGTATGATTAGTAAGGAAGGAAGTATGTTTAGTGTAGATCTGCCAGGAAGACTTGTATTGCTCTGACTGGCCACAGTGATGTAACAGCAATTAAACAGGTGATTTTGGTGAGAGATATTTTAAGAAATCAAGAACGCCTCCAAACAAAATTCCAGAGTTTGGCCCCTCCAGGGGTACAAAGCATGACCTTTTTTTCTTGCAGACTGCTAAATGACCTAAAAATCTTCTTGAAAATACTGTGTGGGAAACCAAAGGTTCAGTCACTTGTGATTAGACTAAAACACAGACACAATCCAACTGGCAATAAGTTCTTTTGATCTCAGAAGTAGACAGCAGAAATGGATACCTATGGATAGACAATGTTGAATGTGTAGCCAGGCTGCCTTCAGTAGTCGGGGACAAAAATTTATGCCATGTGTTGTTGCTGCTTGTTGGGGTAATTCTGATGATCTCTGTGAATTAAGGCATCTAACATTGGCATCTAATGTGAAAAGTACCTACTCATTCCAATTTTCTTCTATGAATGCAGAACATGGCCCAAGGAACCAGACTCAGGAAGCCTTCATAATTGTAAWAGACATTATCAATTTTTAAGAACTGGCCCTTAAAAGACAAGTCTTCTCTGTTTTAAACTTGCATATAAACCTGAACTACAAACAGAATGTCCTCGTAAATATGGTAAGAGCACAAATCTAGAACTGCTCACTGGGATGTTGCAGCAGAGACAGGATTGGGGCAGGTAAGTCAGAACAAGCTTTGAACCTGGTATCARATTCTAATAAAAGATTTTGGAAATATTYCCCTTGGCTTTAAAGCCTTTTTAGAGAAGGAGTTCAGATCTGCAGTGCTGCCAAACAAAGATAGCATAGGGCATTCCTGTCATCTGCAAGCAGTAGAGGCAAATTTCAAAGACAGGCAAACCTCAAAGTCATCGTAAAAACCAAGACCACCACACGCTAAGAAAGAAAGATGCAATATCTATGAAATACAGATAGCAACGAGCAGCTAAACTTGAACTTAGCTAACTGTAGTCTAAAACTAGTATACAGAAGTGAACAAGCCCAGCTATGTAAAGAAAGTACATGAAGAAGGCAGCATTAGGTTGCTTTGTTCTCACAGCTTTTAACAGCAAGGAAGAGTTAGGTCAGTCTCTACTCTGCACACTTGGCACAAAGGACTCATATTCACAGTACATTTATGTTCTTAAAGATGATGCGGTGTTGAAATATTCCTATTTTGAGCTGAAGTGCACTAAGAGCAGAATTCTATTAGCTACTACATAGACACACAATTTAAAAAAGCAGTAAATACCAACTCATGTYAGAGAGACTGATAAACATGKTTTTTTAATTTGGGGGAAAGGAAGTATTAGCATAGCTGACTTKCAGAAAATTGTTAAGAACTTCCATCTTGTGGACTGTATATTCTATTACTATTTTGTCTCAGTGCTACTCACTAAGCTCTACAAAGATTAAATTTACATTAAYARTTGAAAGATAACTAATAACTTCTGCCCAGTTCAAAACTTAAAAACTATGAAGTTACTTTGCAGATCTGGGAATACAGACAATATGCACCTTACCTTGCTGTAAACTGCCATGAAGGTGATTAACAAATGCAGTTAATATAGTTGCCACATTCATCACTTGTGAACATTGTGCCAGACCAAGTGTAAAAAGTTCATTCCAGCAGGCTTTTACTAATGATATGCTGTTATCCTGTCTATTAAAAAATACAATAATTTCACTTAATAGGACCAGCCATTTGTATTTATATAGCTTTTCTAATTTAAAGAACACTTCATGAAACATTCACCTAATTCAATCATTGCAACCAGTACCAAAATGAAGCCAAAATCTAAATCAAATACCTCAAAAGTATTTTTATTTTCATGCTAGAATTAAAATACTTGTTTTAAAGTGACATTTGTATAGAAATCATTTTTGTTTGAACGATAAAGGCAATAGGCAATCTCTATCACAAAAACAAGCTAAGTTACACCAAATGACAACTATCAAGGCATATTCCATCATGCAAGTTTTAACAGGATTTACCCTAATTTTTAGACAGCATTTACAAGGAAGAATGAAAAGAGTTTACATTCTTCCTGCATTGCAGATGTAGAATAACTACACAATGGTCTATTTTTTACTTGAAATATGGCAGATTGGTGGAATTTTTTAATTAAAAATAAGAACGCACATGTGAAGTGGAACACATGAGATCGAGTTCCTAAGCTTCTAGACTGCTGTCTTCTGCAGCCCTTCCATGTTTGGTATCAGCTTTGAAATAGGGACTTAAAGGTACAAATAAAAGTTGTGAGGATTGGTTTGTTGTACGAATTAATCCTTAAATTAAGTTTCATATTTAGTGATTTTTTTTTTCACATGTTGAAGCCTAAAATCAGGTATGTCAATCCATATTCAGGTGCTTCTAAATTAGTAACCTAATGTTCAGTAATGCCAAGCATCTCTAACTCATGGAGTTCAACAGGAGCTCAGTACCTGAAAAGAAAATCCTATCAGTGAGAAGTCAAACTCAGGTACCATGTTCCACAGTTTTAGCCAGTAAATATAAAAAATGCAAAGTTAAAAGAAGCAAAGACCTACCAAAGAAGAAAAGCATATTAAAGCTAGGATTTCAATTACAAAAATATGACAGAATGCATTTTTGCAAGAATGTTAGTGCAATCTTAAGAAAATTTCTGATGATTTATTGTAATACTATTTATGTGCCAAATGACTGATTAGTGTAGAGTTGTCCTGTAATGGACACAGAGAGCTTATCTAGGTCAGTATTGTTAGTGTGATCCAATTCTTGTTACGCTGTGATACTACACACGCAGCTCCTATGCATACTTGTTGCATCCTCTTTCAACTCCTGTCAAAGGGACCGTGCTGAGGTACAGTGAAAATATGGTGTACTGGTGTACTCAGCCGATACGTGCTCATGTAGACAACAGTATCATCTAGAACGACTTTATGGGCTGATCAATCTTAGACCAGAACCAGCTGATCAAACTTAAGCAGCCTCAAAGAACTACAGGGCGTAACCAGCCTGATTAAGGTTTCGGTAGGACTCCCTCTTGCCCTGCGCAGATCCTTGTGCAGAAGATGAACTAAGCAATAACGTGGTATCATTAACTAAATCAGCATGACAAAGACAGCTGTCTCGCTGAGACTAAGGAATCACTGCCAGAGGAAGAAATCACTTGGATAAAATCACCCGTCTTCCTTACAAAACTGTTATTGTGATTTTGCTCTGGCTCATCAACTCCTCTCAATTACTAGTACCAAGAATTTCTTTTCATTTGAAAAGTGAAATGAGTCACCCTGCTAGAAGTTAAAATTATAGTACGTAATGTACTCAAGTTTAAAAAGCTGCATTAATTTAAAAAAAATTCCACTTGAAAACACTGTTAAGATTTTAAGCTTTTCAAAAGGCAAATTGTATATTCATGTTAAGTGGTGTTTAAATATACTGTTGCCCATGATCTTGATTGGGGCTGGAAATGCTAGCACAGGTGAATATCAACACTATTAGCACAGCCTACTCCTTCATTTTCTTATTCAAACATCCAAATATATTTGGAAGTAACTTACTCAAAAAATCATGCAGATTTTCTATAAGTATTTCCACTTCACCTGATAAGTCTTTTCAGAGAGAAAGTTCTTCTGTGAGACTTTTTAAAAAAAACATCATTTTTTTACATTGTTTTGCAGCATCTCTGTGTTACAAAAGACTTTTAAAAATGAACAATGATGCAATTCACTCTGCTAATTTGCTAAGTACTTCAAAATTCTGCAGGGCAACAGCTTACATTAAAAATCAAACATTATGTTTATGCTTCTACCTTCCTTTTCCCCCCTATTGTTTTATTTTATAGAATTTTACTGCATCTTTCCCAAAAACACAGGCTTCAGTTACACATAATACAATATTTTTTCTTAAACAATGTACAGTCGTTTGGCTTGAACAAATGGTAATCACGGATCATCCTGCCTTTGAGAAGCTTTCTGGAAAAGGGGACAAACCTTCCATTTAAAAAGGAATTCTCATTGCTACCACAGAGTCATAAACTATTTTGATACTGAATTCAAGAAAAACACTAGATGAGAACAGAGAAGGACAGGAAGAGATTTCTGGTGAAGACCAACTGGATTTGTACTCCATTTGTGTCACAGCTGATATACTATCTTTACTTGTTTGATGTGTCTTCATAAAATGACTTGTGAAAGTAACATAAATTACTTTTCCCCATACTGTTTGGAAATGTTTTCTCATGACAGTCAGCAATGTACTACTACACAGCTTAAGAATTTTAGGTGACATACTAAATTCTGCTGGAAAAACTGGATGTTAAGATAACTGCAGAGAGAATGATAAAAATTACTTGCTGCTTACAGCAACAATTTGTTTTTGGAAACTCCCTGGCAGTTAAAAAATTCTGAAGGCTTGCTGAACCTAGCTAACATTTCTCCCGTATAGTTTAATAAAGACAAAATTATTACTACTAATTCACCTACAACAACAGCAATATTTGGAGCTCCAGAGATCAGATTTTTTTGGTGACTGCTTGATAGGCATCTTAGTTCAGGATGTAACTATTCACAAATGATAGCAAGTCTGATTTACTGAAAAAATTAAAGAAGTGGCAGTGTACAGACATTTGATCTTTATGAATCTGCTCCTTTTTTCTTCAAAACCCAACCAAAGTAACTAAATTTGGACTGAAGTTGGGAGTAATTTTGAATCAGCAGATTTACCTTCATGCTGAAGATCTATAAGACATTTTTAATAAATGGTTTTATATTTTAAAATGACCCTGAAAAAGACAGTAAAAGTAGCCAATTAAAAAGCGGGTATTCACAATATGAGAGAATATAAAAACTGATCACTTACCCTAAAGCTTGGAAAGATGGAATGGAACGTGCCCAGTGCATGGACAAGAAAAGCAATCTGGAGGCAGACTCGCAGATATAGTGAACGTTCAGATATTCAGGCATAGGAGATGGCATGGTGAGCTGGTAAAAATAATTAAAAAAAAAAAAAGCATATATCAGTTATTTTACTTTCTTCACGTAAAAAATATCATAAGGAAAATCAGACTTGGTAGTTTCTTTTAGAGAGAAAAAAGGTAAACTTAGTTTTAAAATAAACATGGGATAATCTTGAAACAAAATCAAGTGGCTGCCTTTGTTCCAAATTAGCCACACTGCTATATCTTAATGCAATTGAAAAGCAACAAAGAAAGGGCAAAAATTTTGAATCTTTAGCTTAGATAAGGATTCATGTCTGGGACACCTGGAGATGGAAAATCCCAAATAAACTCAAATTTTGAGACATTCACAAAAGAATAAAACTTTTAAAAGAATTACTGTAAATAGGATCATTTATGAAGTTTCTTACATTTATAAGTAGATAAATATATTAAAAAAATACAAACACAGAGGCACCATACCTTTCCAAATCTTGCCTGAGAGGAGTAGGCCTGAAAATTAGGGGAACTGCCACAATTACTAGTTGGAGTTTCTTGGAAGCAGAGAGGGGATCCTATCTCAGAAAGACCTTTGATTTGTAATTTTTATTATTATTTTATAAAATAGTGTTTTGGTATGTGAATAAAATACCTATATACAGAGCTGCCCAAGTCCTAAAACAGTAATCAAGATACATCTGAAACGACCTTTCTGAACTTATATGAGTAAAATTAGTGTTTTTTCCTTTTCCTTTTTTTCATCCACATGAAGAAAGCAGGATTTGACCTCAAATTGCTAATTACAGTGCTGTAGTTTTATTCTCAGAAGTTAATTCTTTGTAATATAATGGTTCGGCTAAGATTATTAATGGAATCTGACATTTTGTTCTAAAATTAACATTAGAAGTATGTTTATCTGAGTGATCAAAACATGCGCTGATGAGAGGGGCAAAGCTTAATGCAGTGGCTGGTGCTGAAGAAACTTTTGGATAAGCAAGCTTTTGGATTTGTCCATGAGTAACAGGAAGATGAAAAAAAGATGAAAGAATTTCTGCAGGCTTATGAAATGAGAAATAAAGTTAGAAAATATTTGGCCCTCTAATAAAGGAACCAGATTTTCCCTAATGACTAAAGTCAATTAATGCCGTACTAAAATAGGGTATATACACAAAGGAGAAACTGTGACAAATGCATTTAGGAGCTTCAACATCCAGTTAGAGAACACATTACATCTGTCTGATAGTTATTTTGTATTACTAAGTTAAAACGGTCATAAATAGTATATAATAATTCAAAAATCTTAAGTACCCTGAATGCCACGTGTGCATCACTGAGTAGCGGCCCCTCTATTTCAACGATATTCATGCTTGCTTCTCCACCAATCAGCTGTACACTGGCTTCGATACTTTCAGAGTTTTGACATGCTGCATTCTCTCCCGGATTTAATGCTTTTGCAAGAGTATCAAATGCCCTATAAGATAAAAAAAAAGGGGGGGGGGAGCAAATTTCATCTTAGAGAATGTTTCCATTTAGAAGAAACCTACACATCTTCAAGCAGTATTTAGGTGTCTGTTTCAAACAAGCAGAAATGGAAAATAAGATACAATAACATACTTTTCCTACATTCTACCTAACAGAATCCCCAAAATCTCCAAATTACAATGTCTCCAAAACAAAATCAGCAGCAGTTCCTGTTCGCACTAGTCTCCAAAAAATTCACAGTTTTGACATATTGACTGAGCTGGTGAATCACAGTTTGCCTTTCAGGATCTCTTTAGTGGTGTTTACTGAGAGTGTTGGCATGAGTGTTTTTAGCGCATGATCATCAGACTGTTGTTAAAGCAACTTAATGCACATGTAAATTGTACAGATTTTTGCTGCTATGAAGCACAAATAGGAAGAATAATTTTTTTCTGGCTTTTTCATATCGTAAACTATTGTTATGTTATTCAACTTAATTTGAAAAGACTGCTTCTAAATACATAGGAGAAAGTACTCTCATATTTTCAATACCACTCTTAGTATCCTCTAATGCGGGGCAGTGACTCCAGCAAAGACCAAGTCACATGCACAAACATTACTGGCGGAGACCCCAGGATAAGCACAGATGTATTACTCATTATTTTGCTGCCCTGATAATAATAAATAAAAGGGAACACCTGTATATACCACCACTTCATTGTTCCTCTATGCACAAACACACCTGAGAACCAAAACTGACACATCTACACTCATTACAGATATAGAGTCAACCAGTGCCTGCAGACAGATGAGATATCCTGAGAGCAGCATCACTTGTATACAAAGCATCACATGAAAAAACTCATGCACAGATGTCCAAAAGCTGATTCGCAGCCTGTACATAGAGCTGATTCTCATTTTGCGTAGATATGTTTATTGTCACCGAATCTAAAATCACTTTCAAAAATTCTATTATCTAATTTGGTGTCAGAGTGGCAGAATTCTGCCCACCTCCTCTTCCTCCGCATTCTCTTGCTACCTTAAATGTACTAATATACTAAAAACCTGCATGCTTACTATTTTTAACATAACTGTTTACAATCAAAAGAAACAACACAATAAACTAGCTGCTGACACCGATTCAGGCTTGAGATGGTAAATGAACTGGAATCGTTTTTGGTCCTACACTTGCCTATACACCTTTATTTTAGCACATGGAGGTGACTGGGGCATGCACAAGTGGATTAAGTGGATATAGCTGGGAAATTTTCTGTCTCAGGTATATGGAAAGTAGGCATAATGGAAATGCACTCATGTGCAAGCTCTGGAAGTTATACTGCCTGTATCCTGCTAGGAAATCTCAGTGCCAGGTCCTGCGGCTCACACTTGGCAGCGTTATGTAGAGCAGGCAAAACCAGCAGCTCAATGGCAGCTGCTTAGGAAAAACAAAGCATCTTCAGGGTTGCATGCACTTAGCAGGATAATTTTCGATTTCTTTTGCAGCAGGGACAGAAACGTAAGATAGAAAAAGATCTCTCTTTCCCCCCAAAAACTGGCTCCCTGAGTCTGCTGCTGTCAGAGAGACTATTGGCAGAATAAGCCAAAGCAGCCATCACAGATGTCGCTGCCAATCCTTTATTTGTTCTAGTTGAGCCTAAAATACTTTTTTAAATACTCTGGGCAAGTACAGCTGTTAACCTTGTGTGTCGACGATACTTTGTTTCCAACTTACTCTTTGAAGGCTTGCTTTCAAAGGGACCTCTTCCCTTCTGTATCATACTCTTGCAGCAGTAAGTCCATTGTTTTTATTAGGCTCTGCTTCCTAATGCCTCAACGTTGGGGCTCCTGTTCATACATGAAGCCCCAACATCTAAGTTAACTCACATGATCAAACATCTCAAGATAAAAACACTAAGGAAAAGAGTATCTAGAACAAAGCTTGCCTGAAAATTACAAAAATCAAGCCCACAAAGCAAGAAAAAAAGATATAATTAACATTAAAACACATCATATTCTTTGTTAGAAACAAGTTCGGTTGCCTTTTCACCCAGCTCATTCACTAATGGATATATAGGGCTACCGATAAGCTGTAAAAAATGAACATAGGCAATGAAGCCATTATAGGACAAAGGCATATAACATTACAATATATAAGCAGCTGAATGCTAGCAACAGTCGTAGACCAAATTTTTGTCAGCAAAGTGAAAGCTTTGCTATTGTAGCTGCAAGCAATGGAATATAATAAAATACATGAAAAACAATGATACAAGCTGCTTCTTGAATCCTCCCAAACTCATTTTCTTCAGTAAACACCTGTGTATGTTAGATGAAGTTGGTGTAATCCCTGGCAAGGAAATCAATGATTTAGACTAAAATTTTAGTTTCTGTTTGGGTAACAATTTCCCTTCCACAGGAGCATTTGACTTGAAACTCCCTATTGGAAATCTATTTGGTAACCCATTAGAAAAGAGTAGGTATTATCCTGTGTCAGAGCTCTTTTGAGCTGAGCTCTCTGGCTGAGAGACCTTCATGGCTTTTCATAAACAAATTTTTAAAACTGAACAGAAACACTGAAGCCGGCAAAAGTAAGTGTCTGAAAGTGCCTGGAGATAAAGCCATGAAAGGTCACTGTGCAACCTTATTTCTGCATCTTTCTGAACACCCACAGCATTGAGTTTATCAGCATATACTATGATACTCTTTATACAGCATGTTCTTTACCTAGGAGGACATAGCAAAGGTCCGGTCAGCAACTTGCACTGACTTTCTGAGCAGCACATAAACATAAAGGAGCAGAATGAATGCTTTCTGCTTGCAGTCAAACAGGGTACTAGAGCCCCCAGGGGGAAACCATGTACTTGGGTCAGTACAAGCTACTCCACTATATACCAGTCCTTTTCCCTTGATGGATTTACTCCGCGTGCATGTTTTCAATCCAGAATGCGTAATATGGATGTTGTGCAGCAAATGACTACTGGTGAGACAGTTGTCAGACTCCTGCACAAGATGACAACCAAGGAAGAACACGATTGTCATCGAAAGGGTAACTGAATAAGCAGTATGCACAGTATCTTGCATTTATGCTCACCAAAATGGCTCAGTTAAAATCAATCTAAGAAACAAGTTCCTAAGATATACAGTGAATGTATCTGTATTGACAGTGAGCATTATTTGAATTCTTCTGTGTAGAAAGAAAATACTTTTCAAACTTTTAAGGGGACTAGCAGGCATTAAACTACTTATACAGATGACACTTCTAAGAAACATTTTTCCAGGATGATACAAAGTACTAACAGTACTGTACAAGATCTAATACCCCTTATTAAGGACAATCAAAAGGTAAAACAACCAAAAGGTAAGATTTACACTAAAATTAATTCCAATGAACAACCAAAAGTATTTACTTCCTCAAACCGAACTTATTTATGATTTTACTGTGAAGAATTTTACAAGATTAATCTGCAACACAAGCTCAGTCTGCTGTTGCTATTATTTTTAATGCAGATAAATGATCTGATGATTTAATTAATGATCTGAACTGACAGAGAAATCCTCAAAAAGAGTAATATTTTCAAGGGTAACATGCCTTACCTTGTAACGTCACTACTAGCTTGCTCTTCTTGCTGGAGTTCAGATAACGATGCATCTCCATTACTTAAACTCTCAATCATAGATAGCTCAGTACTGCTTTGAGACATGTCTTTGGATTTACTTAGATTTGCTAATGACGTCACCACATTTGCCAGCGTGCTTAAATCTCCCTGACATGCTTCAACCTGAGAGAAAGGTACAGTGTTTAATTCTTTCATACCGGCAACAGTTCACTTGCATTAGAAGAATCTAATTTTCACACTAACTAGTGAAGAATTGAGCTTGTGAATAGACCTCTAAGAAAACTGTTGTTTCCAGTAAATGGGTAATCATAACGCAGCAATTGGACTCTGCACTGTTTCTAAATGTGAAAGATTTAGACATTTACTTTTACAAGTAATAGATACGGGTATCTTTCAGAAAGAATGCTACAGAAGATAAGAAACTGCAACAAGACATTTTAGCATCTCCACTCCTTAGTCAAATACTCAACTGGACTATAAGACTACCCTAGACTATATATTTTGCTGCTTCTTTCCATTCTGTCCATTCTGCAGTGCATAAAACAGACAGTAGTAAAGGAGTACAAGAAAGTTTGAAAACAAGGAATGGATAAAAAGACACCTTTAGGCAAGCAAGAAAAGAATCTTGCTGCAGCCTTTTTGTTTTTTATGCCTTTATTTAATCTCAAGGGAACACAGTGATTCAGTAATGACCAGTAATTCAGATAGGCGGTAAGTCATGTTCCCCTCACTCCCTCAATTACTTTAATAAGGAAGCTGCACAAGTACCTGCTGCTGCTAACATCAGCATGCTATGTGTCATTTAGCTTCCTTAGTCATACTCCACAGAGAGAACTGGAAAAATTAAATGGAAGAAACAACTTTTGATGGGGCCCTTTGCAGACAGAACAAGCAGGGCAGAATACATGAAAACAGTACAAAATAAGTTAATATCAACTGTAAAAGTACAAAAGTGTGTGTGTGTGTGTGCGCGCGCGCGCGCGTGCTTGCATGTAGGGAAATTATCACATGGCTTTAGTGGACTAAGTGTAGCAAAATGGAAAAAAAGGAAAACCAGCTCAGAAATATATCATAAATAAAAACGTTGCTGAGATAGCTCATATAAGCTCTGCAAAAAATTAGCGATTCAGGGGAAAAAAAGCTAATGACATTTATGAAATGCACTGTGACAATGCTATATCTGCAAAGGGTAAGGAATCCTGGGTCACACAATCTTAGTTGTATTTTACAGTTAGAGGAATACAGGTAAGGACAGATGATCCTGAACACCCACACAAGAATGTCTTTTGAGTAAGAGTCTGAAGTATTTCAAGTCCAAGTTGGAATTTGGATAGCACACGCCCATCAACGTAGTGAAAAAGAAGCCTCCTGTACTCAGTCTAAAATGTGAGAGCCAGTCAGTGATTTTTAAATGAAAAGGAACTGTGCTTTTATGGCATGGCTTTTACTAAAAAACAAATATTACAAGCAACTCAGGATCAAGTTTTGAAATCCTTAGGAAAAAGCTTCTTAAACCTGAAATTTTATTCATGCCCACATACTTGCACAGAAATTATTCCCTTTTCCTTCACTGATAAGCTGTCCCTACACAAACCTAGTTATATTTCCCCGCCAATCATCCGATTTATTCTGCAGTCTCTGCAGTGAGATTGAAAGGCGAAAGACATTTTTTCCCATTCACTTTTCCTCTCCACACCTGTATTTTAACCCTCTTTTCAAAAAACTGTGAATAGGTCTTCATATTCTATTAAACTTCAGTACTCAAGATTTTAATTCTACAAAACACATCCATCACTCTTGTCTACATGTGGGGCCTTTGCAACCTCACTATATTGATACCAAAAAAAAAATAAAAAGGTCCAAGTGTCAGGATTGCCAAATAAAAACAAAAATAAGGCAGCTTTTAAAGCTCTCTAAAAAAGGGAAAGAAGGTCCCTTTGGAGAAGACTCCATTTCATGGAGTTTTTAGCATTTTTACTAAGAAGGGCTAACAGCAGTCTTCTGAAGAGAAAACATCTACAATACTGGGTAATCTTGCAAAGGAATGTCAGTGTTTCAAAAACGAATATTATCAAAACAGAAATACAACAAAACAGAACCACCTTCTCTCCATATATGCAAAATTATAGCAGTCAATCCATTTAATATATTAGTCACATCATCACATACCTTATCTGGAGTCATCAGCACAGTAGGCTCACTTTTTATTCCCGACTGATGAATATTAACAAACATTCCTGATTCCAGCAGACCTGTTGATCTGACACAAACAGCATACAGTTTAATTTTCTGGGGATTTCAGGAAACAGAGATACTCACTTCTGAGAAGCATTTACATACCTTGCTGTTTCATTGTCTGTTACAAAAGTCGGAGTTGCAGCTAATGGACTGCGAAGATCTTTCCGAATGTAGATCTTTTCTGTAGAAGCTGCACAGTTTGAAGATTTTTCTCTTGACACTTCAATAGGTTTCCTCTCACACTGAACAGCTAACAGAACAGGATGCAACTATTAAGTCACATCATGAATTACAGTCTAAGAAATAATACTTGTTTTTTCTCTTCACTTATTCTGCAATTTTAATAATGATTCTGAGAATTTACAGAGGGGTTGAAACTTAAAAAAAAAAAAAAAAAGAACTACCCAATAAGCTAACAATTTGGGCAAAAAAGCTCCCAATACTTGATTTGTTCTTTACGGAATGATACAGTAGTCGAAGTCTGAGGCCAAACATATAAACTTAATAAATTTTCAAGCTACAATTAAGTGAGAAAACCCTTTATACCTAATTTTAAATTTGGATTCTTAACAGAAGTCTTACTGCTTCCCTCTCTCTCTCAATTTCACTAGCCCACACAGTTCATTTCTGAAGGACTCACAGTACCCTCTTCCACGCATTTTGGGTCTGGTTTACAACTTTATGCACTTCATGAGATTGCTGAGAAAGGGCCGAGACATTTTCAAGGGAAAATCACCCCACTGAGGAAGCTACAGTACAAGATGGTGCCGAGATTGCTTTCCTCTCCCTGCTCCTCTGAGGTACGAGATTTCTTATCCCCCAGCAATGCTCTCCTCCACTCACTCTTCCCCCAGGGCCCAGAGATCTTTTTCCTGCATTTGCCCCCCTCCCACCTCCAGCAATTTTACTCTACTTGAACAGTCTTCCATGGAGGGGCAAAGCGTTGACAGGTGAGCTAAGGGGAAAAGGGGAGGTCCACTTTCACCCCCTCAGCTTTTCCTCCTTTAACTGAATTTGTTTCCGCTGTGCTGGAAAACTATTACTAGTTTCCTCGGTAAGGGTTTTAAGGAGGTGCATGTGCACAGAGGTTCAAAGGGGGCAGCAAAACAGAGCAGGACAGCACAGAGAAGAGCACAAGATTAACAATGTGAATGCAGTAACAGCATGGCAGTATCGGTGCTGAAGAATTCTTGTATTGTTTGTTTTTCTGCATATTTAGTATATACTAAATAGTATATATAGAATAATATATAGCATTTAGGAATTGATACTACTGTGGTATTAAAATAACACTACATGTAATATATGGAAATTTAAAAAGGAACTTGAAATCTCTAGGAATCTGTAAGGATTCATCTCTAGATCACTATGGATGTCTGCCTTGTAAAAACCTGTCTCTGCTGAGCTTTGCCAAGAGTGAACAGGAATTGTCAGCAACCTAAGTTGTAGAAAAAGTGACAAGAAGGTAGAAGGATTCAAAATTTTCAGTAGCTTGATTTACACACAGAAAATTTGAACTGCATATATAAAAACAGGACATGGAGACGTGCTTGACATTTGCTGCCTAGGTACAACAGTTCCTCTTTATCTCTTTTACCTCGTGCAATGTGCTTACTAAATTTATAAGACTGTATGTAAGATTAAAAGCATTCCAGACTTTTGATCACACCAAATTTGCACAAGTCTTTAAAGAAAAAAGATCTAATGATTTAAAAGTAAATAACCAATATAACAAATTCTTTTAATATAAAGCATCTTTTGTAGCACATACTTTAACATAGCTGCTAGCTAAAACGATCTCCTAGTACCAGATTTACACTTATTCAGACTTACAATCTTGTTTCATTCCAAATGCGATGCATCTCTGCAGCCGACAGTACTGACATCGATTGCGGTGGTGTTTGTTAATGACACAGTCTTTTGTTCCCCGGCATGAATAAACTAAATTCTTTCGTATGCTCCTTTTGAAGAATCCTTTGCATCCCTCACAAGTTACTGCTCCATAGTGACGCCCTAGTTCCAGAACAACATAAATCAAGATATTAGTTTTACACTGCTAATAGCTTTTCTTTTTTTTTCTTTTTTTCTTTTCTAGAGTTTATATTTATTCAAGACAAAGTATTTATGATTTTATCCAGAAAAGGAACAATCTTATTTTTTCACAGGTCACAAATTTTAAAATACACCTTGTGGCTATAAAACCACACGAAAGAACAAGCAAGCCATGTTTCTAGTTTAAAGCACTTATACAGGATAAATTTTACAAACAGGCAAATAACCAAGCTGCTTATTAATTTCTTGCTGAATTTGTTGACAGCAATGTTAAAAAAGCTCAGAAAACAGGTACTTAAGAACATAGGAGAAACACTTAATTTATACATTCTTAGCAAATTTCAGAATTTTTTTCAGAATGTCCCCACAGCCAAGTCTGATTATTGCTCATTACAAATTTAGCTGTAGAAACATATCCATTGAATATAATGGAAACATGGAAACTGCATACATAGCATTTGACAGCAGTAGGTGATCACTTCAAAGCTCTACTTTGGCCTTTCATTTTCCTAATGGGATAATGGTACATCCTTAACTCTTTTAGTAAAACTTTTTATCGAGACAAGTAAACCAAAACAGCTAAACCATTTTTCAAAAATCAGTTCTTCTGTGAATTTTCTAGTATAAAATATGACTATATAAAAATTACCACAGAAAAAAAGTTAAGTTTAAACACTACTTTTCGTAAGTAAATTATTCTGATCCCGCTATACTGCAAAATGCACAAGAATTACTAAAAAGCACTAGTTTTGATTAAAGCATACTTAACAATTCCAACAGTCTTAATCCTGTGATCCTAAAAAAAAAAAATCTAAAAAGAAAGATCACTGATAAACATTCAAAATACATACTGCAGAGGCATCAAGGCTTGTCTTTGAACTAAGTAGGGCATATTGCAGAAATAAATCTGAAACATGAACTAATTTAAGGAAAAATATATTTTTAGATTCTTTCCTCACAAACTTCTTTATAGATACCTCAGTCACACCTGCTAGAAGTTTTGAGAGATTCTAACAGGTTTCCTAGATTCCTTTATCACATATATGCATGCAAACTGTTATATAGATGAAGAAGAATCTTAAACTGCTTTTATGAAGTTGCACTACTAAAAAAAAAGAAAAGTAAATACCTGATGCCTTGTCCCCACATACAACACACAGATCAAACACTTTATTTAGTGCCTGTTCAGTGGAAGAGTTGTCTGTTAAGATCTGAAAAAAAGTACAGAATGATTTCATTTTTCTTTGTCTTGACATTAAGACAGACTAAAATAAATTTCATGCTTATGGTTTTCCTCTAAGATAGGGGTCCAAATCTACAAAGTATGAGGTTTTCTCAACTACATTTTACAGTCTTCATAGACACAAAGGAGCTATATGCCACTGTGTTCCTATTCAGGATGGAGTAAAAGTTTTACTTGTAATACTTTTCAAGATTTTTTCTATATAAATACTATTTCTGCAGAACAGACCGGTATTTTGAAATACATTTAGTATCTGCCTACTCTTACCTTTTGTTCAATTCTGTGTTTAGAGAAAACTCATATATCCTAAAGACTTGGTCACAGTACAAAAGAGACTGAAGCATTAAATAAAACAAAAAAATCCTTTGCGGAAGCCATTATTTCTACATTCAGATTTGTTAACTTATCATAACACACAAATGGTGGACCAACAGAAAATGTATTCTGAAAACAGTACCATTAACTATCAAGTAGTATATAGTTTGGTGCTGAGTAACTGCTTGATATTATTACAGTATTCTTGTCTTTCCTCATTAATTTCTCTCTAGTACCTGTAAAGCTTCGTTAGCACATAATCTTCAATCCACAGCACCTCAGAGCAGGTGCAATAGCCTTCTATTTGATCTTTAAAAAAATCGATCACACTGAGACATAAATAAAGCACAACTAAAATTAAATTTAAAAAAGAAACACACATGTGATCTCATAAGTAACAATCAAACATCATCTTGACAATAACGTAAAACAGAAGAGAACAAATTTTCTTCCCATTAAAAAGTTATATAAATGTACAGTTTTAAGAGTTTCTAACTTCTACTGTGTCTTAATGGGAAGGCTGACTCTTTCATTCCTGCTTTGCATATTCAAAGTAGGATCTCTGATAAAAAGAAAGGTATCTCTTACTGAAAGAGGAAGTGCCATATCCTCTGTAGAGGAAATTAAAAATTATCTTTTTTGGAACGTTTTGCAAATCATACAGACTGTACATATAGAAATGTTTAACAAGCATATTTCTTTCTGGTTAACCTTTATTAACAATACTATCTCACAAATTCACCTGACTTTTTTTTTTTTTATATTAACATCTTTTAAAAAAACATACTGAATGAGTAAATAGAAAATTAACCTTTCATTCCTTCCTAATTTCCATTACTGCCAATATGTATGTTCAAGACATTATATAAAATAAATACATTTCTAAGTCCTTGCATAGATGAAACCTGCACTGAAACAGGAAGTTTCACATAAGCAAGGACTACAGAATGTGGCCCATGAGGAGATGATAATCTCAGACTCAGAGAACTCATCACCTTGAACCTCAACATGTAGAATCAGAATTGCTGATAAAGATGAAGAGCCCCTGGAGGTGAAGACGACAATGGGAGGAAGGGCCTTGCAAAACACATGAATGGAAAGGTAAGACGCCATGAAGGAGAAGTTTTCGGCACAGCAAACGAAGGGACTTTCAAGTGAAGGCTACAGAATTTAAAAAAATGCAAAACTGAAGATGAAAAGACCATTCAGGAGAGAAAAATATGAAAAAGACCAAGGAGCATGCAGCTGAATAACAAACAAATGTTACTCTATTTCACCAGCGTTAAGTGGAAAAAAAAATTCCTACCAATACATCTGAACTGACAGAAGAACAAACTAACTGAGCTAACAGAATACTCTGCTGCCTCTCAAGCTATCCTACTTTGCCCAAGTTGTACAACTAGAACTGGAGCTTTGAACTGATCATCCAGACTTTCCCTACATCCGAATCTTGCTTTTTTAAATCAGTGTGATACACTACTCATCTCTTATCTTCTAGGCTGCCTTTGAAAATAATTTTCTACAAGGATTACTAGAAACCACATCCCACTGGTTTATGCTTTTGTTGAGGTTTACGTAAGATACAAATGCAGGACACTACAGCACCTGCCGAAATTCCTCTCAGTCAGACTGACTTTTGCTACTGCTTCCATATTCACAGCAATCAAAAATTCAGAATCAGAATTCTTTGGAGCAAAGACTTTGTATATCCATTTGCAAAGATTTATTAGTTTCAAAAAATACATAATACACAATACCAAGTTATGCTTCAAGCTTGCACATGTGGGTAGTTAATCAGAGATGTGGACCAGCTCCCAGACAAGTAGAAACTAAAATGATCAGGAGACTTTAGCTTGGAAAAAAGATTACTTGACGCAGGATGTAACAGAGATTTACAAGAACAACAGAATCCTGTATTGCTTTTTCTCATAGTGCAAGAGACAGCTAATGAAACATTTCTCAGAAGATAAAACAAACTAAAGTAAGTATTCTTTGCACAACATACAGTTATACCATAGATTTACAGCCATAGGATATTGTGCAGGCCAAACCATAAACGGTCTATATAAATAACAAATAAGTTATTAAACTAATTAATGGAAGGCAGATCCAGAGACAGCTATCAAATGTGATGGTCTCACTATAAGCTCCAAATCAGGAGGTCCCTCTAAGCCACTGCCTACTGCAAGTGAAAGGACATGCTCAGAAGGACTACTATTTACTTGTCCCCTTTTTAATACCTCTCCCTATGCATACGTTTGATAATGGACTAAACGGACTGTTAGTATAACAGTCCTTATGGTATCTGGCCTACCACACTGATCTAACAGCAGCATAAATGTATGTGGATAAATCAGTATGCAATAACCCTACGCTTCAGCTGATGTGCAATAAGGTCCTACTTCATGCAGCAGGAGCTCCCGCCTCCCAAGTCTTCTGTGCATGCTTTCGCACTCTTCAAATCAGGGCCACCATGTGCTCTTTAGGTGAGGATGTGGGCCAGAAGATTCAAAAGTGGGAGGGTGAGGGCTAAGGAAGCAGCACACCCAATTTGTGTGGGAGTAAGGAGCACTGGGGGCCTGTCTGGGAGCTTCAACCTTGACTGTCTACAGTCCCACATCAGGAAACCCAGAATCTTTAATGTTGCTTTCCTACCCCCACTGCGTAATGTACTTCCATACCATATAGTCTTTCTCAGAAACCAACTTTGGAGAATGATTCACATGGTCGAACAGTAGTTACAACAGTACGTGAAAAGGAAAACAAGAAGAAAAAAATGTTAAGTGATAAGGGAGAAAAGAGCAAGTTTTCAATGATATTTGAAAATAGATGGAGACTCCATGAAGCAGAAATAAGAAGGACTGTCAGTAGGGCAGGAGCTGGAAATGACAAGGACAACAACAGTCTTTCTAACCTCATGAGCCAGGGTATAAATTTAAAAAGCAACAGATTTACAAAAAACAAATTTTCTTCATAATTTCTAAGCATCTGTGCCACGTCCTAATGCAAGGAAAAGTATACAGTTAAAAAAAAAAAAACCCTCAAAAAAAGGAGAACCCAGACAGACATATTTGGAAATAAAACATCTCTTCTTATCCCATTTGAACCAATATTACAAAACAAAGTGGATTATCTACCTGGATGTGTTGTGCAGATATATCAGGGGATGCAAAAAACAGTTGGTTGACACCTGCAGCATCTGGAGTTGCTAGGAATACTTTTCCTGGAGTGGATTCTTGTCTGGCAAGGATCACCTTGCTTGGGGTAGAGCCATCATGATTTGTTAGGATGAACTGCTTGCCTGCTGAGCTCTGATCAAGTGCTGTAACAATCTGAATCTTCTGGCCCGTCTGCTGATCTGTGACAATCTAATAATACATTTATCTCAAATTGTTATGGTAATTGAAGATCACTCTTAGGGCCCAATCTGGGCGCTGAAGAAAATGGGATTTTTGCCCTTGGCATTTGTGAAGCAGGATTGTCTCCCCCTCTGTCACACAAGTGTTAAGTAAATTCAGGAAAAGCTTGGCTTCTCACTTTATTTTAAACATGTTTCAATCAAGGGTGTTTGAAGTCAAAACCTGAATTCATATTCGAGTTTTACAAATGGCCCAAGCTTCTACAACGTGGCCAAGATGCTGACAATTGTAGCATCCAGATTTTGAGGTATGGCTGTAACTCAGCCCTATGAGCTCTAAGGTTCTGAGAAATCATTAACTCCCCCAACTTCACTGCACACCACAAAATGCGCTCGGCACCTCCCAAATTTGGACGATTAACAAGGAGCTTTCTAACACCGCAACTGTCCCCTTACTTCCAAGTGAAAAAAATAAGCATTAAACAACAAGAAAAGCAATAATCTTGTCTCACCTTGAACACACATTTTAGGCTTTAGATTTTTTTTTTATATATATGTTCCAAAATAAAATAATTTAAACAGTAGCTCTCTCCCTGCCATTTTCTCTTCTTTTAATGAAAAACTTAATTTCATAATGTTTCATTTCATAATCAAGAACAGGCCTACGTTATTTTTTCCATTTCATCTCTATTTTCAAGCACAAATACAGCTGATTTTTATTAATTTTTTGCCCTTCACTAAACTCAATTTTTTGCTACCTTTGTCAGAAGGTTATAATCCTCAAAAACAATAGTTAAGATTACACCTCTCTTCCATTATAAATCTCACTTTTAATCACTTCCTGCCTTTCTCCATACAAAAGTCTATACCAAAAACTGCCCGGTTAATTCTGAAGACTAAGGAGAAGCACTCTACAAACACTATTTTTTGCAAACTACTTTTGAATTACAAATCAGTAAAACAGGACCAACTTAAAAGTTTTAACAACCAAACATTAATGCGTATCTATTCATCCCTAACACTTACACGGTCCTTATTACTGAGGAGACAATTTATTATGTCTTCATTAGCTTCACCTAAGTAGGACAGCAATATCATACATATTTTCCAAGTGGAAAATGGGGGCACGTAGAAATTGAATGAGGCATAAGTTCACACAAGAAGTCTGTATTTTATCAGCGTTACTGCTGCACCGTCACAATTAGCATATTAGTTTCTCCAGATGTTCAATGCGTTTAGTTTCAAAAACTTGTTTATAGTTTGCATTTGAAAAAGATAAGCAGCAACAGATTTATTAATTAGTGAGTATCTAATTTCAGCAGATATAACTCAATACCACCAAATCTCAAATATTCAGCAATTATGAGATTCAAAAATATACAAAAGGAATGCATTTCCTTCTGGTGGCCTTCTGCTATTAGTATTTTTAGGGATCACATTTACAAATATTTCTCTGCAAAAACAGATTTAAAAACTTACTTAGCCTAGAAGTACAGGTAAGATTATAAAACTCCAGAGGCTAAAGATATAAGAAAAGAAACATTAATTACTCTGACACTTGGAGAGTAGGGTGCGAAGATGGAACAAAAACCCCATACCAGTTACCAACCTCATTAATACGGCATTTTTCATTCTGTTTTCCGAGATAGCCACATGTCCAGGACTATGAATGATTGCAGCAGTCCCTTGTTTCTGCTTCCATTTCCTTTCTCTTGGTTCTATACTCCTTAAAGGCCAACTAAGGCAAACATTTTAATTCCCTTTTTAATTTTCTCCTTTCACTCCATTTTTCTTCATTTTACAAACTTCATTTCTCATGTGTCACTTCTGACTATTTTCTAAGCCCCTTCCCCCTTCTTTCCGAACACCTCTACTTTATTGGGATTAAGAGAAATCCGCTGCATAACATCCTCAGATGGGTGCATACAGGTACAGAAGCAAAACACAGAATATCGTGCTGTTTCTTGAATTTCCACAGCTGTTCTTTAAAAGATACACTTACCTAAAATCAGCCTCACTATTGAAATTTGAAAGTGAAATTGTATACATCAAAAACATTAAAAAAAAAGAATACGGCATATACCTTATCTAGTTAGTTTTATATTATACCTAACTCAAAAAATACTTTGTCAAAAATAACCAACATACAAATTTGAGCTGAAGGTGAAGGTATTTTTTGATTATATATGTTAAATTCTGAACATAGCTGAACATTTACACCATGTCTGAAGCAATATGCTTTCCTGTAGTAGACCAGCTCCATATTTTACTCGTCAATAAACACATCAAGATGGTAGGCAGAATAACCATTGCTAATTCATAAAATTCATTTCATCTCATCTTTAACAAATAGTGTCCCAATTCTTCAAGTGGCTTCCTGGCAATCTAGGGGGTTGCCCAAGGAGATCTCACTGCATAATACAGTAGAAATCTAGTGAACGGTGTTATTTTAACTATTATTTTGATATTTTATCCATACAAAGGTATCTAATCTACACAAATGCCTTCTGCAGCTCTAAAACATTTGGCAGCTGACAGAGGCACAACAGAAAGCAGTTTAAGCAATTAAGAAGAGTCTGTCTGCAGCTGGCCTCTTATGGTCATCTACGTGCACAAACTCCACTTAAATCACAGAGAGACTTTGAAAGTGGAGCTGCCTGTCTAAGTATAACAACGTGCATGACCTAAATGTTCAATAATCAGAGGGAAAAAAAAATCACTCATCTTCTCAAAGGAATCCATCAGGGTTCAGTGACAACACATCATGTTTCCTAATAATCTGAAACTCAATGCTGCCATAGGCATCATGTTATAAAACAAAAATGTAGTAATTCAGGATTGCCTTCTTAAAAAATACATTTTCCCCATGTCTTTCATTTAAGCATCTTGATGGCTGTGGAAGATAGTTTTTTTCTTTTATGTTTTTTTAAGTCTTTTTTTTTTTTTAAATAAGTCTTGCCTTCTATTTCAAACTCATTTCAATAAATTAATTACCTAAATAAGTCAGTGTTTGTGTTTTAGAAAAAAAATGTTTCTAAACATATGCAGAATCCACTAGTTTATAACAGAGCTGGTTTTGAACAGAAATGTCCATTTAGAAACAAATGTGGCAATCAACTTTTATCCTCAAAACCAAAATGTTAAAGTTCCCTAAAAATGGGGACTAGTGAAACATGTTTTGAAGAACATTTTACTGAGCATTTTATATTTCAAGTGGTCACATAAAGCAAAAAATATTAACTGAAATTATAAACTCAAAATGAACCAATTTAAAATATTCTTTAGGAACATCTTACTGAACTACATATATTTCTCCTACAAGCAGTTTATTTTTGACTACAAATTCTGGTTTTTGCAGAATTTTCATTACTAAGTTCTACCTCATATCTAATTTATTATTATTTATAGTGTTGCCATGTTTGTAGAGCCTGTTGCAGGAAGCATCCCATTCTACTCAGTATTGTTCCCCACATACCAAGAGACAATCTCTGTCCCAAAGAGCTCACTATCCATCTTGACGCAAAATCAATGAGCATGGTGAAAAAAGACACAGAACAAAGTAGCTGTGATAGAAACATGGGATCTTCCAGCTACCTGAGATGATGAAAAACTACATAAAGGCCCCTGAAAAATAACAACCCTTAGAAATACAATTCTTCCATGTTCGTCAGATTTGCAGTAGCTGTAGTCCCTACCCAAAAGCAGTCCTCTCTTCTCCCCCTCAGTGGCTGACACACAAGGGTTTAGAAGTTTGCAGCTAGCTTTGAACCAACAGAGCTGTCTTGCTGTTCAAAAATAAAGGCTCATGGTTTTGGACACTGTCTCACATTCAAACCCTGATGCTGAGATTACATTAAATGGCTTACATTACAAGGGGCATTATAGCATACACAGGTTTTGATAGGGAAAAACAGAAAAAGAGACAGCACTTGATTAGCAGAAACTAATTATTTAAAGGTATGGCTGTACACGAAGTAAAGGCTAACACAGAAAAGTCATGGAGGTAGCTGAAAGAATAAAGATCTACTGGATAGGCAAGACTGGCACCATGAATAAGAGTACAGGCAGAGAGGTGATACAACAAAAGATCATGTATGGGCCAGGGCGGCTGTGAACAGCCTTGGAAGGTAGGACAACGCTTGAATGCAATGCACTGAAACTGGAAATACCAGTGAAAAGTACCAAAGAGTGAAGCAGCAAAACAAAAAGCAGCCAAGATTACGCTAGCAGCTGGCTCACCTGGAGTGCCTCTCTGTGCAACAACATATATGTGAGAATATTTTAAAATTTATTCTGCAGTTGATATTTTTCTCTAAGAGGAAATTTAAAAGCAAAATGCTTGCAGGGACTTGCATTGACTTTTAAGGGATGAAAAGTAAAATCCTATTCCCCAAATTCTCCTCATCTCCATATACACGCATTTCTGTTGATTATGGTTTAACTGTCCACACTGCCAAAAAACTTCCTACCCTCAACTGAATTCAGGAGATTACTACCTCGCTAGGCTACGAAGTAGTACAGTGGGATGTATAACATTGGTTGGGACAGCCAACAAACAACATCCTTTAATGCACTTCTCAGGCTTTAGTTTGCCAGTACTTTTTATGACTTGTATCGATAATACCAAAAATACAGCTGCTTACTATGAGCCATGCAGCATTCCCTCCCCCTGCAAAGTATAGAAACGTTGCAAGAACTCAGCTGAATACCAAATCTAAAAACTATTCAGCTTTTAAAGAGCAACAGTATTATGGTATTGGGAAAAGTCCTTTTATGTTCCATGTTTCTCATTTTTGTTAATCTTAAAATTCTTAGACAGAAAAGTAGGAAAAGTCTTTTGCTAGCTGGTTTTGGACCCAATTAACATAATTTTTAACTAATGTAGGCAATGGATCCCAAACAGGAGGGAATCCTCCAGGTCTGAGAAGTAGAAACAGTGTTGGAATGTTTTCCAGACCTTTTATTCCTGTTTGTATAAATGGTCTCTGCCATCCAGGACTGAATATTAACATCTCAGAAAATAACATGAAGCAAATAAAAAAGAATCATACATAAAAACTGTCAGAAACAAATACTTCATCACTACTTGTAAAATATACTGGATGAGGCATACCTGTATGCGCTGTGGTAAAGAGAGGCCTGAATCTGCAGGGACAATCTGTATTCGTTGTGCTGCCCCATCCATCAGTGTTTGTGTAACAGCTCCTTGGGAATGGGTGATCTAGAAGGAAGAAACAAATCCAGTGGACTGACGAGGGATATACTGCAGTACTCGCGTATGGTTTCACCACTTCTGATTTCTCTGCAGAAAGCTTTGGGAAGTGTGACACTTTCACCATATACAGAATGCAAATGTTTGCAATCTAATTTAATAGCTTAATTTTGCAGGTTAGAAAATTCTACTAATTTCAATGTTTTGCCATTTTAAAATACCTTCCAACACAAAATTTAGAAACATTTTTGGTAAAACAATTCGTTGCTGACAAATCCACATAATCAGATTGAATATTTTCTGAATTATAACTGCTGATAGGTATGAGAGACATACCCAACAGGATACCTTTTATCATAGCTGTGCCACATTTACACTAACATATTTTTACCTTAATGCCTTACTGAAAGTGACAAAAGAATTTCTGGTGTGGAAACACAGCATTTGCCCTTTTCTGTTCCGCTAAGCCTTAAACCAGCAAAAACACAATAACCAAATTCTATACTGGGGAACTATCAAGAAAGTTGGAGTAAATTAATGAAATGAGTGAGATCAGTGAGCAATGGATCTTAAAACAAACTTCTGTGTGAATGCTCTGAGACAGTTTGTGGAAGCACTTTAACTATTATGAGTATTTTTAATTTCTTAACATGCTATAATGCAAAGGTATGCAGTGGAAGGTGTTATTCCTTACGTTATTTGTCAATAAATATTAAGTACAACTGCTATTTACACAGGCTTGATCAGTAAGGCTGGACTCACTGTAGCACAACTGAAGTTTGTCTTCATGGGGTATTCAGATACCTTCAGACTGACACTTTTGACTTAACTTAAAATCCCTAGCAACTCCTCAAACTCTTTGCACCAGAACTAGTTATACAGTTCAAAACCTCTGTAACACCCTGCAATTCTGTATTAATAATTATTCCCAACATTTACACTATTACAAAAACATTCCTATTCAACTGTTTTTTTCTAGAATTAATATACAGAATATATATATATCTATATCTGCAGTAAGGGTACAGTTTAGCGACTGGTTGAAAGCTTTGTAGTTTCTGCTGGATTAGCTTCCCGATTTTGCTGACCAAACCACCACATACGTGCTTAGTGCCAGCACAAAGAAGGGGGCAAGAGCACAGCTGGAGACAAGTATGAGAAGGGGAAGGGTGGTGGGTCAGACTTCCCCTTACAGCAGAAATACAAATTCCCAGCGGCCTAAGCTGATTTCAAAACTCCACCCAAAAAGGCATTACTTTCGGTACCAGTTTCAGCTCCTGTAAATTATCCCTTTAGCCTGGCAGGCAAAACCAGTTGTTTAGTCATTCAGTGCTCTGGACTAGGATGTTGCAAGGTTAAAAAATAGCCCAGCAAAAGATGGACAGACAAAGGCTATTCTTAACCTAGGCCAAACCTTCAATCCAGGTGTCCACAATGCTGAGATGCATCCAAACGCGTGGGTGGGATTAAGCTGCTGGGGGGACTGCTTAAACTGCCAGCGGCATCAAAAGAAATACCTGTCAAACTACTGCCCAAGCCGTTTCTGAACACTGCTTTCTAAAAATGTAAGATTTTTCATAACTACGAATACTGTCAGTATTCAAACAGTTCATCCAATTCTTTGCTCAAGTAAAGGACAAAGAAGAGTCCATTATATAGCAAAATTTAGAGCTTGCAAGAGGTACACGCAAGCACAAAAATTCTGTATCAGCCTTTCAAATGACATGTACAAGTGGTGATTTACAGGCAGTCAGGCTTTTATGTAAATTTCTCTTCGCTTTACAAAATTAGCTACATATTCCAGCGTTGATTTACGCTTGGTACTTGAAAGTGTCATGACCTATGTGCTGCAGAAGGTAAAACTGCTTATCATTCCCACAAACTGTCAGTTTGACAGTTTTACTTCTATAAAAGTTTTTATTGCAGTTAAAAAAAACACTATTGACCAGAATAATTACAGTATTTGTTAAAAATTATATTTTGCATGTATATGACAGATTCTGTTCAGACAAATATGCAACTTTCTTCTGTTACTGTAACCCGGTAGGACTGCGGAAACAAACGGCCACAAACTTAGTGTACAGAACCACAGATTAAAGAAAGATGATTTTGGGGGGCTCTTGATATACAACCTCCCAACCTGAATTAAGGAATGTGATCTTGATGTAGACATATGAACTATCAAACACTCAATGAAAGGTGATTAATAGTTGGCAGATTCATGGCCAGACTATAAATTTTTTCTTTCTTTCTTTTTTTTTAAGGAAGTTTTGGGTTTATGCAAAAAAGACCCAAGTGACAAAAGCACATCTTTGTGAACATCATCATAAAAACATTCATGATAATTTTATATTTTAAAATGCTTCATGAACAAGAATTAACATTATAAAGAAATCAAAACTACATTATAGAACACTTCTGAGGATTATTTTAACAGGACATAGCAGCATCTTCTATTTTTTTATGAATGGGAAAAACTATTTTTCCTTCACGTTCCACTTGCATAAATCCTTCTTGTAAACTCAAATAAAGCCATTTCAACATTCAAGAGATTACAAATGCTAGCAAAAACACTGCTGAAGTTCCCCAGAGCTTCAGACACGGTTTTCAAAGCTCACATCTGTTATGAACTTGGCCAAGCAGATTACTAGTTAGGGGCTTCGGGTCAGCCTTGGGTAGGAATGCAAGTGTCTGCTTTGTGCCAGGATGGGCTTCACTTTCTACCCCATAAGGGAACTGATCCAGGCAGGAGGGAAAACACCTTACTCCGCTATCCTGTATTTTTCTTTTCAGTTGTGTCCACCACACGGTGACACAGAGAGCTACACCAGTGTGCTGCAAGGACTGGCACAGTGTGAGAGTAAGTGGCTAAGCAAGGACTGGTGAATGCTTAAGCCGCTGCCCTGCCAAACAAGAAATGCCAGACTCAGGCACAGCAGGACCCTGTTAAAGGACAAATCCTAACCTACACTGCTGATGGAACGATTTCCATGAAACCTGTAAGGCTGCGGTGCCGGAACGAACAGAGACCATCCAGCAGCTCCTTACCTACAAATGCAGCAAACTGCGCCCCCGCTGCCTGGTCTTCTGCCCTCCTCTCTTCTCCAGCTGCCAGCCACCTCCTGCGCGCTGGCTCTGGTACGCGCCGGAGCCTTCTCGGATGCTGCTTGCCTCGCTAACCCAGCGGAAACCCTTCCATTTGGTCTGCCCGGGTTGGTTTGCTGCTGGTGTGGGAAGCCAAAGCAGCTCCTAGAACAAGCTAACAACTACAGGTGCGAGGCAAGTAACCAGGAAAGGACCTTCCCTTTCCAGCAGCAGCGAAATGCTATATCAGCTCCCCGGCTCGTGGAGTCGCATTACAAAACGGAGAAACAACTCTCAGAGACACTAAGCAGCACCATAAAACTTACCATCCTCTTTTCCAAGCGAAACGTGTACTTCAGCTAGCTTTGACTAATATGTTCTTTTGCACAAAACAGAACATGAAATATGGCCATCCTGAGATCTCCCCAAGGAATTACGTTACCAAAAGAAAACCACACTAGACACCCCTCTACCCTGTAAAGAGGGTGAGGGAGAGAACGAATATACCACATGACATATAACACTTGCGTCCTTTGAGGTATCAGCAGCAACTCAGATGCTACAATAATGAAAGGCATAAGAATTTATATAAAGGAGGATTAACATCCCCCCACACCTTTCTATTTGAAATCAAGACCAAAAGGAACTAAAATCACTTGAAAAATAACTCTGTGTACCACACCAGACAGGAAATCAAGATTGGTTATTTCAAGCTAATAAATATCATTTTTCTACTTCTACCTAATTTAAAGCAGTACTAATTTTAAATAGACCATACTATGATGAAATTTTCTAAAGTATGTGTATACTTATCCACACTTCCAATCTACTCAGGGATCTCCAGACGTACTCTGACTGCAGTGCACACATTCTGTACACAGGTTATAGAAAATAAAAACAGGAGTTGGCAACAACAAGAATCGAATTCTCCCCCTGACTTATAACAAACATCAACAAGTATTTTACAAGGAGGAGCACTGCAAACTTTCACTTACGAAAACAAAAAAATCACAACAATTGAAGCAACTGCTTAACTGGAAAGTGAAAGGATGTACTGAACGCTCTCTCAACTGCAAATTTGTAACTAAAAGTGAGCAAAGCAATTATTATAGAAGTGGAGAGCTCTCTGGAGACTACTACAGGCCTCAAAAGCACAGCTGAAGACCTAGCCACTTACTAGAACACTGCTAGATTTTCTTTAGCTTCGTTTCTGCGGGATAAACTTTGGCAAGAAAGAATTTGCAGCATAACTTTAAGATGGACATAGTAAGTTCTTCTAATCTTCCATGGGAGGGTCTTCTGGAGCTTTAGGTATACTAAAAACTATTTTCTCTTGTGGCTTTGTTTTTTATTTATCAGCCTGAACATTTTATTACTCAATGTCTTTTAAATAGGACTCAAAGTTTATGTACCTCTCCCATTTGCTGTTCAATAATTTGATGGGCCAGTTCCTCTATGGTTGCCATGATCTTTAATCACCAGAATTTCCTGTCAAAGAAAGGAAAGAAGATGCTTAACATCTGTAGCCTCAACAGTAAAAATATCTCGGGGAAAATATAGTTCACCTAAGTAAAGAATCTTCACGGTTGTTTGAAGGGGACATTCCTGCAGAATTTAAAGCTCAATTATACTCTAAAAGTAATCACTTAAGTTTCTATTTGCGAACTTCTGATCATTTTAGGTGGGTAACTCACATGAAGTTTTCCTATTCTTCCCCACTGCCTTCCCAAAGAACCCCAACACAATAAACCCCATGAGAGAGCACAAGTGCATCACTGGCCAGGCCATCAGCAGGGAGGTAATTAACATCTTAAAAATTGGAACCCAGCCAACAATTTTGTTGATACATATCAAGAAGAAAAAATCCCACTTCTTCTGAACTCACACTGATTTTATAGTTGTAACAGGAGTGCTTAAAGGTCAATTTTGTAATTAATATAAGGCACTACTGGGAGGCAAAACCCAGTTGCGCTAACAAAAAAACAAACCAACCCAACCAAACAAAAAACCCAAGTTGACTATTCTGCCATCTGCCACTGCAGCTACAGTGTAAGGTGTCCGAATCTTCCTAAGAATTTTGTAAGATTTAATAGACAATAATTTAACACAGTATTAAGTATTCAGATCTAGGCCTTGTTTGTTTGGATACCTAGCTAAAAATATACATTAGGCAGTATATAAAAGGAACATAAAACACGTTATGAAGCACCATAAGTACTTAATTTTCTGTTAAAAGCTGTATTAAAAATATTGTAACATCTACTTTTTAAATGAGCCAAAGATTAAAGGATTTGTCTATTTACTAAATTTACTTTGCTTCAAATACAGTATGCTTAGGTTATACAGGCTTCTCATTGCAAACAAAGTCATAAAGATGTTTAACACTGACATACATATTCCTGTATGAACATAAGAATCAATGGTGTCAGTCTGAAAGATTTTTTTACATAGTATGAAAAGCTTTATTTTATTTACAGGCAGCAATGGTATCGTGTAATCATACAAAAAGTTAGAATATTCATGAAAGTAGTTACATACGCAGAAAAGCAGGTAGGTATATAACAAATGCACTCACTTGATTTTTCACCCTTTAATTTTGCTGGAATTTCCATGAACTATCTCCTACCCCAAAGATGACTAGACCTGCCCAACTAATTGTGCAAACAGCAGTGTAACTCCTTTGAAGCCCGCTCTGCTCTTCAAAAGAGAGGTCTTGTTTGACTAAGGCGAGAACTGCAGCCCTTTGAAGCGTGCCTAGCACTACACTAAGCTCTGAGGGACGTGCAAGGAAAGGCTACAGAAACTGGTGTGTGCGTGTATGCGCGCACACACGCAAATGATTCTTACTCTCCCGCTAGCATGCCCCACTGCTAGTTTAATTCAGACGAAAGACAGCAGACATGCATCTAAAACATGGGACTGAAGATCTAATAAATCTAATAAAGATCTAATAAAAATTATTAGTCCACAGCTGCATGCAGTGAGGTGGGACACCACCACTACTCACGGATCACTTAGAGTACATCGTCTGTCTGTCTTGAAAATCTCTCTCTTCTTGTTTTAAATAAAACACTAGCAACAAAATAACGCATTGTTTATATGCACGCTGCCAGAAATCTGTACTACTTCATTTACAAAAAAACTCAGGTCCCTAAAAGCGAATTAGAGAACTATTTAGTAACGAAGACACACTTTTGGGTAAGACCAACGCAGGCAGTGACAGACATGCACTGCTTGCAAAGAGTAGTTTCATAAGATGTTACTGCTTTGTAACATTTCGCTATAGCAGAAATATTGTGCATATGACAGTATTTTGCTGAAAATGAAAGGTAAACAAGTAAAATTCTGAAATTTGGGTCTGCTCTCATAGGATGGTCTCATCTTTGACTTTGCTTTGAGAAGGCGTTTGGCCTAGAGACTTCCTGAGGTCCCTTCCAACCTGAAATACACTGCGATTCTTAAATGCACCATTTTTTTCAGTTAGGGGAACACCATGAGTTCCTTGCAACTACAAAAATACAGTATTTTTAAAGCAGTTTAATTTGCGAATTAATTATTCTTCTTTAAAAAGCTGAAGAATCTTTTCAGTGCTTCTGCATAGATCTACTGTATTGATATTTTCAAGAGCACAATAAAAGACTATCTCATTTTCAAACAGAATTTTTGCTTCACTAAGTGTCTAGTTTGAATAGCTATGCACAAGAAAGTTCATTTTGAATAGTTTAATCCAATTTTATTGACCAATAATGATTACAGGCTTAGAACAAGTGAAGAATACATTTTTCCCTATGTCAGCCTGGTCAGATACTACAATCTGCAATCCATTTTCCATTCTATAATCACTGTCTCTAGCATCTTCTATTTTCTGGAAAAAAATTAGACTACATTAATACCATTATTTTTCCATCAGAAAAGCCATGTCTATAATCTTTCCCATAACAAAGTATGATTTATGACATTCTCAGTTTTAGTCGTATTTATCAGCACAGCCTACAGGTACTTTATTTGATACTTTTCTAAACCTCTTAGTGTTTTGGCCTGCAGAATTAGCATATTCCAACAAGAATACTGAATTCTAATTATTAGTGCTATAGCTGTCTTGTACTAACGCAGCAACGTATGAAAATGAACAATACAGTACAGGGGAAAGGAAAAGCTTAATTTATAGGTTATCTTGTAAAGATTTCAGTCAAATACTGAAAATACTAAACTTGCAAAAATTGGAAAAATAACTCTCACAGAAATTGGCACAAGCACTAAGAAAAGAAAAAATTCCTACCTATGGTACCTACGGTACTGCAAAATTATATTTAAAGAGTCTCTGTATCTTTAATGTTCTCTGCCATACACCTACACTAAATTAACATACAGGCACATTAAGGTTTTTGACACAAACTCATGGAATAGAAGATGGGGAGATCTGGTTTCTCCAGGCCTCCTGGATTACTTTAGCCATGGCATTAATAAGGAGGAAGGGTCTTCTCTTTTTAATACCACAGCCTTATTATCATCTCATCCAAATCCACTCTGCCACCAAAAGGGCTAGACCCAATCTATTCCTTGGCCTGAGTTTCCAGCTTCTCCCTAGCGTCAGCACCAGCACATCCGTGCCTTCACAGCCAGCAGGAAGGTTTTATTTTTGTCCATGTTACTTCTCAGCCCAGTGACAGATTTGCGCTTGCTGTATGAGCGTGCAACGCCATGGCTGCACCAGCGGCACCAAAGAACTGGAGGTTCCCCCCTTTTCACAGTAGCAGTGATTTACAGCTTAAGCCAGGCATGAAACCACGTTTCAAGTCTCATATTTTCCCACAGCTCTGTAACTTGTTGCGAGCTGGGCCTTAGAGTTAAAATGCACTTTTTTTTTGGATCTTACAGATTAATCCGGTGAGGAAACAAGAAATAGAGGATGAAAAAAAGCAACATACGGCACCAAGGACAAAACACTCATGATGGAAAAGCGGTTCAGTAGAGACTTTATTCCAGAAGCAAAGGTACCGTGGGATTAGGAGACTGATAGGGATCTATCTTCTTGCCTCACCCCACATTTCTAGGAAGGGAAAATTTTCTATTTATGAGAACCTTAATAGTCAAAGCTACTTTTAAAAACAATGCAAGGAAAAGAGTGCTGTTATTTCATAAGAGTTTCAGACAAATGAGTTTATTTATAGCTAACTAGTATTCCTACAATGAAATACTCTGCATCACAGACATTTCCTCTCACTAGCAGATTTTAGTCCTCCAGTTAATAGGTACTGATCAAGTCCCAACAGATAAGAAAATGGTGTCTCATTTTTACGGGTAATCTAAGTTTTGTTCCACTTCCACTCCTTTAAGTAAATGTTTGATGAGTAAAAGGAAATTATTACTCTTTACAATGTTAAAGCTTAGTTGCCCTGGAGCATACATATACAGCAAAGTTATTTTTGCATGAGATTTGGAATTAGCAAATCAAAAAGAATGAAGAGCTCTTATTTAATCCTTGTTTTGTGTCTTTAGCTGCAGCTGACCACAATCGCTGTCTTGACATGCATGCAAAATGCTCTTAGGATTCTGGGGAACTGAACCAAACAATGTAATACTGCTAAAAATGGTGTGAGATTATACATCAGAAATATGCTATCTTGCTTCAAAACAGATCAGAACTATTAAAACATGTTAATATCTTTATAAAATGATCGTGAATTATTCAACATCATAAAAATTTTTTTTTCCACTCTACACTATGAAAAGTGAATAAAGTGATTTTATTTTTTTCGAACAGTTACTGAATACACTGATACCCTTAAAATCAGCTCCACTGTTGGACTTTATAGCTCAGTTGAATGCAGACTGGAAAGATAAGCTTATTATTCCCTTCATTTATGTCTGGACCCCAAGTGCCCCAGCAGGCTCTGCAGGCTCTCCCCCAACACGGGGTCCGGGTGCCTGGGTACCAGCGCCCTGACCGTGCCGATGACGCTGCCTGGCTCCACCACGGCCCTGCCATTTTAAGACTTTTAGGAAGAAAAACATTTCCTCCTGTAGCTATAACCCCAGCATCCTTCTCTTTTCAAATTCTTTGAAATAACTGATGACACTACATTTACTGTGTTCTCGCTTTTACAGGGCTACTTGAATTTAATCAGATTCTTGCCTTGCCCTGCTTGTTAGGCTGCAATTCCCACCGCTTCCTTCTTTGGCTTCTCCTGGCAGCCCGGCCCTTCCCTGCCGTGCTGACGAAACACTTGGTCTCCCAGCTCATGCCTGATAGGCAAGCAAGCAAGATTTCTTCAATGGTATTTTCTTCAGCCTTTCCCCAGGCCGAATTCTGGTCCCTGTCTTTCATTAGCTAAATAACAATAATGAACTATTTATGTGAACAGTAAGTCTTCCAAGGTAGGGAACTCTCAATCCATTTTTTTTTTTTTTTTTTTTGCAAAGTGCAGTCTTATACAAAATGTTTAATGATATACCAAAACTGGATTACAGCTGTAACCCACACTTCTGCAGATACAGGTCTGTATGGAACATTTCATATGCCTTCTTCAGCCAGATATTGCTTCACTGAATTGCTAAAAAAATTTAAAAAATTAAAAAATCCCCCCTACAAACTTTGTGCACTACATACATAAGTTGCATATGCAAGACCATTAATACCCTAACAAGTTAGAAGCAACCAAAGTTTATAGTGATTACATTTTGGACGTGTGCAAAAAAACAAAACACCACCCCCTCCCCCCCACCGCAAAAACCACTAAGATTCGAAAAAAAGTTCAGACTTCCTCTCTTAAAAGTACTGTCATTTTTAAAAACTGCACATTCATCTGCATTGATCAGAATTCATATGTATTGTAAGTCAGAACACTGATTTGAAACCACATGGATTTTCACTGTCTACACAAAAGTTCAAGAACTGAGCAGTTTACAAAATTATGTAAATTTTATATTTTTTCTGCATTTCTCCCTGCCAGTTTTAACAGAACCAAACTGCACTTAGCAACACAAATGTAAAGCAGATACACTAGTCTAAATTGATGTTATCCTCCAAGTCTTACGTTCCACAGCTTTTTTGCAGACGCAGCATACAGGCACATCAAGTTTGCAGTCTTGGCCACGTATATTTGCTAGGGCCAAGCCTGCGGGCCCACATGCCTCACATCCACTTCAGAACATAAAAGGGCTGGAAAAAACAAAGAAACCCTTTATTTTGTCAACAGAGATACCAGGTTTTATAAGTGTCTGTGCTACTAGGAAAGTAGGATGGGTCATGCAATATATATTGATACTGTAACTCGGAGAACGACAGTTACAGTAAGGTAACTTTAAGTGCTTGTTGAGATACATATTCCACTTATGGTCACTACTTCAAGTAACTAAGGCATTAGAAAGTATTTAAGTCTCCTTAAATGCTCCCTGTAAAACAGCTATAACAGACAGCATTTATTGGAATAAAACACCACATTTCAACATCCAAATCTCCAGTAGTTCTAAAAGAAGCTTCTAAATCTTCTAAATCCACTGGAGTAGACTTTTAAAATGGTTGGCATAATGAGCTATTTGATAGTAATATTTAATGCAGTTTAAAAAGGGAAAAGGGGCAAATTTTATCCTCTCTGCAAGCTCTACGAATAAACTAGAAGAATGCCCTACAAATCTTAGTCTTAGCTAGAACAACAGTGAACACGAAAGCTGTACTGTCTGGTGGCTTCTTCCAAGACACATTGCAACAGAGAAGCCACGTTACTTTGCCCAGAGGACAGACACTTTGGATCAGAATTTAAACCGGAAGGTTTACCAGATTCAAAAAACAAAACTGGTTTGTTCAAGCTGGATGGCCAGATCTTTCTGGCCATATTCTATCTGAATTTTCTGATGATCCCAAGAGTCAGCATAATTAATGAATCTGCAGAAGCAAGTCCATGACCACTGGGGACTTGACTCCTAGCGAGAACTGTGCTTTCACAGCCAGATGATGCTCCATGGGCTGACAGACAAATCACCCTGCATGCTCTGAAAACAAGTCTTACTTACTGGGCTATGTGTCCGCAGCGTGGTACCTATTCATGAGGCAAACTCTCACCTGTGTTTTAGGGTGCATTTAAGCTTGTGCTGTTGATTATGTCCTGAAAAAGACACGTCTTTGCTGTAGCAAACTCTTTGGGGGTGGTGGGAGTTCACATCAACTTCTCTTTGTTGACCAAGTCCCAAGGTAGTGAGCAGTTGAAGAACTGCTGAAGAAGTTGAAGTTGTGGATCTCTGTTTAATGAGAGTGCATTTCAGATAATGTAAAACTTGGATTGTCTTCTCAACTATTTTGCCATATTGCCAAATACTCACCAAAAGCATGGTGAGAATTTGTACTGGTAATGGCAGAATTCTGTACTGGTACTAACACCTGTGCGTAACAAGAAATATCTCTTGCCAGCAAGACACATGGCTGTAAGAAAGCAGATATTTTTACATTATTAATTCAGAGGATAAGTAAGAGCCAGTGTTATCAACCAGAACTAAAAAAAAATACTTAAAATATTCAGTGCTCTCAAACCCAGAACTGGCCAAAACCCTCCTTTATTCTTAGGTGGTAGGAGCAATACTAGTATATTCTCTTTTACTCTTAAGCAAGCAGTGGAAGAGGCTCTCTAAAAGAGACGCCATGTCCTGATGTATGATTTTTTTCAGGAAATCTGTATTACAGATGAGGAAAAGGAAGGAGGAGTTTGGAACAGAATAAAGTGTTGCACAGTTACAACCCCCAAGACATACCGAACTCTAGCAGTACAGTCTAAATGCCATGAAACTAGAGGAAATTTTAAACTGAAAGGGCACTGATGAGCCAATCTATCGATAAACTGTTTTAAAATCAAAATGCTTTAAAGGTGATGATTGTTAAAACTAATGAAATTACAATGGACTTTGAAAGCCCGACTAGATCAATACTCCCTAAACAAAATAATGTTTCTATCTTTCCCCAATCAGAAGAATTTTATTGGTCAGAAAAGATTTTGAGATGCAATTCTCAGAACCAAGAAAGAGAAGTCTGTATTTACAAGAGTTTTCAAGCTCAGCTATTTCAGGACTTGAAGAACATACTCCCTCCATTCAAAACACATTTAAGGAGGTTTTTCTCGACCACTATGATCTTTAGAGAATGAGCTGCAAATGGTACAGCTCTCAAAAACGATCCCTCAATGAAGCATGAGAAACACTTAATGTCATCATCATCAAGATTCCCAACCATCACATAAGGTCACCTTTAAGAATGTTAGTTTCACTGTAACTGCTAGACCCTATCCCTGATAGTGCATCTTCGGAAAAAACAAAACAAAACAAAACCCCAATTATTTATTTTCTTTAGCTCCTTACAAGCAGTTAATTATAAACACTGCAAAAATAAGCAGGAAACGCCTCTTGAAACTTAAATTCTTGATCATAGTTATTCATGGATTCACCAGCTATGAGCCTGAAGTACAAATTTACATATGCCCCAAACCTGTTGAGACACAGAAGCCTCAAACCAAAATACAAAGCTTTTCAACTGTTCATCCCGTCACTCTGTGTTGCTAGTTGAATCACTGTGCAGTTCAGATGCACACTTCTGCAGTGTTGTCTTGGTAGGAAATAAAGCGTGAGCTTGGGAATCAAGTGGGGTGTGTTTTAAGGAAACACTTTGCACCCACTGGTTAGTTCCCCTAAACTGGATGCTACTGCCCTCACAGCTAAGATGTATTAGTAAAACAAGCTAGCTTAAATGCTGAAAGTTGTTTAAACTATCATGTTTTACTTTACAATAAAGCAGTGAAGGAATATACACGCAGCAAACTATGATGTTCCAGCCACAAGGAAAGTAACTTTCAGACAGAGGCAAAAACCAAACAATCAGAAGTGCTAATGTTTGAAACTTTATCCAAAAGAGCCATCTGCCTCTCATTTGCAGTAAACTTGCTTGAATAGAGTACTTCAAGCATACAAACAAGAGTGAACTCCTACAATGAAGAGGAATCTGGAGAATAGCTTGTGGCTGTCCTACCCCTACACACTGTCTGGAATAAGCACAAGGAAACTTAGCCCATGGGTGCAGAAGCAGCTGTCAAAGCAAGGAAAATCATCCGACCACGAGCATGTGGGGCATATATACGATGGAAGAGGAATATATGCAACTGAGTAAGAATCTGCAGCTACTACAGGCAGACCACAATAAAGAGTTGCCATGATAAATTGACAGAACATTTTTAATAGTTTGCAAGGACTATTAACTAGTTGTTCCTTAGCTCAGCCTAGTAAAATAAAAATGTTAACTGTGTCAGTGCTCCTGCTATTACAATTGTATTATTATTAGCAATGGAAAATTTCTGGAAAGGAATCTGGTATCTGATACGGATCCAGCCTAGACTAACTCTTGATTACCTCGAGTAGAAGACAGCCCTGAAAACCTTGTTGGTACTCAACACAAAATATTAAGCAATCCACCTTTGACATGCAGTTATTATAACGAATACTCAGAAACCAGATGCCTCAACAAATATTGTAACTAAACACATTACTGCTAAAATTGCAATAGCATAGAGTGTGCGTGTGTGTATGTGTGTGAGTATATATACACCTCTAAGAGGGTACCAAGATTGTGACTACAAGTTTTTGAGGTTATACTGCAGAGCTGTAAAGTGCTTCATTTATAAATGCTGATAAACCGTTTTATGGAGAGGCTGTGAAACTTAAATTGGTTTGACTTGCGAATTGTTAAATTTATAAGCTCAGTTTAAGTTAGAGTCAGTCCTCTTCTAGACACAGAACATACCGGTGCATTTATACTGCTGCAACATTGCATCTTTAAGCTTCTGTGCAGAAAAAAGCCTGTACACAAAACTAAACTAAGACCATTTAAAACTGATATATGCCAATATATCTCCCTGGGGATTATTTAACACAGATGGTTTTTAAGACTGATGTACATCAGGCCTGATTTATGAAGTTATATTGATTATGAGGATATGGTCTTATTCTGGCTTCACTTTAGCAGGTGACATTTCTTCGTGCACACAAGAACAACCTGCAGATGAATCCTTCTTAGTGATCAGTATCTCAGTCCCACAACAATTCTTAGAAGCAAGTGGTCAGTTGGAAACTCTTAATTTAACAGCTCTTATAAGCAGAGAGAGCATAGCTTGGAACACCCCACTGAATTAATTCTCCATCCAGTCTTCTCACTCCTGTATATGTGTATGCGTGGGTGAAGCTACTTCTGAATCAGCTGCTGAAATCACCAGAAATTAGTGTATCATTCTGAAGTCTGTCATTACTGTTTGCATTGAAATGCCATGCAACAAACAGTAATGTTCAGCAACTGGCTCAACAGCAGCTCAGCCATCTGTGTACTATAGGTGGGAGGACAGCTAGGACTGCTAACCATCAGTGGTTGTACAGATGTCCTTGGCTATACACCAGAGCTCTTGCAAAAGTAAAGGTTGTAGGCTTAATTTTGACCTGAAGAGCTGGAATTCCCATGCACTTTAATTTTATCACTTGCAACTACAAGGTGCATAAACATGAGAGTAGTAGGTTTTTTCTTTTTTTTCCTTTTTTTTTTTTTTTTTTTTAACTTTGTGATCCCTAAACACAAGGGCACTAATTGACCAATTCAGCACTCATAACAATTCTACTCTGCACTGAAATGCATTACGTTAAAATCCTTGCTCTGAAGAACATCATCCTCACTGGTGAAAAAAACACAAACTTCAGTGCTTAATTTACAGATTTTTGGGCATCACTTAATGACACAAGTAAACTGATGAAATGGCTAGCTGAAACAGGCATTCCTCTCCCATTGACCCATTTTTGCCTTATTCCTTAATCTTGTCCTTGTGCTGGTATTGGTATACACCTAACCCCCCTGGGAGTCAGTTCAAGAAACTGAACTGGCAGAAACTTCTTTCTGATTTGTAGAGTCAGGATACGGTTTCAAAGGCAGCTTGAGCGGAATTACAGCTCAGCTATGGGGAGGAGGTCCTGCTCGTCTTGAGCAAGCTCTGGCGTTCCTCCGATCACACAGGAAGCCCATTCAACTCACTAAAAAGACAGAAAATTGACCTAGCGGAAAAGCAGCAAACATCTGCCAAGTAAGCATGCTGAATCACTTTGCTTTGCAATCAAGTTAATTCTAGAGCGGCCAAAAGAAAGAACATGTGGTTAGATGTCAGGAGAAGGAGTCAAAAGGAAGATGAGAAAGGAGGTAAAACTCACTTTTCACTTTTAATGGTGGGGAGCTGTTAATTCAGTTCGTCTGCACTGTGAAACTGTATCCTTTATTTTCAGCCTGTTTAGCTGCCTGAAGCAGCTCACTGCGGAGTCAGACAAGCACCACTTCCAGCTCTGCAAAGCAGCAAGACTGCCTCTCTGAACAGTTATGACCTGTCAGACCGTGCACCTTGACATTAGAGAGATGGAGAGTTAAGACAGGTCAACTAGAATTAGCTCTTAAGAAACTTTGGGACAGTTGTAAGAAGTTTAATAGTTCACCTTTAGCTTACCTAAGGTATCTATGTTATACTTCACATCAGGTATGCATAATCACTCTTTAGAGATCCCTGCAACAAATTAAACAAAAAGAAAAAAAAAGGTTTTAGCCTTCTTTTCTTGTATTATGTAAACTTACATATTTAGCACCACATATTTTCATGCTTTAAAAGCTTCTTTTCCTGAATTTCTCTAGCCAAAATTCCAAAATACTGAATTGCTTCATATAAGTCTTATGATTAATACATTCTAAACTTGGAGCTACCTGGGCAATGCTCTCCAAATACTTTAGAACAAACTTTAAATTTCCAAGTAAATAAAAAGATTTAGATTAACTCCATCCACAGTCTGAGTTTGGAGCTTCAGTAACTGCAAGTCAACTTCAAGGTGTCCATCTAAAGTGAACTGATTTCAGAAATGCTTCTTTATTCCAGACTTGTCCAAATCATGCCACACACTTCCAAGGCATCCATCAGGTGGCATAAATGTTGGGTTTTACTACTAATATAGAAAACAAGTAGACCGATTCAAATAATTGACATTTTCTTGATTCAGACTGTTCTGCTCTCCTTTCAAGGCAACAAGACTAGTCAAGATAAACCAAACTTTATGCAGATGCTAAAGGTTTCTAATCACATTTATATTTCCTTTCTGATCCTATCTACAAAAATAAAGCAATAAGATCTGGAATTCAAAAGAGATCAGAGAGCACAACATGAAACAAAGGGCACATACTTTTATGATCCTCTTTAAAATATCCCATAACTAAATAAATGAAAAAGAATGAACTGCAAACCATAATATTATTACTCCAAGAGGGGGGAGGAGGGAGCCAAAACTCCTGCCAGTATATCAAGCACTAAGAAAAGTTATTAGCAAAGCTTGACTAATTAACTTTTACCTCATTCATATCCCACTCTGAATACCCTTGCAAATTATTTTCCTCACTCGCTGATTTTACCATGACATCTCTTTCATTCAACTGCTCTACTGGTTTCTCTTTCTCACATCAGACTTAAGTTCCTTGCCTTTATTTCTCAGAAACTTCGTAGTGAAAGTGAAGCGATAAAGAAATGTTTTGCCCTGTGACCACTGAGTGAACGATATCATTCTCTGTTTCAACTCCCAAAGCACTTGCTTCTGTAACTTTTTGCACAGTGGCCATTAAGATTGTGAAGGCTCTTTCTAAAACTACATAAAACTAATACATGATCCTCCAATTCTTCTCAAAGGAGATGTGCTGCTTATAGAAAACTGACAATACTTAGACTGTCAACATGATTAGATCACCGCTTCTCCAACTGTCCAATATTTTCTTTTTGTAGCCGTGTACTCCATCAGTTTGTGGTGATCTGTTTGGACTTTTTGTCAGCAATGGTAAATTCCTGGGGCCAGGGAAAATTGCTTTCTTGGAAGATATCCAACACAGTAAAGCCTCTCTTCTATTGCTCGAGGTAAAAAGTAACACAAACATTAGCACCTGTATTTATGCCGGCTAGAGTTACTTTACCAGGTATAATCACCGCATGTGTTTTTGAAGTTATTTCTTGAGTGCTTGACAATATTACTTCCCATATAATTAAATCAAAAAAAAAAAAAAGGAAAGCTCTTTCAAAGACCTATGAAACAGAAACTAACTGAAGAAGAATTATATATCCATCTATTTTCTTTTGAACTAGTCCCATTTATTAGAAGCATCTAAAAGCAGGCATTTTGATTAAAGGTAGGCATTAGATCTTTTCTGTATTACTTAAAAAGCTTTTATTGTATCTCTCCTTAATCTTCAGACTCATAAATGAAATGTAATTTTAATCTCTTTCTGTGTGTAGATCCTATGCAAATATTGTTTGTTTATGCTCCTATTAAATGAGTTAATGAGCCTGACAGGCAGAGTCAAGATTATTTTTAAATACATTGCTGTCATTAGACCAAACTTGTTGGTGCTGAACCTGGCATCATCGCCAATGGTGTTCCATCACTACTTTAAATATGCACTCCGTGCGCCACCGTGTCGGTGGGAGAGATTCACTAGCTTGCATTAACCATTCAACCACCTTCTCTGCCTCTTGCTCAGTTTGTATACACCAGCATTTTCTCAATGTTTTAGTCAAATAAGCTAGCAAAGAACTACTATTTAAATTGTTTGCATTAAATTGTTTGCATTTGGCTTACTTCAAGTGAAAGGGGTTAAGAAGCACTCCCAGGAGAGCAGGCAGCAGATGTGAGGGCTGGTAATCAGGAACACTAACCTGTCCACTGGTAGAGCTATATCCAAAACACATCAACATTTAACTCATGCCCTTGTCCAGAGACAAAAGTTGTACAACTTTAATGATCGCTGTATGAAGTTCCTGCTAATGGGATACAAAAATACTATACCAGTGTAGACTGAGGAATTTAAATGCCATAGCAATAGGAATATCATTTGATATTTGGACTCTCCATGTGATATAAATGGTAAGGTCTCTTGGTCTGTTACATTATAGCGATGCAGCTATACCAGCAGTCCAATGTAAGGTATCTCGATTCTGATACAACATCTTTTAAAGGAAGGAGAGCAAACTGCATCAGTATAAAGATACAACATACCAAAATTTTATCCACCCAAGATCTTCAGTTTACTTTAAACACACACAAACACACACACAAACAAACCCATCATAGTGCTTATCAGTATAGTCTTACTGCTACAAAAACAACGCTTGTAAAATCTGAGTAGTTTCATTTATTCTGCTAGTGTTGTCAAACCAGTTTGACTCCATATCTGGATGGAACGCGTATGTGTTAACACAGGTGTCTTTTCTGAAACTAATTCACTTGTGGAATACATACCAGTAAAAAAATCTGATGTGCATTTAAACTAATGTAGTTATGTAAGAACTTTGCGCATACTTTTGAGGTATCAGCATCTCAACTATTTATGGTTGAACAAGTTACTGTCAACTTTTCTTTCTGGTTTTATAGAACAGTAAAGATAAGTACAAGAAGATTAACATTTTTTAGGAAAGCTCAGAAGGTTACCATAATGGAAAGATAGCCATGAAAAAAATCCCTCTTAGAAGAAAATATCTTAACCTGTTTCTATAGTCATACTGCTTCAGTAATAAATGATTTCAACAGATCTTCAGAAAATTAACTAAGGATTTGCTGTCCCAGCTCAGATCATCACATTGGGCTTAAATCTGCTCTATATCTTAAAATGGAAACTAGCCTTCCTTTTCATTCCCAGATGTCACCTTGCCCTAATTAAGAATTTAGCATAACCTACACAGAACTTGTTTAATGAATAGCTGTATGTAAAATGAAAGGCATTTAAAAAAAAAATCACTCTACATTTAGATGTGACAGGGGTTTCTGTTGCTTGTTTTAAACCCCAAGGCTATTTAAAATTAGGAATAGTATTCTGCGGTGCTTTATAAATAATAAATCAAGCCAAGGAATCGAAACACATTTGTGAAACAAATGATGCTATTCTGCTCAGTGCTGCATACAAAAAAGGCTCAGTGAGCACAGGAACCTAAACCAGCTATTCTTGGATGATCATTCTACAAGTCATATTGCTCAAGATGGTAGAACAGTTGGCAGACTTAAAGGAGTAACATTCTCTTCATCAATGAACTAAGGAATATTTATGCAACTCCCGACACACAGTTAGATACTGTTTATTTGCACATCAAGATTTAGAGAACACACATATTGTAAGAGACAAAAAAACCCAAAGAACACTGAAGTAGCTGGAATTGCAGGCAAGCAAGGGAAGACTGGACACTTGTGAAAGCGTAAGGGAATAAGTAAAAGGCATATACCAGTAGAGAAAAAGATGCATTTGTAAGCATGGCTGTACATTCATTTTAAGTCATTGCTCTCACTGCTTTAAAACTGCTGTGTTTTTCATGTAAGCAAGCACTACAGTGGGAGGAAAGATGAGGAAACAGGATTGCTAGGATGAACTTTCAGGAAACCACTGAGTCATTCTTACAATTTGGGCCACCAAAGGGGACAGTCTCACTTTCAGCCCTGTGCTCCGGCTGCTTTTATTATACCATCTCTAGAACTTGCCTGGACACCTACAGAATTGATTCAACTCACCAACCCCACAAGAAACTGGGGGCGGGAAGGGGGGGGGGGGAAGGGGGCTGTCTGCAAGCTGAATCAGTTCACATAAGCATTGGATAATCACTAGAGCTAGGGGGCTATTTAATCAGGTCAAGCTGTCTTTTATAACTTCAGCCATAGACTGCATCTCCACTTGAAGCTGACAAAATCCGGCATGGTTACACACACACAAAAAAAAGTAAACTGGTTCCCTGTACCAGGGCTGAAGCTGCACAGCGAACCAGATCAAGAAATTCATCCAGTTGAAGACTCCACCCCCCCCACCCCTTACTGGGTTCGTTTCAGCCAGGTCAGTTCTCCTACCTGGCTAATGCAAAGCCATGCGCAGACTACACTAACACAAGAGAACGAGCACAAATACGCCTTTCAGGACACACATTGGCATCACACCCACCATGGCATCATTACACCATTTCATGCAAAGGCAGCCCCACTCCTAGCTATGACTTTTCTCCCTCTTTGTATTCGATCTAGTGGCTGTACAACTGCAAGGTAAGCTGATGCTCTGAATCTATTCATCCTGCAACTAACCATTGTTCTGTGAGACACAAGGAAAGCAGGCGGAAGCAGGAATAAGACCATTTCTTTTGGAAGAAGCCCCTATTGTTACACCACCTTATGCACAACGCCACATTGCACTCATAGGTCTGACGTGACGTGACTGCTTGGGGCATTCACTGAACTACAGCCACAGGCAAGGTAGTCAATAAATGAAGCTATTCTATGGAAAAGACTTTCAAACCTGTGACTTAAACAGTATTACTTATACCTCTCCCCTTGCAACTTGCACATGTTCCTATACTCCACAGAAACTTCCTTAAGGGAAAAAGAGGGAGTTTTGCAGACATCTTTCCAGTAAATCAATGCTGACATGGTTTCAGAAAAAACTAACTCTATAAATACCATCTTCACCCTCTTCTTCACAGACTTTTCACTTTATCAACTCCACAGAGTAATTTTTGTTACAGGGAAAGCTTCCCCCCGCCCCTTCTTCCTACAAACAGTGGTATGTATTGCAACGTCTAAAGCATACATTGCACTAAGAAGGGCAGAGTACTGGTCCCAAATACTTCCAGCATCACCTTCTGCTCGTAAGATCACTCAGAGTTTAACTAAGTGTCCATAACTCCAAGAGATTTTTTTCCTCATGGTGTCACAGTAAGGTTATTTAACACCCTCCTCCTCCTCCTGGCATATGTTATCAATGTTTTCGTTAGAAAGCACTTCAAAAACTCATGCTGTCTCTATAAATCGGGAAGCTCTCATTTAACATGCAGACTGAAAATTCTATTATATCATAAAGTAGCTTTTTATTTAAACCTGAAAATAAGTGTGACTTACAGAGCAGCTCATGAAGATTTTGCATTAAGCTGTGAGCAGAAACATAACTTATTATGCTAAATCTTTTACAGAAAGAATACAGAACTATATTAGGAGGAAAAAAAAAAAAGCAGAGAAGTTTTGGTAGCTAGATATGGGATAATCAAGGATGGTATGTAAAGCACTCCGGAAAAAATACTCAGGTTAAGTCAGTAAAGAGTGAAAGCGTTAGTCACGTTGACACTTGCACTGTCCTGCTAATACTTCAAAAGAAACCTACTACCAAAATAAGCGGGGCAGTTTTCACAGCACAGTCATTGTCAGGCTATAAACAGTAACCTCAACTTATTTGAGGTGACATAACAATTAATTATAGCTAATATGATAATTTTAGGGTTTTTTTAGTTTAGTTTTTTGTTTTTAAATTATTGGTTTAACTTCCTAAAAGGACAAGATACATAGCTTAGCCCAGAGTGCGTTGTTACCAAATTGAACAGAACTAATTCAAGTAAGGCCTGGCCCAAAGTAACAAAATTAATTTAAGTATTGGTGCAGAATGGCAGTTCTAGTACCATAATCTTCAGAAAGGAATGTACTTCCCTACATGATCTGTAGCACTACATGGGACTCTCTCACAATGCAAAACCTGTCCCACAACCTCAAAGAATTGGAAACAAAGAGTTTTGATTCTTCAGAAGAGAAATCCTTTGTTGCTTTGTTACTTGGAGAGTTTGGTTGGTACTCTCTAAATGCAGCAATCTCTGGAATCAAAGGCTGATGACTGAAAGATAAGGATATGGACAGGACTAGATACACAATGAGAATTTGGTTAACTGCACCTTTGCGGTTTTATCTGCCATACTCACTTACATGAAATATTATTTTTTGGCAGTTTACCATATGCCACTAATGTACATGCACAAGTTTAAACTCGTAAAAGCAGCCTGACACCACTGAGGAACAATCTACACAAAATGGTTCACTCATTTAACCAAGTTTGTTTAAAAGCCTAATTTGATCTTTCTGTATCACCAGAGTGTAACTTAGGCATTGTTTAATTTTCCCTGATGCCTTAAAAAAATACAGCTATGTATTTCATACCTAAGCTGCGAGCTGCAGACCGAGTGTGACTGAAAAGCATATGCAGACAGCTGTGCCAGTCAGAGACGACTGCCCCCACACCTGCCCTCAACTGCTCACCATCTCCCCTATGCTGGATGTTAATATCTCCATAGGTCCGTGAAAGCAGCTAATCACATGAGAGCTCCCTAACCTGTTTCAATCAAAACTCAGGTTAGCGAAAGCTTACTATTTAAACTGCTTAAACCAGGATGGCTGCTGAAGCAGGAAAGGGATACCTATCCTCTGCTGTCCTCCCACAGGCTGTAGCAGTGACAGCTGAAATCCACAGTTCTTTTGTCAGTAGAACAAAGGTGTACAAGTTAGACTCGACACCACTATACTCCTTGTACACAGATGAGCTCCCTATATTAAAGAAAAGTTGGTTTTTCTTTTTTTTTTCCCCTCCCTCTTCTTCCCCCCCCCTCTAATCCTGCCATTAAACATGGCTTACCTTCTTTAGGGAAACTGCTTTCCTTCACAAACTGTAAAGAAATTGCAGCAACTTCATTGGTTGCATAAATTTTAATTATATAATACTATAAGCACACAATCAAATAAAATGAAAACTAAATATCAGCAGAGAGAAAAGCAGACTGATCTTGCCAGTCTAAATATTTAGATTTCCTATTATGAATGAAAGCCAGTTTTCACTGAACTAGCACTGAACGAGCATATTAGCTTTAAGCATTTTGTAGTTATATTTTGCACTTGAACTATTTAATGCCATGCTACAGTATCAGTGCTCATTTCTTTCAATATATCTTTAATCACAGATTACAATCATGAAATAATTCACATTGAAAGCTACTTCTGGAGGTCATCTAGTCCAAACAACCCTCCCCCCCCCACACACACACACCTGAATCAACCTCACAGTTACATTGGCTTGCTTTGGGCTTTGTCTTCAGAGGTTATGAAGCTTGACAAGAAAAACAAGGCAGACCTAAAATGAAAACACCCCCCCCTCCCCCTCCCCCGGCTATGGTTGTTCTTAAGAGATCAGAACTCCCAACAATTTAATTCCCTTCAGAACAACTTTTCACATGAAAATACAACCCAGCAAGAAACACAAAAGTGTTAATAAGTGTCCCAAGTGAAGAGGGAAAAAGTTAGAGCTAGATAATAGACCTATTGTGAGTTGTTCTCTTGTGAGAAGCATCACCTTGATCTGTCATTGCAGCGTTTAGCAGACTTAGCAAGTGGTGTCTAATTATCCAGATGGGGCAGGCTACATGAACTACAAAAGCAGCTGAGGACCATACACCCCACTTTCTGCCCATCAGATGATCTCAAAGTCCCCCACATTACTATGCATGTGCACACACTCTTGTCCACCATCACACGACAACATTTGCTCATGCAGTAAGAGAGGGACTGCAATGTCTCTGAAGAACTTCAGACAGAAGAAATGAAACACTGCACAGACCTTCAGGATTTCCCTTAGATGAAAGTCCCCCCTGGAAAGTCAGACTGCAAGGAGCAAGTTGTGGGCTAATTACTGTTGGACTAGGATATCTCATGTCACAGCTGGCTACTGTGGACTGCAAAAAGTCTTTACAGAGTTATTTTCAAGTTGGAAATGCTGTTACAGAAAAAGCCATTCAAAATCACTAAGTGTTGCAGAAGAAAGAGTCACCAGGTGAACACTGTTCATCCAATACAGTAATTGGATGTCTCCCCTCCTGTCCCCACCCCTTTTTTATTTTTTAAACAGAAGCTTTTATTTCTGCTTACACAATGCTGACTCTGAAAAGAGAGCTGTCCTACCAAAAACTATGAGAATCCCTTCCCCTCCTCCCATCTTATTTTTCTATAATAGATGGGGATGTAGCTCTTCCTACTACATCACCTTTTCCAACTCCACCTTTAACACTATTTATTAGTAACCTCAGATGAAAGAAAGCCCAGCTCATTTTTTCAAGTATCACGGTCACACTCATCTTGTAGTAAAACCAGTTTATTTGCAGAACATATGCCATCTCCCCTTTTCCCTCCGCAATTTATAAATTTACCCTGAGGCACAGGACTGTGCTTTTGCCCTTAAACAACATACAGCAGTACTCTGAAAAAACAAAAACAACCCACAAACAACCCCTGCAACGTGAAGGAAAAAAAAAAAAAGATCCCACCCATCGACACAAAGTAAGGAGCAGTGACAGGGTCGACAGCCCTAACAAAAGTAACAGATGGAGTCACGCAGGATAAAGCCAGAGCCACGGAACCACCCAGGAGCTCGGGAGCCAGCAGCCGCGGCAGGGCTGGAGAAGCCGGGGGCAGCGCAGCCACTCGCCCCACACGGGCCCGCGAGGGGTCCGTGCCGGGGGGGGAGGCAGCAGAGCCGGTCCTCACGCTGCCCCCCACCCGGCCAGGCCGCAGGCGACGACTCCGCGCCTCCGCCCTCCCGCGGGAGCCATCCCGGGGACGGGATGGGGGTCGCGGCGCGCCGCACAAAATGGCTGCGGCGGGGCGCGCACAGCCGGGGTGGGGGGAAGGGGGGAGAAGGACGGCAGCGCCCAGCAGGAAGGGACCCGCGCCCCCCCGCCCTGCGAGGAGGGCGCCAGAGCCCCGCCGCGTCCCCGGGACGCGGCAGCCGGCGCCGCCCGGATGCGGGAGCCGCAAGCCGTTCCTGTAGGTGAAAGGTCGGGGGGCGCGGAGCCGCCGCCGGGAGCCGCCCAGCGGGACCAGCAGCGGCCTGAGGCGAGGCGGGCCCGGGCCGAGCCGCGCTCCGGGAGCAGAGCGGCGGAGGCCGGAGCCGTTAGCGGGAGGGCGCGAGCACGCAGGCGCGCGGCCGCCCGCCCCCGCGGGGCCGCGGGAGTCGCTCACCTGGCGGGCCCGGCTCCCAGCGGCCTCTCCGGCGGGCTTATTTGTCGGTGGCGGCTGCGGCTCCGGGAGGTCAGAGTTCGCGACCCCGCCCCCTCGGCGCCACCCCCCCCTGCCCCGCCCCGCCGCGCCTGCGCCCTGCCACCTGCGGGGCGGGCGGAGGAGGGATCCGCGCAATATGGCGGTGGTGGGGGCGCGAGCTGGGGGCGGGGCCTCGCTGCCAGGCGCTCCCCCCCCCCCCCCCTCACCGTGAGGCGCTCCGGGTCGGCGGCCGTTAATGGCGGCGCGCGGAGCCCTTTGTGCGCGCGGGCAGGCCCCGGCGGGCAACGGCTCCATCCGCCGCCCCGGCAAGAGGCGGCTCAGCGTTGGGGTGGTGCGAGCTCAGGTTTTGGCTTTGAGTAGCAAATACTGAGGCAAATACACGGGTTATGCGTTTGCGGATCCAGTTCAAAATGTCTGCGATACGATGAAGACCCAAGTCACTGCTGCTGCGACTTGCAGATGCAGCCGGCAAAGACAATAAGTCACACAGGTTAACTTCATCACTCCATTAGTTACCCTAGAAGTTACTTGAGAAGTTCAGCCAACCCCCTGTGAAAGAGCTACACTCCGTCAGTGACAGCCAGGAGTAAAAAAGCTTTGCCAGTTAAAGGCCAACACTGCTCTGAAAAAGCATTTGAAAAGGTAGCAAAGAACCTGACCTTGCCTGTCAGACCAGGCTCATGTGGTGTGCTCCCTGCTTGAGTAAAGCTTTCCAAAAGGTGCCAAACCGGCAACTTACTGCTGTTTCGGTTCTTTATACCTCTAAATTCTTGTTGAGCAAGGTTGAGTTAGCAATATTTATGCTAATTAGTGACCTTGGTTTTAAGTAGCAGTAACTATGTCCCTGTTTTTCTTCCTTTTCCATCTGCTCAATGAAGATTGTAGAGCTGTGGTTAGAGATCAGCAGGAATCATGGAGGCCACCATGGCTATGTACACAATTACATTATCTGACTTTTTTAAAAACATTCAGATTATATCATTTCTACTGAATTGAATAACATCAGCACTAACATCCGAAAAGTAGAGATATGAACTACCCTGAAGAATACAAACAATTTGTATGTTAGCATTAGTAAAATCATTCACGTTCTTATCTTGCCAACTCCTTTACTGCTTTTCCTCCCACCCACCCAAAAACCCACAGCTGCAGTTGCATCTAGCTTATTCTGTTCAAGATGACTAGTTCAGTCAGTATTGGCAAGCTTATATTTTGCTTTTTGATTGAACACATTCTCTAAAGCTAAATGCAAATGAATATTATGGAAAAAAATTTAACTTGGAGCAATTAACTTCCTAGCCATTTCCTGAAAGTGTAGGATGTTACAGCATTTTCAATTTACCATACTTATCACTTCCAAAACTAGTGTGAGCTGCACATCAGCTTTCTAAATAAAGCTTATTGCAGTTTAATTTAACAAATACCAAGGAACTTGCACTAAAGCTAATTTCATACAAGCATTTTGATATCCTCAATAGAGCAGAAATGACACTGTATCCAATAAAGTGTTTAAATTTTTGTAAGTGACCCAATTCGTAATTGGTCTGTATTACAAAGGCACAATCCATGTAGCGGTGTCAGCCAGGATTATGAGAAAGAGATACAACCCTACCAAAGACATTAATGGAAGCAAAATCCTTTATGTTTTTACTGCAAAGTTATCAAAAAAATGTGCTTTCAAACATCTGTTGGTGAAGTACAAGGAGGCAGGATAACTAAGCTGACAGAAAAATCTCTTCCATACAGGTTCTACTAAAATACTTATGCCAACAGAAACTATGTGATACAGGCACACTTTACACAGAATCACAGAATCGCTGAGGTTGGAAGGGACCTCTGGAGATCACCTAGTCCAACCCCCCTGCTCGAGCAGGGTCACCTAGAGCACATTGCACAGGATTGCGTCCAGGCGGGTTTTGAATATCTCCAGAGGAGATTCCACAACCTCTCTGGGCAACCTGTTCCAGAGCTCTGTCATCCTCACAGTGAAAAAGTATTTCCTCATGTTCAAATGGAATTGTCTGTGTTTCACTTCGTGCCCGTTGCCTCGCGTCCTGTCACTCAGCACCACTGAAAAGAGTCTGGTCCCATCCTCTTGACACCCTCCCTTCAGATACTTGTACACATTGATAAGATCTCCTCTCAGCCTTCTCTTCTCCAAGCTAAACAGGCCAAGCTCTCTCAGCCTTTCCTCATAAGAGAGATGCTCCAGTCCCCTAATCATCTTCATAGCCCT
>NW_020448719.1:569653-615584 GCF_003343035.1 Apteryx rowi
CCCACATGGAAGAGCAGGAGTGGGTAATAGTCTGAAGCGTGAACAAGCCTTGGCAGTCTTTCCATGACATCTCTCACACGAGCCCCTGGCAGGCCACAAACCTCTCTAGACATGAGGTCAGGTCGGCAGATAGGTGCCTCCGTCCCCTGCAGCAGCGAGTCCCCCACAACAATCACCCGCCGCTTCTTCCGGGCGTTCCGGCAGGGCACAGGCTCTGTTGTCCCAGTTACTTCCCTTGCAGCCATGCCCATCTCCTCCTCATCCTGGAGGGCACTAAACCTGTTCTTCAGCTGCAAGTCTTCGGGAGGAGTAGGAGCCTTTCTCCTCCCATGAGCAGTGACCAGTTTCCAGCCTTCTTCTACGGTGTCATGATGTGCCATTTCACACAGCACAGAGCCCTCTGGCAACTCCACTGCTGTGGGGGGTTGGGACTCCCGAAGCTGCACAGTCTCCGAGAATACCCTGTCTATCTCTTGCTCAGCTTCTCGGATGCTGCGCAGCCTACTGACCTCCTCCCGTAACTCTCTTACCTGACGACACAACTCGTCAACACATCAGTTGACACAATAGAAATGAATTTAGTAAAAGCATTTATTAATGTAACATCCTTCATTCGACCTTGCCATAAATAACTTTCTTAATTCTTTAGAATGATTATTTCTTAGGCTGTTCTCTTTGCCATGGGCACGTGCTAAAGAATTAATGTGCTAAAGAATTAATTTAAACAAATTAGCTTGAATATCAGATGCAATAACCACTGGGAGTTGGGTGATCAGATTACTTTTTTTTTTAAAAGAGAAACATGACCACAGCACTGGGATGGGTGAATTCACGTATTTGTGGCTGAAGAGGGAGAGATAAGTAAAATCCTGTGTCCTCACAAAAATCTGGGACAAAATGCTTTCTGAGCAATTTTGACCAGGAGCCTGAGATAGCAGCCCTTTTATTCTGTTTCTTGTGTTCTGAAACTGTCTTACCTACACTGATAAATATTCAAGAACATTGCATTAATCAAGTGCTTTCTCTTTGGATTAATTTATCCTAGTCAGCTGTTACTGCAGCTATAATTTCAGCTCATATACCTCTAAATCACACTGCATTATAGCACATAGGCATAGGGAGCCTAGTTCATTCTCAGGCATCAGGGTTGTCCGGGTGACCCAGTTGAGAAGGGCTGCTGTTCCCCATAGCTGGGGGGCAGTTTCAGGAGATACACTCCCACTTCTTGGTGTCCTACAGGACTGCTCAGGAGTAAACTGGATTGTTGCACTTTTTCATCACTTCTGCCCACAACATGGGCTCCTCACCCTGTTGTGAAAAGGCTCTGTGGAAAACTGAAACATCATGAACTTGTGAAGGCATAGTCTGTTAGTTCTGGAGGGTGGGGAAGAAGGAACAGAAAGTGAAGAACTAGACAGCAAGAAGCAGCTACAGGAAAGACAGCAAGGCAGGAAGATGAAAATAGTTTTCATAGCAAGGATGCCAGTTTCTGCAGTAAGAGTGTGTATCGTGTCTTGGTTGACATGAGCAAGAAATTTCACTTAAAATTTGTTTCAGGTTGTCAGTAAACTCAGTAGCAATATGCCAGCCTGTGCATATAACCTACCTTTTCTAAGTTTTTTCTGTTTGTAATGACCAAACCTAATATGGACTTTAAATTTAAACAGACATGCAGCATGACGACAGCAAATTCTGCCATTTGGAAATCAATGAATAAACGAATTATGTAATACATAAAAGACCTGAAAATATTTCAAAAAAAGAAAGTGATTCAATTAATGTGAATTTATTTATACAAAAATGATACATATCCACAAAAATATTTACAACAATTTTCAGCACTTTTCATTTACAAAATAAAGATTCTATCCTTTCATTTAGACAATACAATTTAGGACTGCTCCAAATAAAAGTATATTTGGATGGTAAATTTACTGGACAGGAGCTAGGGCAAACAAATGCATTGAATGTGTCTCTCCAAACATTTATATTACATCACAAGGTAAAGAGTTAATTGGGTAGTCCACTTTCCATACACAAAAAATCCTAGTAAAATACGTTCCATAGTTGTTCATCCATTCATTTATCTTAAGTATGGCAGGGATAATAAAAAGTTTTAAGTCAATGATTTGTTAAAGACAATTCAGGATCCTAAAACCTTTCATTTATCCAAGATTAAGGATGCTAGAACTAATCTTTAATGCTAATGTTTGTCTCATACTCTATTAACCAACCTTAAATAACTGTTAACTATAGATCTTTATAAGAGGTAGCCAGGTGTTTAAAAACTATTGGTCTTGTTTAATAAATCTGCTGATGTAAGAGTCAAATGTGGAAGTGAATACTTGCCCTTCGGTGGTAATGAATAAAAGGGCAGGCGGGAGAAATTGGGTAATAGTTTGAAAAGCAGTCATCTGAAAACATTATGAAAATACCTATGTTGTGGGTCTTGGAAATTTTTTTCATATGATACAAACCACTAGCACTGGGGAAAACAGAATAAATATTCAAATATGTTTACACAGACAATTTCACCTATTACATACAGAATTAGACTGCAACATGTCTACTAATGTTTTTAAGGCTCTATTCAAATATATTTCTGTCACAGAAAGTTTTTGGTTGATCAACTGCTTCTGGAAGTTCTCTGACTTCTACAGAACACCTTAAACTATTTTCCTATTCTGTGTCAAATCATTTAGAGGTAGTTTCATGCCATACATGAAGCAGAATTTGGGCACTTTACTCTGTGTTTTGACTTTTATTGCTCTCTTTCAATTTTGCACTGAAGAAATCAATATCAAACCATAAATTTTAAACAAAATTAGCTTGCTTCTAGCCATGAACATATTTTTTATTTGCAGGCTCAAGGCTCTCCATCTTAGCTGGTGTGCAGTTCATATAAAAATATTAAGAAGTTCTTCCATTTGATAATATCAATTGAAAGAACCACATGACATTTATGTAATATTAGTATCAGCTTTATTTTGGACGCAGTAAAAGCATGTCAGAAATCACCTGAAGAGACATGCTAATAACTTACTTGGCTTCACTCAGCAGCTGTTTCTGAAAAATTACATAAAAGTCCTCTATATATGTAACAAAAAAGAATATTTATCATATTTGTATTTAAAAAAAAAGTGCGAATAAAGGCTTTGATCTGATTCCCACTAATTTTCAAACACTATCTGGTCAAATCTCTAGTGTTGATGACAGATGCCAGATCAACAGCCTTAAGTCCCTGGTTCAGAAAGGTCCTCAGGACTTCTGAAATGCCTGAAGTCAATAAAAAGCATTAGGCTTCCAAACTCCCTGCTAACTGAACAGGAGCTCTGGAAGGCAAGCTTCCTCAGAGCTGTTTACGTTAATATCTTAAACCTGATCTTGAGGTATTACTTTGAGGGAACAACAGTATTTTGGTTCACATTTTCATTCTCGGCCTTTCTGTGATGACTGCTAACTACTAATTCTATCACTTATGTTCTGGTGTCATCTACACATTGCAAAGCCACATCCAGTCGCGAGCTGCAGTAGACCAGGCTTTGGTATGTTCCATAGAGTTCACGATCATTGTAATCAAATATGGTTAAATCCTCCATTTCTCAATATTTATGCATGTCCCTCATGTTCCAGCAAATAATTAACCCCAGATCCTTCAATGTAAACAAATGCAAATACTCTGTTGAACCAGGACATCAGTCAATATATCAGTAAAAATAGATGCTCCCGGGCTTTTGTCTATATTAGGACTTCCATCAACACAGGCAATTGGGGATAACTCAGGAAATCCCTAACTCAAATTCTCTCCCAGTTTTACTTTGTGAGGCCATAAAATAACTGTCGACATGGATTTAAACCAGCAATTTAAAGATGAATTGCTCTTAATCCTGTTACTGAAACTAGCTTGATCCAGATGATCACTGAAAAATGTAACATACAGTAAAATTAACTGGCTGGCTACATATGCATTGCATTTGACATAAAAATGACTTCCTTTCATGTGTTTTTCATAGTTCTAGTTCCATTTATGCTATTACAGTGTTAACAGTTTTTCAAAATTAAATAGAATAAATGCACCAGAGTCATCAGTAAGTATTTCCTAATGAGGTATACTGACAGTTTTCTAAAGTGTAAAAAAAAAAAAAAAAAAAAAAGTGTTTTAAAGTGTCAAAAAGAACAAACCATAGTGTAAACAAAAGGTATTCAAAGAATGGTATGCATTTTCAATGCCATCTACACTAAAAGCTGTGTTTTCTTGCTGTGACAATTCCAGTTTAAACATAATATTTATGCGTACAATATTCTAAAATTTGGGGGAATGGCATATGTTTAATGTTTTTTGAGCAGTACTTTATATAATGTTTCATACTGCGTACAGAACTCAATGTGAAGAATTTTGAGATGTGTAATCTTTCTCTGTATGTGAAAAATTCATTTTGACTCTGCTTTAATTTACTACTGGAAACATAAAATATATATCCTGCAATTTTTTAAAGATAATTTAGTCTCTTTGGTTTCTGCAATATTGTAAAAGCTAGTGCATTATCTCAGTAATTGCAGTCTGTTTTAAAAGAGAGTAAAGGGAAATATATTTTAACAATTGAGCTGTACTTGGCAAGAGCTTCTGTGATACAGAATTTGTTGTACTGCTTTACTGTACTGGTACACAGGACTTCAGCTGCCATTAAAGGAGAAGAGCAGCATTATTATACAGATTCTCATAAAGGAGTTCACATAACCAACAAAAGTCTAAAATCTCTTCCAAAATTCCTATTCTGATCTGTTCTTGCTAAATTGCAGACTGAGTATCAGCAACTCAAGAACTATAAAAATCATGAGGAAATACAGAACTGCAATAAAGTTTGTGCTTTTTTTTTTTTTTTTTTTTTTTTAAAAAACAACCAACAGATCTAAGAATATTTTGACCAGCCACCTGCCATTCTGAAGACAAGGGCATTTTGGAATTCAATGCAGACCTCACAAATAATTATGACCATTAAAGTAAACATTGGAATTTAATAAATAACACATTTTGTATCAACACAGAAATACACACAATTCTTTAAAAAAAAAATATTACCTTGCACTAAAAAAGCAACAGTTCCTAATTCTGACAAATATACAATTTTGTGTAGGTTGACATGGCAGGATTCCATTTCTTTGAACAATGGTGCTGTACTGTGTGTGTTTTACCATCATCTTCAGAGATTTTGCTTTAGACTTGCAGACACGGTGCTGACACTACTATAATATGGTGCCTTCTTGAAAAGCTTCTATCCACCTATTAGAAAATTAATAACTATTAGTAAGCTGCTGGTAAAAGTTCAAATCATACTGCCCACTTGCTGCAGATCCGCACAGAGAGTAACATCATACATGCATTATCAGTTGCTCTGTTAGCTCTAATACCAAAAATCTGTCCAAAGAGTCCAAACATTCAAAGCTTACTAATGACCTATTGAGTATCAATACAAGGCTAGATGATAGCAACTATTTTTCTCATACTTCTTCCCTCCTGAAATTACATGCCTAGAGCTTTTCAAGAAGTTGAGAATAAAGTAGGAACTTTATTCCCTTTATTACAGGGGTGATAAACATCCTCACATTCAAAGATGCTTTAAAAAAATGTTTCTGAAGCACTTTGATGCCCCAGTAAGAAAAGAAATGATGATGTGTTCAGAGGGAGGGCTGAACTGTGTGCATTTAAAGTCGACGGGCCCACATACTGAAGATTAAGCAAACACCGATTTGATGTTGAGTGACAATCTTCCAAGAACTGAATGAGAAAAAGACTGTAAAATGATTGTGATCACGGAAATTCAAAGCTGTCTTAATATTCAAAAGGTATCTAAATATTAGTCACAGACATTGGCCCTTCCTTGCCCTGAGTGTTTAACTTTATAACTGTGTCAATCATCTTTGAATTCAAGCTTTTGGCAGGAACACATTAAGCATGTGTACACCCCCATGCACATCTTCTGAATACACAGTTCAAACTTCTATCCCTTACTTTTTAGGGGATTTTCTATTTTCCACTGCCGTATATTCATTAAAAATGACTAAAATGCTCAAAGGAATAAAAATACAACACATTTATTAACACCTTAAGCATTGAACATAGTACTAGATTCACAAATCTCAAAGCTCGTCAAAAGGTAAGCATCTGTTTACTGCACTTAAAAAAATACATCCAATATTTCTTTGGCTCTAAGAGGAAAAAATAGTGCCTATCCAGGGAAACAGGCCGACAGGGTGGGGGGGGGTTGTTTGTTTGTTTTTCCTTTTAATGCTATCAAAGCAGCATTTATTCTGTAAGTTCAACATAAATCTCCCTAGGATATTAAATACTTGGAGAAAGCTTGCAATTTAAGGTACGTAATTTTATTCTTAGCCTAAGTAAAATAGACTACATTGAATTACAAGTTTTCCTACTGGTTACAAAAGCCATTGTCTGAATAGGAAAACAAAGCTATTGAAAGCCTTGGATTTGGTTAGTTTTGTTTAATGTAGTACAAATGAGGACACACTGGAAACAAGAGAATACTGTCTTAATTAACAAGAAAATGTTTGTGCATCTGGAGACAAAAAAAAAAGACAAATAAAAACTTCCAGATTTTGTATATATAAAAGCATTATTAAGGCACTTTGTTTTTTAGAATGTCCCTATTTACACAAAGCTATATTTACAAATGTTTTAATATTTAAGTATTAATAGGGGACTACTTAGCCCATTAAATCTATTTTTTAATGTAAAATTCATTTGGGAAAATTGCAGCAAAACCAGTCAGATAAGCTAGGTATATAAGCAAGATACTTAAATGCATTGCTTGTGTGCTCACTTCTAATTTACTCCATGATTTAACAGGAAATATTTTCACCTAATTAATGACAAAGTTTCTAGATTATTTTGTATATAAACAGATAAATGTTATTACAAATTCAAACAAGACAGAGGGAGTTAGATAGCTTGAAATGGAAAAACAAAACAGACCAGTTAACTCTTAAAATATGCTTTCTGGTTTTCTGCAAAGCTAACATTCAATTTTCATTTGAACAAACCAGGGATAGAGATGAAAGAATGGTTTATCAACAAAAAAGATTTTATCTTACACTTTTCCATTCTCTTACATTCATTCCTCTGCAGAGGAAAGTCTGCTTCTTCATTTCAAGCAAAAAAGAAGGTTTTGCCTGATTTTGCTTGTTTTTGACCTCTATCTCAGAAGTCCTAATGAAACCAGCATCTTCTGTTTAACAACTTGTTTTATTTTTAAAAAATATTTATTTACATATGATATATTATACACCTTTCATACATATACTTAATCCATGAATATTAACATTCATGACTTCTGAAACATTTTCCCTAGAAAAAAAGTAACAGGAATGAATTCAAATAGTTTCTTACTTTTGAGCTGAATGAGGATCATCTGCTTTGAATATGTAAAATAAAGTGTTTTTGTGCAGTAAATGGAACACTCTAGACTCTGAGTTTTCATCTTTTACTTCACTGACTGTGAATCCCAGTAAAGGCTGGCTCTCTAATGCTGCCACATCCTATTTTAGGGGAGAAAAAAAACAACACAAGACAAAAATAGAGCTCGTAAGATACACTGAGCAATTCCTTTAGACTATATTCATGCACCATACCATTGCAACAGATCAAACAAGTTATTACAAACAGTCATGCACAAAATGCTGCATTTTATAGCCTCCATGCATGAATCGGTGAACAGGAAATAACAAAACCTTATAGACTTCAACTCTACTGTCCCTCATCCTTTGCTGATAACACCAGCCTTCTCCCTCACCACCTATTTTCATCATTCTGCCCCATAAGGACTTACTGGGTATCAAAAGACCTGCCACCACCTGGCTTCAAACCAAAGGTCCATCTAGCCTAGTATGTCTTCAGCAACCTTAATAAGTTTTCATGTCTGAAAAATGCTGCAATGGAGAGACTAAACACCATTATAAGGTGTCCTCTGATAATATTCAGGGCATCACAAAACCTGGTATTTGTAATCTGGCTCATTCTGGTGGTGTGAAATGTATTTCTGGGCTTATCAATGAAGAGAGCTGTGGAGTGCTGAAAGTATTCCTGGAGAAACTGATCCAAGATGCCAATACCTGCACTCAGTACGATAACAGGAAGAGCTATGGATGTAGTCTATGTTTTCAGTCACCGGAGTTGTACTCCAAATGGTTTTGATGGCTAAACTTACTTTGCTTTCTGTTGCTGAAAATTAATAGGGTGAGAAAAAAAAAAGTTTCTGAGTATTCAGAAGTGGTTGGCTAGGAAAGAGTAACAACAGGGCAAACATGTATGATGCTTCCCCTCCTTATACACTTTTAGCTTCTCTTCATTTAATTTCAAAACCTGGCTAAAAATCAACCTTTCTTCCTTCCTCATTCATCCCAATTACTCCCCTTTATGATATTCTTATCTTTTAGTTTATAAAGATACCGTCCAGCATTTTTGGAAGAAAATATTTTCATCCTGGGCAAATTTCATAATAATGTTGTGCAACTAGACCAGATCCTGCAATGCTTATGGATCGAAAATATAAACAAAGAATGTACATAAATGCTGATGCATCAGGTGAAGACTTGGGTAATGGCCTCTAGATCAAAACAACAGTCTCCTATGAATGCAAAATTTCTTGATTGCTAAACCTGATTTGTCTGCCTTCCAAAATCTGTTTTATTATTTTAGGCCTTTATGACACTAATCAGAGTATAAGCTTTGCCACTTAGAAATGTAGCCAATAAGCTTCTGTATCAAAAGCAGCATTCTTAAGTGGGGGTTCACTAATAAGGCAACTAATGTAAAAGGCTTAAGTGGGGGTTCCTGGCTAAAGCTGCATCGGGCTGGTCATTATAACCTTTCCTTGAAAGCCTCCAAACAATCTGGTGCAATGGCTCATCAGGACAAAAACTAAGGACATATATTTCTTAGTGTAAAGAAAACAGGAAAAAACTAATTTTGTGATCATGAGTTGCAAACTGCAGCTATTCTGGAAGGTTTATATATCAGAGGAAGCCAAGCAAAAGAAAATTTAAGGTGACTGCCACAGACTAATATGCCTTTCCTCATAGTTTCCAAAATCTCCCTCACAACTGACAGGAGAGAGATAGTGCTCTAAAATATTTTTCAAATCTCTGCAAAAGTAATTTTTTTTTCTACATAATTATTGAAGATCTTTTTAGAACTACTTGATTATTTGCTATTGCCCATTCTATGCTTGAAGAAACATTACAGGTTCTGGACATAATTTGGAAGTGCTAAATTAACAAAGGTTGGCACTAGAACACTGCAACCTTGCAACAAATCTGAGCGCAATTCCCCTAAAAGCAGGAAATATCTAGGGGTGGAGACTGGGGTGAAGTGGTGGTGAAGTAGTGGTCAGGATAGGTTTGGCCTTACCATCTCTAAAGAAAATGAGGGATAGCAACACTTCTAAACAGATGCTTTGCATATTTTGCTCTTGAAAGCTCTAAGTAAGCTATAATATGTAATACAAATAATCTAAAAGTCAAATCTTCCAGCTCTAGAATACATCCATGTGTTGCAAAATGTTACAGATATGATAAAAACACAATATCCTCAGCATGTGCAGAGCTTTATATACTGGTCAGAGAATATTCCATACCACAATAGGACTAAACATTCTAAATAAAAAAAAGCAAATGCCAGTAGACAAGATGCATTTCTTATTTTCTACTGCAGCAGTTTTTATTAAATGTTAATTCTAGGCTGAAAGAGACAGTTTGAGGAGAAGTCAAGAGATTTAGTTTGCTCATTTTCCAAGCATACAAAACACCTTATGGAATTGCAAAACGAGATACTTCAAGATGCTGTTGGTTTTGTCACTATTGCCACACGATGCATCTAAACAGACCCCCCGTGTATTCGACTGACTCAGAACATACCTACAAGTGTGCAATGGTGTGCAGTGCAGAGGTACTCAAGCTAGGTCTGGAATCAGAAACAGCATAGCTATATCAGCATATTACTGTACCAAGCTCCCTGGGCCTTCTCAAAGTACCATATTGCAATCAGATCAATTACTGTAAGGTAATCTAATTGTATAGCTTGTTTCTAGATCATAAAAATGAACAATTTTGTTACAAATACAATATTATCATTGGGTGTTTACTTGATTTCTAGTATGTTGTGTCTTACCTCACTAGCAGCATATGTGTATAGCACCTTATTTTTTATAACAAACCATAGGTGTTTCCATGGTTTCTTACTGCCCTTAGATCTGTGTAAGTAGCCACTCATTGTAGAGTCTTCCGTATTTGCTGAAACCTGAAATAAAAAAACACCAAAAGCATGTACGCATCCATCTGCGTTTAGTTTTCATAGACTGCACATAGATTATTCTAAAGGACAAGATATCATGAAAATTAGTATAACATAACAAGCCAGCTCAAATAAATTATAGTCTTCATTACATTCCCTGCATTCAAGACATCAGATCAAAAGTCACTGCTGTTACAGTTGTTCAGATTCAGATCATATTCTGGTAGCACAGGAAAATAACAGCAACATGTAGCTCAAAAAATACTCAGATACACAAAATACAGTCTGCTTATTTAAGTACTGATCAAAATAGTTACTCTTCCCTGGGGGAAGGAATCAGAAGGAAGATTTTCATCACAACAGAATTCAAATTACAACTTTTACAACTTCAGAGTTGATCTGCTGAGTACCAAAACACAAAAAGTTAAAATATCTCTCAGAAAAACTGGAACATATAAGAAAGAGGACTGTTCCTCTATGTTTTGATAAGTAGTTATTTTCATACGGTTCCAACTTATTAGTACCTTACACTCTAAAAACACTTTTTAATCTTAAGAGTTTAGTAGGAGAATTTAAATGATGTTTGGAGCTGCTGACTGAAGCTCGTCACACACAATTTGGTTCCATAGACTTACACAGTGAGTGAAAACATTACTATTGGAGGCTCTTTGTGTAGAAATGAACTTCTCAAACCTCTTTAGGTGACAGCAGTTACTTCAGTAGGGGAATATTCCATCCTGAACTGCAAAGGAACCTGAGGAGGGCTGCAGGTGGGAGAGAGACCAGCCAAACACCTTCAGAAAATGGAAACTACAGAAGAATCCTTATCCTCTGACTTGACTATTGCTGTCACAATTGCTGGTCTCAAGCAATGTCAAGCCTGTAGACACGACAGTCTCATAAACTTTCCTTTGCTCAACACTGCAGCAAGTCTGCAACCTCTGATATCAACAAGTAATTGCATGACACACAGAGAAAGAAAACCATTTAGGTAATCTTTTCTTCTGCCTAGCAGCTTCCAAATGAAGTGATTTTAAAGCAGGAACAATTATTACCATGTGGTATCAGTCTGATTTATTTTGTTTTCTCTCATTAGGAGAGGGATACCTTCACCTTAAAGCTCTTTCACTTGTCTTAAAATTTCAACAAGTGGCTGGTGGCGAGTATTGTGTGTCAGCTAGACCAATGCAACTTGCATGAGAATCAATGTAAGGTTAAATAGCCTTTAATTAAAAATATCTTACACAGTGCATGCTGGAAGTTGTATACTTAATTCACTGAATGATTATTTTTTACTGAAATATTTGTCTGCTACTTAAGACATAACATGTGGTGTCATACTGATTTATTCAGGAACAGTTCAGGTTGTGCTGTTTTGGGTAATTGCCTCTTCTTGCCCTCCACAGTTACAGGTGGGGATGCAGCTATCTTAATGGCTATAAGAAGAACTATAATCTAAACACTGATCTTGACCCTCAATATAACTGAATCCTTACCATTTGCTGGAAATATATCATTTGGCATGAAGATTGATAATGCCCTGTTACTTTGGGGACTCATAGCTAAACAAGACTGCTTTTTAAAATTAGATAATGTCATAGAGAACTAAGAAATTTATTCTGTACTTTGATATTAAGTAGTTTTTTCACTTGATCTGATTTTATGTATTGTACTTTATGATTTAGCTTTATTATTAATGATGCAGGATTTCATTGACATAATAATTATAGTTAATGACTCAGGAAACCAGGAGAATTAGAGTTGCAGTGGATTAGAAGTCTTTTCCCTCCAGACACTAGGACTCGAGCCATGTTGCAGTAGATAACAGACCAGTCCAAGTCTTAGGAGTGTTGCCTCAGTAGTTCAGAGTCTCTTGGAGAAGTCTACCTCTCCCAACAGGTTCACTCCAAAGATATTTCTTCCTGTTGCTCTGATGAGACTTCCAAGCTCACCAAAGATGTTACTTTTATTTAGGAGCTACACATTATCGACAAGAATTTACAAGAGTGCTATCAGAAAGGACTGCTGCCAGCCTGAAGGATAATATCCATCATGCAACTGAATACTACTTAGGCCAAACGGTGGTACTCTCTGCACGTTTTCAGCAGCTAGGCAAATTTTTAAAGGGTTACAAGAGAGCATTTTTAATATAATTATGATATCAGAATGCAGATTAAGAAAACAGAGAAAGAATCCCTATGCCAGAGTATGCCAACAGTGAGGCCTCAATCATTACAGGACCAGGTTAGCATTAGGACAGTGATTTCTGAGTGCAGGCAGCCGGCGAGCCCTTGAAAGCAGTACCAGCAGGCCCGTTTCCCCTTTGTGTGTGTTAAAGCTGTCGCGGGACTATTGTTACAGGTGGTATTAGTGCTCAGGCACAAACACAAAGGCAAAGTCCCCCCAGTCAGCTACCCTAGCACTATGGCAGAGACTCCGCAAGTGGAACTGCAGCAATTTATACCACCTTATAGATTCGTCCACTATATTTTTCAACATCCTTATCAAACTGTAATTTCCTCTCAAATTGCAACAATTCTCACTTGCCAAATGTACTTGGATAATAGCAAGTAGTTTCAAATACCAGTAACATGGATCTCCACATTCTGCCACATCTCTATAGGAGAAAGTTTAAAAATGACTTTTGATAGCAGAAACATAATTGCATATTGAACAATTCCTTTGAAATAACAAAAGTTTTAAAGATAAAAATATTCACAATAGTATTTTTTTTCAAGCAACATGTTCATACTTTAATATAAAAACACAGACTGACACTTGGAAGTCATGCTGCTTTCAGCCTTGAGATTAATTGGTCAAGTGATGCCTGCAGATGAAATTATAACTGCATTTAATCCAAATTATTTTTCCTAATAATAGCAGTTTTCACTAGAATTATCCACCAAAATATCTAGAGAACTTGTAAAATGCCAAGTGCCTGACAGAACGTTTCAGCAATATGTTTCCCAGAAAATAAAATGGCCATAATAAAACTTAGCAGGTGTTAAGGAAGACTAATTGCCTGAGCTGCATCTTACCTAAAGTATCGATACAGCGCAGTTGTATCACATTGCAATGTTGACACATTGCAAGTTGTGTTAAGAATCTCTCACAGGTTGCATATGTAGGAATATATCAGAACACAGTTAGATCAGAACCTCAGGGAATTCTAATGTATCATACACCAGGAAAATGCATAAACATTTAAAATGATTATAAATTAGATAAATTGCATTATATGTTCTAGCAGGTAAATTTCTTCCTGTTCTTGCAATGGCAGCTTTATTCATAAGGATAAAGTCTATTACACATTTTCATTGCCTTCTCAAGAACAGGGGAAAATCCAACTTGGTCATGACTTACAATATTTTTTTATCTTGATAGGTATCACAATATTAAAAACATGAGTAGGCACCAATACCTAATGACAATGCAAAGGGAATGCAGGAACTGTACCACATTCGTGGGTCACTACTCAAGAAGCTACTATCTTTTCCTTGTTTTTAAAAGGGGGCTCTCTTGCCAGATACATTTCAAAAGATCTAATATTAGTAAATAGCTTTCAGGTAATTATCTATTCTGCCTCACTGAGAGTAGAAGTCTAGCATTAGGAAGATGTCTGATCTTTGGAAGACAGAATAATCACATGTTGGGTATCTCTCCAATACGGTTATGGTACAGAACATGAAGCACCACAGTAGACTAGAGGCACTGATCTTAAGCACCAATGAACATACTCTATCCTATATTTGTGTTTCTTAAATCTCTGTCGGAAAACAGAACGCTAACAATACTCTGATTGAAAGTAAACTGTCTTAGGAAGTTAACAGCTTCGTAACGAAACAGTGACTCAGATTTCCACTTGCACAGCAAGGTAAGTTAATAGCTGAGAATCTCCCAAACCTCTTCCAGCTTTACTAACATACCACATTATCTATGCTGGGACCAATTATATGAAACATCTTGAAAGAGACAACTTGGGAAGCTAAATCCCTTCCACTGGGGTTTGAAAGTTGGTCTCTACATGTAGGGTGCTCTGCTGCTGCCTACGGGGACTTTTTTTTTTTTTTTTTTTTTTAAGAAAACAGCTCTGATTTTGTGTTGATATCACAGTGTGAAGAACTTGCATAGTGTCTGTAGTCATTACTGAAATTAAGTTTTGTTCTAGCATTTTCCGTCAGGGCTCAAACGGTTAAGAAATGAAAAAGCCAATATTAGTAACTAAATGAAAAGGTTTATTTAACTGTGTAAGATTTTACCAGCTGTAGCATAACTAAACCAACACCTATCCAGCTCTTACACAGTGTTAATACATTACTTCTATCAAAATTTGTGTGTTTTTTTTCCTTTTAAAACAGATATTCAGAGTCCTGTCCCGTCAAAGACTGAAATTCTAACCTGATCTCAAGTTAATGTTGCTAATTAACTCAGATGCACAAGTCATAAAACTCCAGCCTCAAAAAAGGCTGGAAAAAACATTTTTGTCTGCCTCTATCTGCTCTGGAAGAGAGGTTTCTGGAGTCACTGAGATTTAGGACTTAAACTGGATACAGCAGGACAAGAGAGGACTAAAACACATAGGACCACATACATCTGGAGGACCCACATTCTCATATAAGACGAAAAATTACTTCCTCCCATTCCCAAGCCCTCCAGTGTAGGTGGGCAGAGTTTAGCTCTATCTTTTCCCGTGGGAGTTTAATTTACTACTGGTGCAGAAGTAAATCACAATTCCTTGAAACATGGGAAGCAAGCAAGAAATTATTATTCCAGACTACATCTTTGAATCACAGACTTAAAGGAATTTATGCAGTTTATATACTACTTCATAGTTCAGGGCCCTGCCTAGGTAAAACTGAGGCCCAAATCAATATTGCAGATAAATTTTAACTTTTTATTATAGAGGAGACAGCTAAAATATCAATTAACTTTTCCATCATTAACACTGATGATGTAATACCAACAAAGCATTATTTTTGACCAATAAAGCACTTACTTCTTTGAGAGCTGCAGGAATTTTTTTCTGTTTTCTTCCAGATGGAATACTATGTAACACTGTAGACAAGGCACTGGATGGAGATTTATGGTTGACTGGGGATCCACTCTTGGGAGTGCACTGGTTATCTAAAATGCATAGGATGAATATACTGCTTTCACGTCACAGATGACTAAACACAGGCAATGACCCTTGGACATTTTTCTTAAAAGCAGATGACATTTTCATTCAGACTACAGTGTTTCAAATGTTAGCTGTTCATCTCTTGCTAGTCCACCTGTAACAATGTAATTCCTAACCACATTAAATTCAGTGTTGAATTAACTTCTCAGTATTATCACTAACGTCATAAGTCAGAATCCCCCAAATCACGATAAAGCTAAAAAACACAAGAAGTTTAAAACTGAACAGATAGGTTTGGTTTGTTTTCAAAGTCTATTTTGCTGTTGAACTGCTTTTGCCCATACTCAGAATAAAAAATTCAAGTCTTAAAAATGATTAAAAATGTTTAAAGATATATATTCCAGTTCAGTCTGTGTTTCAACTCTGTTCCCCAACTCTCTGTCCCTCAGTTCACTTCAATTATCTTCTTTGCTTTTCTCAGTATGGATGCTCTTCCAGCATCATGCCATGACACACCTCTAATTCATTCCCATCTCCAGAGCATGCCCTGTCTTTCTGCACTGCCCTAGGCAGCTTCTCTATCTCCCTTGGAAGACTTCTGCAACACTTCACTCCTTTAGGGCACCTTTTTCTAGCAACACCCACCACTACTTTCCAGTCCAGCCTGGAGAAGGAGGGCTGTCCTAAGCTTCATTAATTCTCCTTTTTGAGTTGTGCCTGAAGGTGCTGTTAATAACGAGGAAAGCAGGAGAGTCCCTGGATTGCCGGCTGCTCCACACCTGCTCTGCAGCTCTTCATACAGCTCCGGGTGCTAAAAAGCACCTGCAATTGCCTGCAGTGCAGCAGCCTCTAGTGCCCAATGCAGAGACCTGCAGGTGGTGCAGGCAATCCCCCTCTGCCCTGTCTTTGTAGGCTCCCACCACTCCAAGGGCTATCAATGCTGCTTTCTGCGTCCAGCTGATAAGATGCCACTCCTAGCATGCTGGAGGCCCTGGCCTGATTATTCCATCAGGGCATCACGGGTTTCCTCTGAGACCCCAGACAGCTTGCGTCAAACCAGAGCCCCTCCCAGAGGGAAGGGCCACACATTTTCAGTCCCTGCTTATGACCGTGTGCCTTGTGCTAGAGTCTTTGGACATAATTCAGAGCAAGTCTTGCGAGGTGGGATTGGATTCCCCCCTACCTGAGGGGAGTGCCCCTGTTGATTTTATATTTATTCCTACATAATGACCTGAAGCTAATTCCAGAGAGATGGATTTGAATTCTCTTGACTTGAGAAGCAAACTGACCCAGGACCTCCCCTCTGAGGAAGTGTTATCATCACAAGGCTATCCAAACTTTGCTTGCTGGCAGGCATTAATAGTACCATCTTCTCAGAAAACATTCAGTGAAAATGGCTCTAGCTGTGGTGCTTTATATGGAAATCCATGTTGTTAGTGTTCAGTAGACGTGCTTAGGGGACAACTGTTAGATCATGCCCTCAGAACTGATATGCCTACTTTTTAAGTCCTAGATAAGTTGAGGCTTGAGAAAGACATTAAGAGATTCAGCTTCAGTAAGATGAAGGCCTCTGCCTTTAGTACTACCCCAGAACGTTAGCTATCTCGGGAGCTTTGCTGGCAAAATTTAAGTCAATGGGCATATAAACATGTTACAGAGGGTAAAAGTACATGTGAACCCGCTGTGATGTCACTGATAAGTTGCAAGGACTTAAAAGTATACTTGTACCCTATGGTAAATGAAAAGTAATTTAACACAAGTTAGCCCAAAAAGAAAGCAGCATAAGCTACATGTCATTTATCATAGGTCAAATGCATGCATGGGGACTGTAACCAAAGGAAGGGCCAACGTATTGCAAATTCACTTCATAGTTTACTCCACAGCAAGTTGTTTGGGCTCTTATAACTTCAGATGCTATAGCCTCTTAGGCAATTAAGCAGAGTTAGACACTTGAATACACAATTCACAAAAAAAGGCACAGGTAGCACTTTATGTTCCCAGATCTCTGCATCTCAATTCCTTGATAGCACTTCCCTATTTCAAAGGGGCGTTGCAAAGAAACACAGTGAAGATGAAGCACATACTGTGGCAATAAGGGCTACAGAAATAGGACAGACAAGTTGGGCAGATTCTTTACCTTGTTTCTGTAGTTCTCTGAAGCAATGATCACATACTCTTGCTGGCTGGTTTTTCATATAGTCTAAGCCATGTTTATTTGATGAACAAGCTTGACAGACAATCTGTAAACAAATAAAAGCATTATTGTGCATGATATGTATCCTCAAATCACCAAATACCTCAAAGATGTACACTTCAGTACTGTTAGGCCCATAACTGAACTTCAGACAGGCTTTTATTTTATACTGAAAAAGATCTTGGCTTTTGCTTATGCGTTCAACATTCTGCTCTTTTTCCATGAGTGATCTCAGCTGACTAACAATTTTCTGTAAATGATAAAAATTTAAGTAGAAAAATCACTGAATTATACAACTCAATAAGCCAATGATAACAATTCATGAAAAGTAGAGTAAGCCTGTGTTACTGAAAATATTGAATTCAGAAGCTTTTTACAAGATAACTAAAAGTAGTCATTCTCTTGACAATTTATCTGCAACACAGATGTCTTGACTACAGTGAATTCTGTACTCTGAGAAAAATAAAGGTTTATTAGATAATCATGTATTTCATAGTAGTTAAATATTAAATAAGTTTGGTCCTAAAGTAAAAACCGAATCATTTATGAAAATCAGTAAGGAAGGTGTTATGAACAATTCAGCTAAAATCCTTGGTTTGTATTATACAGTTGCAGGAGTAAGAGACAACCGTAAATAGTATTCCAAAACACAAAACATGGAACATGTTAAAAGTTGAACACTGGTCTGTCATACACTTTTTACTCTAAATAACTGTGTTGTTTTTAACCCATATTACTGTGTCATACTACAGTGTCCCCTTAAAACAGTGATAGTGCAATTAGGCTCCACTTGTATTTGTCACACAAAACCCCCTAAAAGACTAATGGAGAAGATGATTAGAAAATGGCCTACCTTTCCACATGCCCTGCAGTGATGCCTTCTCCATGTCAGTGTGAATTCACTAGTACAGATCATACACATAGTGGCTCTAGTATCAGGAATCCAGATTGGAGCCTTTGATCCTAGTGGACTATCTTTCTCCTGTTTCTCTGGATCTGCCTAAGAAAACACAAGTGGAATACCATTAAATTCAGTAATGGGAATACCATTAAATTCAGTAATGAAAAATACATTAATATTTCTCAGTGATTACAGGTTAACTCTAACAATGCTGGAAAGCTTTCTCTACTATATAGTCATCTTCTTAAATAAAAGTTATCTACTATTTCACCAGTGGCCATTATAACACAAGCCTAAAGACAGAGCTGCATTTAATCAGTTCATAAAGGCTGTGTGACTACCAACCTTTACCAGCATATCTCTATCAATAGCCACTACATATTCAAATCTCCTCATTTCATCTTTCTGTTCTCAAGATTACTGAGAGAACTGAGAATGGTTGGTTTGGGTTTTCTGGAAGTAAAAAATTTAAGATTTCTGAAATAAATAATTCTATGAAACACTATTCTGTTCCATCATCATCTAGTCTCATAATTTACTACTCTGTTTTATTATTCATCATAAAATGCCTTTTGATTCTCCAAACACATGCCAAGAATCTTTACATTTAAAAGGGAAACAAAATAACAATAATGGTATGGTATACCTCTTCAAGACTTCTACTAGGATTAAATGTGATTCTCTTTTTTGTATATTCTTCAATTGACCTGGAGATGGCTTCTAACCACTCATCTCTTTCTGTAGCAGAACTGTTGGAGTTAAAAAAAAAAAAAAAAAATCAATTTATCATTAACATTTAAAACTGAGAAGCAAGTGTTGATTAGAATTCCATTATCTTTATTACATGTTGACTTAACTCTCCCGCAATTTAAATTTTACAGACTGTCCCCTGTTCCTACTCAAGCTGATTTTGCAGCATTGCTTTTTCTCAACTGTCTGCATGATGTCAGTACTTGTGCCGACAAATAATAAAAAAGGATTGTGTCTGTTGCTTTAATGCAGATTACCTCCTTCCTTTCCTCCTTCCAAAATACTGTGTGATTATTTCAAGGCTTGTATGTAATTACTTCCTCCTTCTCGGCAGACCCTTGAATAGCTTGAGTAACGCTGCCACTGGTGTAAATGATGCTCCCAGAGCAAAGTCATGGGCCCTCTCCCTTAAGAGGGGCTCTGAAACTTCCCTAAGCCTTTTTTTTCCCCCCCCTTTTCCTTCTGTCTCAGGGTGCAGTTTGTTATATTCAATCACGTGAAACTCCAGGCTTCTGTCAAAAAGAATGGGCTGCCTTTTCCCCAGCGTTGTGCTCCTGACTGTTCCCTCCTACCAAGTCCAGTAATTATGCAGCTTCAGAATAAATTGATTTTTGCAATTTTTCCACTGGATCAGCTAACCCGAAGAGAAGAACAGTTCTCCATCAGATCAACTTACTGCCTCTCTTTACCCAGCAGCTAATGGATCACTAAGTCTGATGCAAGGAAAGCATTAGGATCAAGTGGTGTGACCCAGGAAGCAAGGAGAACAAGGACTGCTTGGTACAGCAAGAGCCTGCAGCTATACTGGATTAAGTACAATGTCAAAGTACTTCCTGAGGCCATGGGCAGACTCTCACTTTTATATAATATAAATCCACGCTGCTGCTGCACAGACAGCCTACAATACCTCCCTGTCAGCCACTAGGTCTTATCACCTGCCAGAACAGACACTTATATGGCCTCACAGTGGGCTGCATGCGTAGTGAACTGGCCTGGGAAACAAATTCAGATTAAAACTAACCCAGCGAGCAATCAAGCAGGCAGTCCTCTGTATCAGTTTCCTGACTGGGCTCATCACACAGGTGACCAATTAATTGTGCCAGCACACAGGAGAGGGTGGTTCTGAGGAAGGATGGACCAGCTTGTGGCAGGGGAAGAGGTGGACTACTTGTTTAAGATGCCATACCAGCTTAAAAAGGGGTTCTGGAATTTCAGCCAGAAGTTGCAACCAACAGGATTTTTTTCCCTATGTAAATAGCATCAAATAATTTATTTTTTTAAAGCAAAAAATAAAGCATGACAACTATATAAAGAAGGAAGTTAAGAAAAAGGAAAGCAACAATTTACACAAATGAGGGACACAACACTTAAGGTGCACAACAACAATTTTTTTTTGGTGGCTATTGTTTTATGCTAGATGAATTTGGAAGCTTTGATCATTTTTGAGTCTTTAAGAAAAACATTTTGAGCAGGAATTTTGAACTGAATGAAACTGGATACTACATAGAATCAGAGAGGACAAATCCGGTAAGGCAAACAAAGGGGAAGACTGGGAGGCAAAAGGAGGAGAAAAGATCTAATGCACACAGGGAGAGATTCAGAACAAAAGGATAGGAAACAAGATACAAGCAAGGGCAAAGCAGTGTTATTATTGTCTGTCCCAATATCTCACTCTCCGAGTGGAACATTTTGTTCAGTTTATTTACCTTTGCTTCCTTATCTGGTAAGGACAATCTGCCTTAGCTACATAACATTCATAGCTCCAGTCAATTCCTTTGGCTTTTTCAAAATCTGGTTACATTTAATTAGGTTCCTAAAACTACTTTAAATAATTACATTTAAAAAGTTGGTGCAGTCTGGGAGATTCAGCATCCCCAGATCGTGCTGATTACAGTGGGGCTGCTCACACGATGAGCTGCACGGCTAAGGCCCTAATATCTTACTGCAAAGCTCACAGTTGGCAGTTTTGCTAATGTTAACCGTTAGTGTTGTTACCAACCCTTCAGAAGTTAAGAGCAGAGGCTGTTCCACTGGCAACTGAATTGATATAGTGGCTTGCCGCAGCAAAAAAGGCAGTGCTGCTTCTGCTGTCCTGCCCAGCCCTCCCCACATGGCCCTGCCACAAGCCCAACATTTGTTGCAACCTTCCAAAAGCTGTTTTAGTTTATTAAAATTGTAGGGGTTTTTTTGTTTTGTTTTGTTTGTGATTTTAGCTAATAGCGCAACAGAAAACTTAAGTGGGCTGAACAGAGAGCCGCAGCAATTGCTGTTCCTGGTGAACGTGTGTGCCGGCAGCACGGGGCGCAGCTGCTTGCTGGTGCTGAGCAGTTAGCTGGGCTCCTCTGGGCGCGCAGAGCTGCACCCGGCATTGCCAGGACCAGAACCTCAGGGCTCCTCTCACAGTTGAGCCACTTCTGATGAGCTGCCTCATGTCACGGGAGGCAACGCGCCTGCCAGGGGTAGCTGTTAATTACCATTACCAGGAGAGACAGGGCCAGGAAGATGTATTTACAAGACATCCTCTTCATATCCATGCCAATAGAAACTGCACCATTCACACCCCTGCCCCGCCAAAAAAAAGAAAAAAAAAAAAGGCAAATACCTATTTCCAGTAGTTTCTTGCTTGTTTCCCCCTCTCACACCACATCAAACCCAGGCCTTGCTTACGGACGGATAACAATCTGAAAATCCTCAGCTGCACCTGGGCCCCCCAGCACCTCCTTCGTCCCAAGCAAACACAAGCCCTCTGTTACTGTTTGGTAATTTAGGGCTCCTGCACATACATAGCCTCTGGTAAGTATAAAAATACTAATAATAGAGATGAATGCTCTCCAAAGGTGCAAGATCAACAACACAAAAAAGAAAGAGCAGGTCAGAGAAGCTTTAGTTGGTAATATGAGGCTCATCTTCTAGCTATTAAGTTTCCAGTAATGCTAAGCTCAACACAGAAGCATGTCACAAGCAGCAGCCAACATGGTGGGAATGTTATGGGTTTTCCCTGATAGACCAGCACATATTTCACAGAAGTTGCCTTTAAACTACCATTTAACCAACTCTTCAAAAGGAGAAGTCTATCATGTTTTGTAGAATATAAGCAGGTTGTATTTTGAGATGATAATCTTTTCACAGGTTCCAATGAATCTTTTTACATTACTTTTTTTTTTTTAAAATGACTGAAGTAAAAATGAAGTGTTTTAAATCATGGAGAGATGAATCTGGGTTGCCTACTGAAATCCCATAAATGCCTTTATGCATCTGTGCAATACCCAATCATTCACTAAGGCACCTAAACACCATGAACCCGGTCATACGATAGTGGTGCATAATCACAACTTAAACTGTGAAATCCATCTTCTTCCCAAAGTGCAGAAAAGCCATAAGAAGCATTTATATAAATATCTGTCAAAAAATACATGCAATACTCCTTTCCAATCTGTTGTTATATATCTGTATATAAATAACTACTACTTAGACACAATTGTGCTTCTTCCTTTGGCTACTTAGACAAGGTTAACCTTGGTCTCCCCCTCAGCCACAGATATAGCTATCTTTATGCAGACATCCTAATGTCAGTATTTACAAGGTCACACAAAAAGCAGCAGTCTGCCCTTGCTACGCTTTGTTAAATGAAAGAGAAAACATGTCTTTGTTCATTGAGATTAGCACTGTCACAAGTGACAGAACATATAAAACTCCAAGTCAGACATTGTAAAAACAACAATCCACAAAACCAGGTCTTTGGTAAAGGCAGCTCAGTAGAGCTGCTCCAAATTAGTGGCCATGTATCCTTCTGCTGCTACCCAGAGAATTTAATTTTTGATAAAGACAAGCACTGCTCCTGTAGTTTAATGTCATTTCTATAATTTCAGGTTCAATTCAGCACTTCACTGAGGCCTATTTCCTGTTTCAATCACACTGTTATTTTAGCTAGATGACCAGAATGAATTTTGCTAATTTATATCAGTTATCAGTAATATCAGAATTTATTGTTATGCTTCATATCCCCTCTTATTAGTGCACTGACAGGGCATATCAGTAACTTTGGAATAAAAAAAAAAGTCACTGAAAAGCAAAGCCTAAAAATCATTGAAGCGAAACTTAATCTTAATTCTTGTGCTTCTCAAGAAAAGGCAGCAGAAGATATTTCAATTTACTCAACATGTCTGAAGGTGCAGCTGAGCTGAAAAGGAAGAACAAATAAGACTTTTGTTCCATCTGATTAATACTTAACTGTCTCGAGGACAGTTGAATTCCTACCATCAGCAGCCATTGCCCAGATTGTTCAAATACCAGCCACGTTTACTATAGATTTTGTGCTTCTATCCATCACCCTACAATGAGAAGTCTTCCTTATATGTCAAGGTGAACTGTATTAGAGACTACAAAATTCATGTGGTACCTATGAAGCTGATTGTATATGACTAGGCCCATAAAAACAAAAAAAATCCTTACCTTTTCAAAATCAGATTTAAAATATGAGCAAAAGCAAATTAGAACAAATCCTACCTTATTTCCAGAAATCCGATTGTCAGTTCTCTATTCTTCTATAGTCACTCAGCACAAGAGTAACTTTTCATTATAAAAGTGCAAAATAAGCCATACAAAGACAAAGCTTATATGGCCTATTTGAAACCACATGCTTTTAAAATAATTATGCACTTATAAGACTTACCTTGCTGAAAGAATGAAAGATCTCTCTACACTTTCTATGTTCAGTTCATTCTGATATGCTTCCTGGGTTGGCTTTTTAACCTGCAGTCAAGAGAGAAAACATCACATTCAAACTGAAATGGTGCTTTTAAGTTGCTTCAGTTTTATTGTAAAATGTCTTATTTTTTAATTGCAAAAGGGGTAAATTGGAGAGAAGATCTCACAGGTAGGAGATCATACATTAGTCCAGACAGCCCAGATACAGTAAGATTACATGCTGCCCACTATTTTATTTCACTGTGGCTTCCCATACCACCAAGGGTTGGACCACCCCAGTGATCCTTCACTTCTGAACTACTAAGTTTCAAATGTCACCAAGTTTGAAAGTTAAGAGTGGCTTGGAGTCACCACAAGACACTTGTTGACAGAAAAGAGGCCACAGTTCTGCCTGTGAAAGTTTCAGAACTGAACTCCAAATGAACTTAATGCTTTTCTGCAACAGGACCAGGGATGAGAGAATTAACCCCTGAGGTGACAGTGCCTTGTCCCACTGACTGTCATGTTATGATATGGACATTCCTTGTCACCAGCCAGAGGGGTTTAGAGCTTAACTTTGGTGCTTTTCACAAAGGCTTAGAAATCATAAGCTGTTTTTTCCTTCACAATTAGCAGATCTCTATAAACCATACAGATCTGATCCACCAGAAACTTATCAGGCAGAGATGTATAATCTTTGGATGTGGGCAAGAAGGAGCAGTTACAAGGCAAGAGTGAGGCAGTCTCAACAAAATACAGACATAAGTAAGCAGGCAGACTATTTCAGAGTAGCTCAGTACTGGATGAAAAGGCAGGTATAGATGATCCTGTGACAATACAGTTGTTTACGGAAACCTAGGTAGTAGTCCCACAGACCACATTATGCAACAAACTTTAAGTCTGTAGCACTGCTCTGCAATATAAGCAACTTTAGCATCTCTTTCCAACAATAAACATAGATGCCTTTTGAAAATCTGAAGACCTGTGTTTAAACAAATTTGGAGAAAGACCTATTTTAACGGGCATCTTAGTGACTCACCTTCATTCCAGCCAATGAGAGCATGTTGTTGAGTTTATACATCCCTGACTGAACTGGAGTAGTATACAACAGGGCATCATTAAACTGTAACATAGAAGCAATACTTTTCAATGACTAAAGATTGTTTAAAGACAGATTGTTTCAGATGACTTCTACTGAAAATATGAAATTTGTACAGCATTGAAATCAACTGTCCAGGAGGGTAGCTTCTGCATCCTATTATTTTGCTTAAAACCCAAGAAACATTTTCATGTATGAATTTAGATAACAATAGGTGTCTATTTATATCCTCACTGTGTAAATATACATTTGGCACATAAGTAATCATTGCAGGGATGTCAAAGACCAGGCTGTCAAACAGGACAAAAAAAGTTTCTCATGTACACAGCTATATTGTATAACAAACTACTTTAAAAGAAGATTAGAACTAACCCTTCACACAAAGTAAAACATCCCAAAATCTAGGAAATGTCAGAATTAAGATTAGTAATTTACAATTATTTGGACAAGCTTATCCATATGAATTTTACTTGTTTAAATGTTCATCTGTTGTTTATTTCCTTTCTACCAGGCTTTGCACTTACTGTACAGCTATTAAGGTGTTTTATCTTCTGTGCTGTTCAACACATGGAATCAAGCTTCATTTACTGAACATAAACATAGACCAGAGGACTGACCTGTCTCATGGCTTTTGCTGCACAGTTCTTTACAAAATAATCAAATGTTTCACAAGCTCTATTACATCTTCACAACATACTACGAAAATCATTGCTTATTAAGAGCCTAAAGGTATAGACAGTATGCCACACCTTTTACATATTAAAAAAAACAAACAAAGAAAATCTGAGCTAGAGAGTTTTAAATTAGCAACATCTACTTTGGGAAGTCCAGCCTGAGCTAGCACCAGATTTTTGAGAGTATTACCTTGATTGACATCATTTGCAATTTTATCAGTGCCCTAAATGCTACAAAGGAGTCTCCAGAGCATAAGATAGGAACTTCAGAACTTAGCACATGCACTTCATGACTGCTAGGAAAATATTTACATATACTTCAGTAACTGAAAGATAGATTTCAGCCAAGACCATGAGCCTGTAATGTCACAAATCACACACAGCAAGCCACTTTTCTATCTAAATAGGAGAGCGAAACAAAAAGGTTCAAGTGGAAACAGAAACTTCAGAGAAAGTCAGAAGTTTCAAAACAGTAGTAAAGACAGAAAGAGAACCCAGAACTTAATTTCCAGGCCAGCGCTCCGTTCAGGATGCATGCTGATTTGGGCAGGGGGGGAGAGAAGGTGAGAATACAATAGCAGCAGCAGAGTTGTAGGTTTTAAGCTCTAGTAGAACTGCATGGGTTGGAGCAACTGTTTTAGTTCTCCAACTACCTCAGATAACGTCTTCTCACAAAGCTGCTCAAATTTTAAGTGAGCATTGTTCAAAACAGTAAATTTTGTTGAGAAATGGTTTTCTATTAAAATGTTACCGCATATAAAACAGATGATCTCTCTAAATTAGACTGAACAAGTAAAACGGCAATAGTCATTTTTGTCCCCTAATGGTCAGCTGAAGTTACCAGTTATTTATGTTTGTGATGCAACCATTTGAACCACTTAAAATTACACTGGTATCAGACACAGAAACATAACATAGCACCTTACCAGAAAAAACATACGTGGCTGCATGACCTTCCGGGACAGCTTCATCAACGTTCCCTCTTTCAGAAAGACCTGGCAAATTAAAGCAAACAATTTCAAAACCCAGCTTTTCAGGACACAAGCCACAACAAATAAACTTATTTTTTCTTGAAATTACTACACTTGTAGTGTTACAGAAGTTTGAAGATTCAAGGGGTTTTTGTTTTAATGCAGAGAGTAGGTAACAAACCTCCAAGCACAGAGGATTAGGAAGAAAAAAATTCTGGTTCTGAAATGCACATGAAGTTAAATCTGTAATAAGAAAATTTTCCTGTATAGGCAAGAAACAACGAAAATTATATCAGGGCCTGTACTTATTGCAGAGAACACCATCTTCTTCTGCTATTAAAGGGTACATGTGTGCGTTTATGTGTAATATACACACACTTTTAGTATTCTGTAAGATGATGATTGTTAACTGCCAAATAGTATGGAATATCTGGAAGGCAGCAGTTTCGTACTATTTGGATCTAGGTAATAAAGCCAGGCTATAAAGGTCTTAATTCTGCAGTCACCCAAATCAGTAACAACACTCATGTTGAAGTTTTCAGTGAAATCAGTGGGACTGTTCATGAAATGGTGACTCACAAGAATTATATTTCCACATATGGCCTTCATTTGTGAATTCACTTGTCTCCACCATGAATCAGTCTTCAACAGAATTAACCCTCTTCTTCTATAAAGCTATGAATGTAATAAAGACAGAGGCTGGGGGGCACTGAGCTTAACATACCTCCCTGAGGAAGGCTGCTCATCCTTATGGCTCACTAAAATGTAGAGGGATTGTGTGCTTTTATTCCAATTTTCCATGATGCATTTGAAACCATGACAGATTAAAGGTTAAGCTTGGGAAAAAAAGTGCCTGGAAGATTTGGCAGGGAATCACATTCTAAAAGTTTTAAGTTTCCATCAGATAAATATTTTCCTAAAAAAAAAAAATTTTACACATGGAGAAACAGTATTTGACTGTCAGCACCAAATAATTAAGTGATAGATCATTTTTTGTCCTCAATATATGTCACCTTCAGTACTGTCTGTGCTGCATTTTTATTGAAATCTGCTGAATGCCATTTGGAGGACCTACCCTTCCCGGCTGCACAATCTCATGGTGTCCATTTAAACTGTACTGAATCTGCATGAGTTTCTGAAAGTTGTCCTATTGGGAGAAAAAGCAGAGAGACAAGTAATCGCCCTTGCATCCATGACCTCTTTTTTTTAAAAAAGAAAGAGCTTTAAACAACCAGCTTCCAGAATCAAAATACTTACCCCCTGCTTCATGATATCATTGGCATGGTTTGCAACTTCTATGACAACAGCTAGAGCATCTGAAGCATGAAGAAACAATGTTTTTGTTATACAGGCTAGTTAGCATTGGTATTACAGAACGTGCAGGTACAGTATTCCCCTTCGCATTCTGCCAAGATTCAAGGATGTGATCTAACATTCACTGCGTTTGAAAAGCACTTCCCATAGATTCCACAGGCTTTGGATCATGGTTTATTAGCTGTGCCCTAGCAATTCATTGCTTCAGCCAACAGTCACGGTATCATTCATTTCTTACAGCTAACTGAAATAATCTACCTGCAAAATTAAGTTTTAGCTTATCTCTCACAATGAATCTCTTTAATTTCCATGTCTCTAGGTACAGTAGAAAAGTTAACAAGACTTCAACTGAAAGTATGCAGAGATTAATTAAGCTTTTTCCAATTTATACATTTGCCACCAGTGCTAGTCATGGACTTTAGAGACTATCTAGAACAATTATCCAAATCTTTGTGATTTTTTTTTTCTGCCTTTCAAGATAACAGTATAAAGTTTAAGTTTCTAAATTTCAAGCATTTTATACCAGTAGATAAAAACTCTGAAAGGGAAGAGTTACCAAAGACACTAAGAGGGATTTTATTAAGTTCAGATATTTAATAAGTAGCAACTCAATAGAAAAACATGCTTAGGTGTAACTGCAAAAAGGAGTTATATAAAAAGTATATGTTACTGAACAGTTAGTCTGTATATTACACAGCACCCATCTGAGGATTTTACCCCAAAACCTGTAATTCACTTAAGTAGCAAAAGGGCTCACTTAATTGAAAGCTAGCACAATTACTCTCATAAAATGATGTCTCTACAGCATTTAGCACTTTTTGAATAATTCAAGTGCAATCAAGCACTCCAAATAAAGGAACTACATTGCTTAAAAGTAATCAGAAAAGCCTACCAAGCCAAAATGTATAGATTTATGAACGGGAAGGTTCAGAAGGCCATGAGGCCATGTAAGGAACTGAACAGAAGCATGAGCAGGGATCTACTAAGTCAATCTAAAGAGAATTTTTCGTTCAAGACTTTTATGAAATAAGGCAAAGTAAGTACACTAGTCAAACAGTTAAAAGGCAGAGAAGATATCAAACATCTGATCAAGATCTGAGTTCAAATATAGATGTCATGTTGTCAACTGAGCCTGCTGGAAGTTATCCGGTGGTCTTCTGACTAGGAAATGCTGGAGCTGTTCCAGCCAAAACACTCTCCAGCTCCCATCAGCTCAAAAAGAACATGAAATTAAGGGAAATTTAGCTAAATTCACTAAGGCAGAAATGAGTGCCTCAATATTTTGTTTTACTTTCCTTCATTTATCAGCTATTATATCTGTGAAAAAAGCTTTTACTCATTGACTTCCAGAAAGATTGAAGAAAGTTGCAGGAAATTTGCTGGTTCTTGCAGGGAAAGTTCAAAGATCACAGGCTTACTTATAGAGCCAAGACTCTAATCCAAATCTAAACAACAATATAAAATAATTCACAGGGTCAAAAGTTCATAAGCAAGCTGATTTTTGGAAAGGAAAAGCATTCCACTTCTCACACCACTTAGTTGGAATAATGTATTTAAATGAAGGTCCCCAGGAAGATTTTTTTTTTTTTTTGACAATGCTAATCATATAACCAAACCTAGCCCTTTTTCCCCCATGCAATTAAATGACAAAGCAAACAAAGTCAGAAGGAAGCTAAACTTAATTATCACATGAAAGATCTTGGTGAGTAAAGATTAGATTTTCTTTTCTTATCCAGTTTCAAATATCAACTATCAAAGACGTCAAATGTATAAAATTAACATTCTTATTGTTACAACCAAGTTTCTGCTTTTATCTTCGATACAGGAAGGGAGAGAAAACATACTGTGAAATATGAAAAAGTACCACCGCAAAAAACATAGAAGCTGGAGAGAGCTCAAGAGCACGTAAAGTAAAATATACATTATTTAATGGGCAGTACGACTATTAGTTTATTCATGGTCATAATCAGTGCACAAGAAACTTTTCTATCTCCAAAAAAAGTCAACACTGAAAACATTTTGTGCTTATACTTTCAATATAATATTCTCAGAGAAATAAATATGCCCAAATATGTTAAGATGGAAATTTCTCATACATTTGATGGTACAGTATCAGCAGGCATAGATACAAGAAAGGGAACCTGGTTTAGCATATTGAACGCTGGCATTTAGTGCAGTCCAATCAACTACACCTGTGCAGCTCTCCTGAAGATAAGGGGCTTGCACAAATACCACTAAAGAGACTGACCTAAATGACAGGGGTTTATGCAAATGAAATGGAAACACTGATTGGGAGCATTTCTAGTATGCTGAGGCACACACAAAGCAGCAGCAATACCGTTTGAATGCGCACCGCAATGCTGTGAGCAAGGCAAAGCAGCTGAATCCGTAACTATCCCAAAACGTGTAGACCTGCTCTCCTCCTCTTCCACCACCAACCATTCCTTCTCATTTCCTCATATCGCCTTTCCCTCACATGCAGGCAAAAGTGTGTGTGCAGGTTTGTGGCAAACCGAACTGGAGAACCGCTAGGGTTAAATATAGCCCAGAGCGGCTCCTTGATCTCGCTCACGGCAGCCACACTCGTCCTGGAGAGAGGGGGAGGAAAGGCCCCGCGTTCATGGGTCGGTGGGGAAGAGCCGAAGGAGCAGACTGTCTATCACAGAAAGGTCTGTGGAAGACAGGACAGCCTCTTTCAGCAGCAGTATCCAAATATCTGCCTAAGCTGCTTGTGGAACTTCAGTCTTATCGCGTGGTCCCAGCTCGAGGGTGCGCTGATACCACTTTAAGCTTCAAACATTTTTTGAAACACAAGTTTGGGATCTTTTGGTGTCGCTGCTGAGAAACTCAGAACGAAACAGGAAACACTTCTGCTTCTTGGCTTAATATTTTGCAAGCATTTAAAATGTAGAAGCATTTTTCATATCTAGGTAGCCTGTTATTTTTTTAATCTAAAGAGACATTTACCTTTAGTATCCCTATAGTCTGCAGATTCTTCTAAAAGGTTCTTTAAATAATCTGTATAAAAGAAAAAAAATAGAAATATTTTTGTAAAAGAACTAAACAGCACCAAAGTAGTAAAAAACATTTTTCCTGGAAATTTGCTTTTCAGACAGATGTATGCAGCAAAGGTCTACTATTTAATCTTTCAAATCTGTCGAAGTAATAACATAAGGAAAACTAGAGTTTTCACAATAAAAGCATGTAATGCTACCTTGCTGAGAAAACCTTATAGAAGCAGTGACCTTCTCCAAAGGCAAATTATATATTGTATATATTATTCCAGAACAAAACAAGCTGGTGAAAGAGGACAAGTACATATGTGCAATCCTTTACATTTAAGCTGACGCAAAAAACCTGAATATTATAGATACTACCTTGTTTTGTCTTAGCACCTAACTCGTGTACAAAAGCTGAGAAAAAATTAGCCCAACCCCGAAGATTACTATGATTAATATTTTTCAAATTAAAAAAGTATTATTTACCACCCCCACCCACCAAAATTGTCAAATAGGAATTTTTGGTTTTCAGTTATAAATCCAGCCCTCAACCACCAGATGGCACCATCTATTCATTAAAATCTTCCTTGGTAGTTTTTTTAAATCTATTTTACTTGCCCAAAATTCACCCCAAATGTCTGACTATCAAGAAAACATTCCCCTGGAGATTCCATTTCCTGGTTCAGTGTCTAGTTCACCAAGAAGTATGATGTCCTATCAAAGATATATACATATATTAATCAGGATATATATATATATGTAAGTCAGCCATGTATTCTCTATAGCCCACAGCTTTGAACTAGTTAAATTTCATGGAAACCCAAGCAGAAACTTCCAGAGAAATATATGCTGGAATGATATCAACAAATACCAATTTATAATTACCTTTTAAGTGAGTGAACGTATTCAGATTCTGACAGATCTACCAAAAACTAATCACATAGGGTCTGTGATTTAGCAAATGTTCAATACTAGCTTAGCAGTTGCACAAGTTTCATGCCTTTTACTCCTATGGGAGTAAAATAATTCAGCTCCCATGTGCTTGCCCTACCCAGATTCATCCTTTTACTCAAGACGGATCTGGAGCCAACAGTTCCTGCCTTCCTAAGACGTCTTGCTTCACACAGGCCCCCCCAAGATCACTCGCTGTACTGGAATGCTTTCCTCATGCAAAAAACAATTATGAAATGCGTTTCTGCAGTAAAAGTGCTATGAAGGGTGAGAAATCTTGTCAGTTAATGAAAGTTTTGAGGAAAAAAGAACCACAGAAAGAAAAATATTTGGCTTTTTTTTAAAAAAATACGTTTTTGGCAAAGACCTAAGGTAAGATCCAGCAGAGAAAAGCATGAAGAGCAGGTTATGGTGAAGGAAAAGGGACTTGGTGGGGTGTCCTGCAGGGAAGCTGGGGGAGGCAGTGAGGAGCGACTGGGCTAACTGGGCCACAAGAACACCCCCGATTTTCTGCTGTATTTGCAGTTCTGTCTGATCATAATCAGGCATTGGCCAATGTATGATCTTTTACTAAAAGTCTAACATGGCACCAAAACCTTTCCAACTTCATAAATATTTCATTGCTCACAGCCCTCAAAATCTTTTGCTGTAGTAGCTACCAGACATTTATGTGCAATATTTATGTGGACACAGTCTCCATTACAAAAAAACTCCACCTCAAATCACCTTGGGTTATGCTGGTAAGAAATTCATTTAAGAGAAAAATCAACAGGAGGCATCTTAAAAGGAACTGAGAGGAGTTCACACTGTTTTTAACTTGAGCTGAAAACCCTCGCTTTGATTTAACCTGGAGGAACCTGCTTCACAAATACACTTTAAGAATATTAGACCAAAGGTGCCCTCTCTTATCCTGCCTCCAGAGCTCTGTCAAGCAGCAACTGTGCCTTCCTACCCAGGCAAAGCGTACTTGGGACTCCACCATAAAGCAAGCAAGTTAAAGCTTTACAATTGCAGCTTGATCTTCATCTTGGTCAGCGCAAAGGACTGAAGCGGGGACCTCCCAATATGAAAATATGTGTCTTTGCAGCTTATATAAAAAAAAGCTAGATCTTCTTAAGGCTGCCAACCATAGACTCACTTCTCTCCAGACTGGGAACAAGAGGTAAGGGGATATAACTTACTAATCTCCAAATGTACTGCTGGCACTCTACGAAACTGTCCCAGGTGAATGGAGACATCCAATTTAATATCCAAAGTAATTGCACCAGAAGCTTAAAATCAGAGACCCAACGAGGGAACTAGTTGTTTCTTGGTGTATTCGTGCGGTACAACACGTTCCCTGAAACGATGACACTTTACAATTTTTTTTTTTTTTGGTTGGTATATTCTAGCATTCTGAATTATATCAGCATTGAATAAAGGAGGGAAAATTAGAGAGAGATCTTAATATAACTGCATTCACTTAAAATGCTATAGTCAAAAAGGAAGGCCGCTCTTATACTTCAAGTCTGAAGCATCCAAATAAACTTGCAACTGTAAAATCCCCAAAGTGATAAATATTTACATAATGTTGATCTTAATGCTCTTTATGCACATAATTTTGATCTTAATTCTCTTTATGTACATTCTCTTTATGTACACACATGTACATGGCCGCTGGTAAGTGGACATGAGTTCATATCTAAAACTCAACTTCAGAGAAGCATCAGGACAGATTTTTTAGTCTCTTCTGTTCTGTGAATACACATTGGAAATTCTGTGTTTGTAACAACTTTCTGGAGGCACTAGCTTAAAAACCTATATGGACAAGAAGATTTCAGAGACAACCACAGGGACATTTTAGCAAAAATATTCTCAGATAAAATGAGTACAGAAGTCAAATATCAAGGTAAAACAGTATCTGCTCTCTTTGCCAAATTTCTTTGTCCTCTGAAACGTAGTTTAATTATTCAGACTTTTTACTCACATAAAAACCACCAGGTGATTTCTAGATGAGCCACTGGGTTCTCAGAGGAAAAAAAGAGTGACCAGAGAAAGAAACTCTTTTAAACAGTTTAAATATAGAACAGAGATAGAAAACCTAAATTTTTATCCTCTTTCCCTATTGCCTGACCTTAGGCTAGCAAAAGGAAAAGAAAAAAACAAGCAAAAAAATCTACACTTATACCAACAGCTTTCCACAAATGCAGAATAAAATAAGGAAAATAACACAAAACCAATAATGCTGTCATACTGTTAGCATTGAGTTTTCCTTCTGTTGATTTAAATAGAAATCAGATCAACAGATTTGGGACAAATCTGAGAGCAAGCTACATGTGAGTCTGCAAGAACGGATCTGCTTTACTATAACACAGACTCGAAGGCTGATCCTTAAATACAGACAGATACAACTGACGTAACACTAAAACTGAAGGTGAGACTGAGCAGGAAGCTAAGAGAGAAAAAGATCTGAAAAAATAAAGACACCAGGGGAGAAACAGCTGCAGCACTGTAGCTAGCACAAGCGTCTACCACCTAAGCAAGGTAAGGTTTGTGTGGAACAAGCGACAGCAACTTCTCAACCGTATGAGAATCAAAGAAGTTTCTTCTAACCAGCTTGCCTCTAACCAGCCTCCCCAACAACAACCCATCTAACATTTGCCGCAGGGGGGCCAGAGGGCAGGGTATGGAGAAGCGGGAGCCGGCGCGACGGAACGGAGAACCCGTGCAGCTAAGCGGGAATACCATGGCGGCTGCGCCTCTGCTCAGCTGATTTACGAGCCCACCTGCTCCTGCTTGTGCTCACACAGACCTAACAGCACGTCAAAGCACGGCAACGACCTTGCAACGTGGCTGCGTAGCAGCAGGTGACAAGTACAAAGCTGTTCCACCAACACGCAACGTCGAAATAGGAAGAATCCCCTGCTGACTCAGGCTGAGCAGCTTCGTTTCTGGGATGATTTTTGCTCTTCTGCTCTGATCCCCTCTGCCTCCCCCTGCCAGCTTCCCATCAGCTGACTGGGGTTGCTGCTGCATCACTGCAAGTCATGCCCATTCCCGTTTTGCTTGCTTACTTTCTGTCTCACCCACTCCAACAGCAGATCCAAATATTTGGCATCTGCTCTGAAAACTCGGCAACACAAGCGTGTATGAAGACGACGCAATACCACACTGAAGTGCTGGAAGGTGACAAAGCAGTCATGCCAGCCGCGTGGATACGGAAGAGCGGGAATAGCAAGGAAAACAGAAGTCTGTGAAATGGCAGGCTAGACTGAACAGTGTGAAAATGAAACAGATGCAAACAATTCAGTATAATTAAATTCTTAGTCTGACCTCTTTTATTCCTCCCACCAAACAACGAAAACTTCCGCTTCCAAATCAGTGCCCAGCATCGCAATACACTTCATGTCGGTGGCCATGTGTATTTGCAGGGTGGCTTAAAGCTGGGCAGCCACAGTATGGCCTGCAGGACTGGAGACTCCTCCAGCAACCACCATCTCCACAAAATGAGGTGTTCGCTTGTCAGTCACCTGTCCAAAACATCCTGTCCCAGCCGCACTCACAGGCAATGGTAATGAGGAATTAGTCTTCAGCTTCGTCATTTCATTTTAGTGCCATTCATCTCTGACATCTCTCACTTCGCTATATCACTATATACATATATATATAGTTTATATATATATAATATATATATACACACAGTTACATATATTCATATGTGCATATGTATGTGTGTGTGTGTGTGCGCGCGCACGTGCCTATATATCGAGAAAGGTATTTACTCTATCCCGCTCCTCTGTTCAACCCTTTTAATTAAAACCTTTGAAAATCTCCAAAGCTCCTTCACTGATTTTGGAATGAACAACAGGCCTATACCATGCCCTAAGTCAGTACAGTTTTAAAGCAAAACAAGCCCCAAATGTCTTTTTATAGTTTTACTTTATCAATTAAGAGACACTAAGATTTTTCCCTACAAAAAAAGTGGCCCATTTAATAAGGGCTTTTCACCCTTTTCCCCCCCATCTGTGACCTTAATGAAATGATTAAAACGAAAATAATCAACTTTAATAAGTTATTAACTTCTAGGTACCACTTAAGTCTACATCTGCCACAACATCACTAGTGTAAACACTTGCTGGGAAAATGCCAGCAAGCTGCTACAGAGCCAAGAAAAGGTCACAGAGCATTTTATTTTGTAGTTACTACGTAAACAGAGGCTATTTTTAAATTGCTCATCAAGAAGCGATGGCTTTCAAAAACAGTCTTAAGTATTTCCAGTTCCTTACAGGAGCCATCCCCTTCTTAAAACAAACACATCACAAAAGACTTCACAACAGCGGCCCATATCATTGCCCTCCTTTTATGGAGGGGAAAACACTGCATCATGGAGATGGCTTGCTCAAGGTCACCCAAATACGCCAATGTCGGAGCAGGGAAGGGAACCTAGCTTTCCTAGGCCCAAGCCAGCTCTTCAACCTAAGATAGGTTGTAACCCCTGTAACAAACCTTAAGCACTTACTGGAAATTTATGCTGAAAAGGCTTGTTTTGCTTTTAAAAGAGAAAGGATTTTGGAGACAAAACACCTGGGTGGGGAGGCGTGGCGGGGAATGGAGAAGATGCTTTCAAGAAAAGCTCGAAAGATGTGTATACACATCTTTCATTTCCTTCTCCTAATTCCAGTTTTCCATACTACTTTTTTCCTTCAAAAAAACCAAAAACCCACACACAAAAAAACAAAGCAGAGCTTTCCAATCCTCTAACTAAATTACTGGCTTCTGTTACCACAGAAACAAAAAATCAGCACAGGTCTCATGTTTGCAAAGCACAGCTGACACACCAGCAGAGAGCACATCACTGTGCACACCCTCTGTGTATCTTATTGCAATCAACATTAACAAAGAAACCCTCTAAATTCATGACTTTTTTTTTTTTTTTTTTAAAGTTTCACATATCTGAAGTCAGATAAATATGCTTTATGGATGGATATGACTGCCTGAAAACAAGTTTCCTGGGACATGTGAAAACTGGCTGCTTAAGCCTGTAAAAGAGCTTGACTGTACCTGTCAAAAGGAGCCTGTACTGGGGAATCCTCTGAACAGGCTTGAGCAAATAATGCTTGAGTGCCAGACTAGCACAGCGGGGGCTCATCTGAAAGAAACACCCAAGATATAAATAACAATTCTGTGGTAGTCAAGGGTTCAAGCAAAAGAAAACATACCTTCAAGCAACTACCAACAACATCAAGTAAGCTTTATCTTAAAAAGACATGACTACTGTAGTGCTACACTGCACCACAGAGCAAGCATTTGCCTATGTAGAAGACATGCAAAATGTCAAGAAAAAAAATCAAATGTACAAATTCTCTACAGATTCAAAACAGTTTTCTGTTGTTGTTGTTGTTGTTGTTGTTGTTGTTGTTTTAATGAGGAAGAGAGGTGAATCTTCCTAGAAATAAACAAAACACCAGTGGCAAAGGCAAAATACTCATTGGTAATTACTGTGAACGTTCATTAGGCAGAATGGCAGAGAAGATAACGTTGTGCTCTGAAGAAGTTTTAAATCAGTCCAAACTACCAAAGACAACATAGAAAAGATCCATGCTCCAGAAATTTTAATTATCTTGAGTTTGCATTCAAAATAATGTGTATCAGAAACACCAACTCTTTGAAAAGACCTCTTTTCCTCTTCCTATCTTTCCCGACTCTGTACTTCAACCTCTTCCTTTGCCTACAGTAAATAGCCTTTGTAACCATTTGTAAACAAACAGAGTAGGCATTACCCAAGAGGAAGCCCTTGTGGTGTGATGTGAGGTCAGTTCATTTTGTCAGCTATCATCTACTTCATTTTTCGTGGTTAAATGACTGTGTCTTTGCTAGAAATAAAGTTATTAGTGTTGATTTGAGCAGTTTCTGCCATTTTCAACAATTCCTTTAATGCCAACTTAATCTTTGCAGGGTGATGGGAAAGCCTCACAAATGACTAAAACATTTGTGTGGATCGTGTTTAGGAAGTTTGCACCTTTTCTCTGTGTGTTAAGGGGATTAAGTAAAAATTTGGCAATGTTCTTAATGACATAAATCAGCGTTCATCTGATTGTTGCACGCGCTGAGTTTGAAGACTACTGGAAGTTTGCAGATCAGAAATTTCTATGTTTACAATGGAAATGAAATGAGTCTTAAGAGTTAGCTACTGCCTTGTGATGTGGTGGTGAAGTCAATCTGCTTCAAATAAGACAGTTAATTGGTGCATAGTATGATCAGGAGACAAAACTAAAAAAACAACTAATGATTTTGTCAATGCGTCTTCGACATATTTTGTGACAAGTGCTCAATTTTCTGAAAATCAAGATCTTTTAACATATCTCTCAGTGGTAGTCAAAATCACTGGTTACTTTAGAAAATCTGAATTTACTTCATTCCATTTCCACCCTTCTAGGTCTCAACCCAAAACTTTGCAGCAAAAAAGAATAAACGAATTGGAGGATGGTCTCTAAAGCCTTCTGTTGGCCTTACGATGGCCTCTTAAAGAACTTATGTTCACAAGTTCTGAAAATCCACAAAATAGTGTATTCTACAAAAGTCTACAGTACCTCAAAGTCTTTAACTACTGAAGCAAAACCTGCATTCTTCTTACACTGTTCATCTAACAGTGCAACATTTTTATCAAATTCTTTGATGTAAGTTGAATACATCTTTAAGTAAGGACCTTTTTTCACAAATATATCAGCAATTCTTTGATGGTCAAGCCTAGAAACAAGAATAGAGCAATTAAAAAAACCACAAAAGACTGCATATGTTAATCTTAGAGCAAAACGTTGATCTTTTCACATTAAGATGTTCCAGTTTATGTTCTGAACAAAAAACTTTCAGTCCAACAGATAGGCACTTAGCTTAGTAATGGCTCTGAAAAAATCTTACCAGGCACACAGCCACACCTCTATACCCTAGTCTGCAGTTAGATCATAACAACTTTATACGCAGTTTACTTAAAAGGACTTTGAACACAAGAACACCTTAATACAAGCTGGCCTCCTCAGGAATGGATCTTCAAACTTCAAGGTGTAGTCTCCGCTCCTTAATAGGAAGCATCTGATTACAGTCTTTAACTCTTTTCAATGCCTTTACTTGCATACTTTGAGAGCTGAATTCGATATACCCACCTGTGTAATTGAGAACGGGCTTTAACAGGATCATGGCTGTCAATCAATGCTGTGTTTGGTCAGTAGATCTCAACTATCTTTAAAATGCAAACTAATCTTCACAGCTCCCTACTCCTCTAATAAAATCAATCCACTTATTATCATGCCCAACTACACATGTAAGGATCAGAAATTTAGACTGAAACTAAATTTTAGACAAAAAAGTGTAGTTGCTCAAAACATGTTTACATGCCTTCTGGATCCTTTTGGATGCACCTAAATGCCAAATAAATCATCTAAATGGAAATTTGTCTCCTACATCCTAGAATTGAATTTTATCATTTAAAAAGGCACGTGGAAAACAAACAAGGGTAGAACCATGGTCATTACAGAGTCCCGTAAGTCCCTCAGATAAATTTTAACAACGTCAAAGGAATTGTATTCCTCATTGATAGTCACCAGTGAGACAATCGCTCTTCCAGTTCCCTCAGGAGGTCCCGATTAAGCTCGTACAGCTGAGGTAGGTAGTACAGGATCTGATTCAGGATTCTGTCCTCAATCACTGGTTTTCCAAGCTGCCTGGAGGCATGTGCCACAGCGTCCCGGAAATCCTGTCGGAGCACAAAGAGGACAGAAGCCCCCCTGAGAGAACAGCCTTCAAAGCACCAGGGCAGACAGCTGTGCTTTCTTTGCAGACAGTCCACGCGCTGTTCCCTATTACTGAAGGCAAGGAGGGACCATCTGTGTTATGTTTCTGTGCAGTCTTAACATACTCTCTGGAGACGGCCTTAATCCCTTCGGTTTCACACTGGACCTTTACTTTCACTGCTCCTGTGTGCACTATATGGAAGCTGTTGATTATTTTTATAATGCACCATTAAAAATGTGCTGATACTACACAGGAGGAAACTACAGAAAAAAGTATTTACTATCTGTAGAGCCTCTGTGGCCCTTGAGTATCTTCCTGGATCTTTGGACCAACAAGGAACAATGTTACTCCAGCTGATACAATCATAACACATTTTAAAATCATATCAGTTTTTGTAAGTTATCTACAGATGCCCTTTAGGAAGTTGTGCCTCTTGGATAAAATAATGTAGCGTCACAAAAGTTATATTTAGCAGTTCTTCCATACACAGGAAAATTAATATCTAACAAAAAGATATTGTACCAACGCATGCAAATCATGAGATTTTAAATATTAATGATAATCCTAAAACAACCTTGGCACCTTCAAAACATTTACAGGGAGGAGGAAGCCCTGCTCACTTACCCTTGAAGGAGCTTATTATAGTATTTTTATGCTATAACCAGCTCTCAATAGGACAGAGATCAGGTTTACCGGGCCTCTTTAAACAACCTAGAATTAAAATCTTGGTCCCATATAAGTCAGTATGGCCAGGATTGTATCCATAATGAAAGTCTGTATCTACTAGGAGAGGTATTTTCCCTGATCACATGCAAACAAAATTTTCAAAAAAAAGGTTAGCAATTTAGTATTTCACTTGAAAAATTAATCAAGTATATAACATGGTCTAAACTGACAAAAAGGAAAATCCAAGCTAGGATGTGATTACTGTGTTGTCGTCTCTCACTTGAATTTGAAACACAGTGGAAAAAAGACAACCTGTAACAGCTTTTTGGTTTGTGGTCTGCTGAAGCCTGACAGTCTGTGGACAATCTGCAGGTGGCCTGAAAAAGGTGACCAAATGGCACATATTCCCAAGTACTACGATAAGTTATATTTTAAATACGCATGGATTCCACACCTGCCTTTGAAAATTTGTAGGGTCCTCAGGGAAATAAAGCACAAGCAAACAAACAACCAAAAAACCCCCCTAAGCTCCACCCCTCCCACCCGCACAGGTCTCCCACAAGTCCTAGTAGCTATCTCAATAGCGCAGCATCTGGCACTATTTAGGATCTGTCAGACCTAAGTCTCAGATTTCTCCTGTCCGCTCCCCTCATCACATCAGCTCTCAGTAGTCGCGAGCTGGGGATGCACTTGTTTGCTTTGTGACCCTCCAGGTCACCCAGGCTGTGGCTGGGCAGAGCTATGACAAGAAACTGAAAGCAGATACTGGGCAATGAGGGCGAGGGGGTGAAGGCTCAGAATGAAGTGCAATGGAGTTAAAAAACAGATGGTGTTATTCATATGGAAATGGTCTGTTTTACGTCCTCTGTGCAGACTAGTGACACATAGGTTAACTACCAGCTGCATCTTACGCGTTTTCCTGACCCTAGGGCATTGCTTAACACTCAAATGATGCAGGAACTACAATGGCTAAAGCTCAGATGAGGCTTTCTATAGAGCCTCATGCAAAATGCATCTTCATATTACCGCAACATTCTCCCCTTAGTCCCCAAAATCACTCTTGCACACAATATATTGTATACACTTTGCCATGGGATGAAACAAGAATTTTAATTGAATGTTATAAGGCTGTGTGCAGAATGAAAAGAAAAGCAGTTCTGCCTATAGCATAATCAAACTAGGTTTTTCCCTGACCAAACAACAAAAGGAGAGCAGGGAGTCAGGTTTAAGCACCAGTAGATAAGACAGGAATGTCATTTGTGGTTAAGAGCATTTAACTAACTTCTAGATACTGCAGCCAAAGAGCCTGCAGCAGGTTTCCAAATACATGGAATCTGATTTCTCTATTGGCTTGATCCAAAGTGCATCAACTTCATGAGGCTCTGGATCATGCCATGCAAGGCTCGGTCTTTAAAAGAACTGGTCAAAGCTCTGCTTCATCACCCCCTCTGCCCCCCTCCACAACCGAGTCAACAGAAGGAGCCCTGCAGAGAGAAAACACAGGAAAGAAAGATAACACCAAACCTTCAAATGATGCAAACCAGACTGCTGAACAACAAAGAGGATAAACTTCAACACTTGTTTTTTTTTGTATTATCAGGTCTTCACTACAGCAGCAGTACAATGCCTTTGTCATTGTAATCATATTAAGATGTATTTATAATCTGGCAGTGGTTGTGAAGTAACCATCGTGCCAAGTTTAACTCGAGATAAACTGAAGAGTTAAAGGCAGAGATCATATGTCTGGGGCGGGGGGGGGGGTGTTAAATCTATTTTATAACCTTATTTTTTAAGGTTATGGCAAGAGTCATTGCACTTGAAGGTACTGGCCTTCTGGGAAAGTAATTTCATACATAAAAGGACCAAAGCCTGGAATGGATGTATTTTTATTATTAAATGGGAAATACATTAATTTAAAAAGTAAAATCTGAAATTTCACTCCAAAGAGTGGAAACTATTTAGATGAGGACAACTTTTGATACAAGCAGGTAGTGACTTAGAAATTACAGTAATGGTAATTTAATGCTCCAGCACCTAATTCCTTCTAAAACTGAATCTGTTCATTGCTAAATACAAACACAGAAACACCATCACAAATACATACATTGCACAGGAGGTGATAAATAATGATAGCCTCCAATATCTATATATATGTGCAAGAAGTGATCCACATTACAAACATTTTTCGTGTATAGTGCTACAGTACTATACAGTACTATACAGTACTTTCGATATCACATCTAACTTTTCAGGCAAAGACAACTTGTGTTCACACAGCTACTTGAAGAGGACAGCACTCATCACTGCCCCTGGACTGTACATTCTTTCCAATGCAGAATCATCCTTTTCTACTGCAGACTAACATAAGACAGCACCCCACGGGTACCTGTTGTCCATAAGAAAATCTAGTTTAGGCAGTTTTAACTTCTTCTGAGTATATATTGTAGAATTATTGTCTGATAAAGCCTTCCCAACTTAAAAATGTTAGGTTTTTTTATGCTATTAGTATACACTCTTGCTAGAGATGTTTGATTTGTAACAATATTTGAGTGGGATACCACCATCACTTCTTTCCCCCTCCCCACCAATGCAGTTTCCTTAAGCAAGCAAATGGCTGTGATATCTGAAATAATTCTGACCTTACTGTGAATCATCTGTGATCAACCCACACACTTCCCCCTTTACAAAGGCCCTGAGTCACAGTTTCTTTCTGTTCTTTCCACTGGAGGATTCCTAGTGCAGCTCAACGCAACCTGCCCGTTAGTCTAAGGAGCAAAGGAACAAGTTTGGTTGTAAACCAAGATATATATTAACATGACTAAACTCTTACTCAGCTGTTTATTTGATTAAGTGCTCCTTCAGATATCTGAATAGCTGAATGAAGATAACTTTAAATGGGTGAAATTAAACCTTCGCATACATTTAATTGGAATAGGAAGTGCTACATGAGCTAAATGTGATCACATCTTTTACTCCTAAGGCTTCACCCATATTGATCTTGGATTTGTTCTCCTGGACCATACCATCAGCAAAAAAAAAAAAAAAAAAAATCATAATCTCTTCTGCTGAAGTACAACTCCACCTAATGCACCTCCAAATAGCTCAAATATCAGCTTAATTTAAGAAAAAATGTTTGCACTTGGATGCTTTTCAAGGAACACAAACACACATCGTATGGGGGAAGGGAAAAAAAGAGAGAGAGTTTCACATTCTAGGAAACAGCCAAGCGGCTGTACTACGACAAATGTTAAGCAAGACTGCTAGGAATACAGTTACAGAAGATTTCACAAATACATTATTTAAAACAAAATAGAAATAGACAAACTTAACCATAGCAATTATAGTTAATAAAGATGAATAAATGTGGATTGTGGCATTTTTTCAAACATAGGGAATTGATTCTGGAAGGGTGGTAACTCACTCCACACCTTTTTCTCAAGCAGTTTATTATGCTCACTTATAAGCATTTAATAACATAGTTAACTTTCAAAATAATCAATTATTTGACTGTGGCATATTCCCAGAATGTTATTTCAAGGAATAGATTAGGTAGTACAGCAATGCTTCCTTCCAAACCAAAATTATTTTATTAGCCTTTTTAAATAAGATATCTACAGCAGCAGTTCATTGTCAAATGCCTCAACAGTCAGCAATGGTAAAGCACTTAACAGACTAAAAATTTTACTGACATCTTCACTTCAAACTGTTCAAATATTGAAGCTCTACAGTTGGAGAAACAGGATTTGCAGGTTGAGAGACTTTTTCACAGGTCACACTGTAGATCAGTAATAAGCCAGGACCAGAGGTCAGGAGTTCTTTTGCTCCGATACCCAGTTATTTCATTCCTCAATATGCACTACATTCTTTTTCCAAATCTACTATGATCAATTCTTCATGATATTTAGCTACAATTTAACATACAAAGTAAACTCTTAAGATTTTTTTTTTTTTGACATATAAATGCCTTCTGAAAACAGAAACAAATTAAATCAGAGTTTCCCACACTCTTCCAGAGCGTGCCTCTGGAAGGACACACAACAGAGAAGGGGAAGTTGTCTGAACTCTGATCTGTTCTTGTCCAACAAGAGGGTGGTCTTGTGGCTGCAGAGAAGTTCCAGGTGCCTCCTGACAATCTCCTACTTTCTCTCAGAGTGAGTCCTAACAAGGACAGAACTGAGGTATAATTCAGAAGTGAAAATTTAAAGGCTCAGGCAAAAGCCTACAGGCCTAAGCTTTTTTTCCCCCCTCTACCCCCTACTTCCACAGCAAAAAGTCAGACATCAAACCCTGCAGTAGAAGTACCCATCCCAAACAGTGCACGCTCCCTTGCTGGACCAGAAACCTCACTGCCCATAGCAGGAGGAAAAAAAAAAATCAAAATGGAAGGCAAAAAAAAAAGAGTGGTAGATGTTGGCAAAATAATAAAATTAGGACCAAAAAATGGACAAAAGAAATCATAGCAACTAAGCCAGGTAGCTTACTCCTACAGCAACAGGTGCTGCTGATGAGTTGCTTTCGCTTGTGCGAAGCAAACTATTTCCAAAAAATCCCATAGTAAAGCAAGTGCAAAAGGCAGTGATCCTGTCCTACTTGTGTCCAGCAACATGCTGCTGTTTTAGGGCACAGAAAACCTCGCACAGTGGTGCTTGTTTCTCCTATGTGCCTTAGGTTTTACATCTAGTTCGCAGTTGTTTTTTCCTGCAAGTGCCCTTAGGGAAGAAATAACACTTCTTCCATCTTCACAGTCCATGTATATCCTCTAGAAACCATACACGAATCATCACAGAAAGGTATATACAGATGTACTGATTTGATTTTGCACTCTGTCTTCTGCAGTTTCTAAGAGCACTTTACTGGAATATTGTCCTTTAAGAAAACATTATAATTTTATTACCAGAAATACAGAGAATTCAAGATTACATCTAATGGTTGATTCCTCCCTGAAGCAACCCCATTCATAGAATATGTTTGGGAGAGTATCATTGTGCAAAGCCAGTGAAGTCCATTAGCTCTATCATGTCTAGTTCAATTTCATGATATAACAGAAACTTCCCTAAGTATTTATCATTTTCTACAGAACTTTTGTAATCTGTCTTAAACAGAACAAGCCAGGTGTACTTAAAAAGGGCAGTGTCCAAACAGGCTTTTAGAATTGCACCCCTGACCTGACTTCCTTAACATAAAAGAAGGAAATGCTAATAAAAATTCAGTGGCACTTGTTACGAGCTTGCAACCATGTTTCCACCTTCTCAGCTGCTTTAGGCTTCTCTTCAAATGCTCTGAATAGTAGCACCTTAAAAACATCTCTTTCTTAAATTAAAGTATTTGTTACAGAATCACAGAATCGCTGAGGTTGGAAGGGACCTCTGGAGATCATCTAGTCCAACCCCCCTGCTCAAGCAGGGTCACCTAGAGCACATTGCACAGCATTGCATCCAGGCGCGTTTTGAATATCTCCAGAGAAGGAGACTCCACCACCTCTCGGGGCAACCTGTTCCAGTGCTCTGTCACCCTCACAGTGAAAAAGTTTTTCC
>NW_020448719.1:617899-650677 GCF_003343035.1 Apteryx rowi
TCTCTCACATAAAGAGCAACTCCACCACCTCGCTTACCTGGCTGTACTAAGAGTACCTGCATTAACTAGCATCAGTAAGGCAGACTAAGCAGAATATTATCAGTTTCAGTGCATTGCTAATGGACTTGGTCACTAAATTTCAAGCATTTACTCTTTGGAAAAACACTAAGAGAGGGTTCAGAAGGTGTAATGAAACCTCATCTAACAGACCAAATCTTTACTATGGGCGAAGCAGCCCAGTGTGGGGAGAACCTAGTTTTTACTTTCAGAAATCTGTCAGAGGTTGCTTGACTGGCAGTTAGTAATTCTGACACTAAAGCCAGTAAGCCAATGTAGTTCAGTAGAGGTGGAATCAAAATGGCAGTTTTACCAATATTTACATATTATCCATAATAATATGAGTAAGTAAACAGATTTAATGTCTGTGATGAACATTCAAAATCTTCAAATCTACCACTCTGTAAATAATGTGTTTCTATAACTTTTCTCAACTATAGCAAATGTGTTTAATGAAGAACAGGTGCACACGCTTCGCTCAAAAGTAGTGCCCGCTCTGACAAAAGCACTTACCAAGGTTCACACGGTGGACCAAAGGCAAAGGTGAGAACAGCGCGTTTCCTTGACTCCCAGCCTACCATCCTCCCTTGTTAGATTAGGCTGAATACGTATCAATCTGTTATTGCTAGCCAACAAGAACATTTCTAACGTGTTTGTATTTGGCAGCTAGAAACTAACATACTGTCATGGGTAGAGTTGCGAGTTATCCATTAAAACAAAGCAGAATACACTCTACAACACTGCAGATTTACCTATGTGCAGACCATCTTAAGACGTTTATACCAGAAACTTCCTCAGCTCCCTACACTACCTTCCCTTGCCCACGCTCTTCCTCCATTTGTCTGCTTCTTCCACCCCAATGGCCTTTGCTTCCAGTACTGTACACGTTAGCTGAAAATATATTTTCAAGAACTGGCACACTGAAAAGCAAAGACACTTTTTAAGGTACAAGCTCCATGCATGAAAAAAATAAATAAAATCACATAACTTAAAACTTGTCAATACTCATTAGACCAATTCTCTTCCTTTAACCAGCATTTAAACTTCAGTTCTGTAGTAGGAACTATGTTGACTATAAGTTATACATTGGCCACAAACGTTTGACCCAGCATTTTAAAATCAAGCCCCAACAAAACAGGAAAATCAATTACTTAGATGGAAGGCAAGAGAGGAATCAGCAAATGGTGTGGTAATTTTTTTGTTGCCTGGAAGATCTCCTTTTTACAGGATCGTACACATCCATACACAAGAGTCTTTGTTCCCAGTTTCACAGACCAAGCTTCTCAAGAGACTCAAACGCATCTGTTTGCAATATAACTACGTCTGTCGCCCAAGGAAAAATTACTATGCTTGCACTTATTAGAGTGATAAAACAGTACATACATATGACTTAGAGGTTTTCAGAAATCACATCAGATGGTGCTAAAGACAGCTAAATTCTTCATTAATTTACTATTTTATCATCTTCTACGCAGCATGTTTAACAGATCATTGGTCTGCATGAGCAAGGAATAAATACCCAGCCCTTGCTGTGAACATCACTATTGTGTGCACTGCAATCACAGCTGTTATCAGGAAGCAAGTATCAGTCAAAATACTGCAGCCTAAAAAAAAATAATGCCATGGTGACAAACACAAAGAGAGCTAATTAGCTATATTACCTAAAGAACGTGTATTTTTATGCATCATTTCTAAACATAAATTAGGTCAAAAAATCCACTAGTTTAAAAGTTATTCTAACCGAAGATTTATGAAAGAAAGATTTGGTTTTTGTTGCTACAGTACAAGCCGGTTTATAAATTAGGTGCCTATTAGCATAAATGGATGTACATTCCATTTTCAATATTCAGGCAGTACCGCACTCAACTGGAATACTGCGTGCATTAAAACTGAGGAGGGAGAAGGGGAAGAAACCACCAAAATATTCACCCATTATAAAAAATCTGGAACTTTAAATTTCTGCTGAATTAGATTAATTTTTATGTTTTGAACATGTAAACACTGTAGGAAAAAAATGACATTCACTGTAATAAAACCTAAACATTGAACTTTAATGGATGAGACCAGTGAAAGAAAAAACAAAAATTGTATAGATACTTACAATGTGTAAGAGCTTTAGCACATCCACAAACCTATCAAAAACAAGAAAAAGCAAATAGTTACATCTGAAATACACAATTAAAATAAACTGAGGAGGTGTTAAGTTTAGAATTGACACTTACACTTTCTCTGAGCTCATGATCTCCTTGGCAATATGGTAAACTTTTGTTTTCTTTCCAGCTGCCTTACTCTGCAAATAAAATTATAAGTTATACTATGCACACCTACTAAAACTGTAGTGAAGATCATTTCAGCCTACTAGTTTCTCAAATCCAATGTAGATATTCACTAGTTATTTTCAATAAAAAGTATTTTATACTGCTTGGAAATCTCCTGGCTTTCCAGGATCCATGTGAAATTCAGTTTAGCTTATAGCTGGGAATAACAATATTAGCTAAAAATTAGTTTTCATATAACTATCAGCCTTCCTATTTAATTATTACAGGAAGCACTGAAGCACATAATGAATAAGGCCCTAAAAAGTGATAGCTATTGGTTATTAAAAGAAATAAAGTATGGATAATGTATATTATTCACATTTTTTTTACTGATGAATACAGCAACAGTAGTATTTGCAGAAATCTCAGATGGCTTTCAGGCACATCTTACACTAAATACAGACTTTCTGCAGAAGATGAAAGGAGAAAAACATCACAAAGAAGAGAAAAGTCAACTTTTCACAGTCTAGTAAAAAAAGTTGCTGGATTCAGGTTCACCTACTTAGCAACTATACGGCAAAACTGTAGAAGTTCGTCTCTTGTAACCTGAGGCTCCGTGTAAATGTTGCTGACTTTTGTGCATGCACACATACAACTTGCACAAATCAGTGCTACTGTTCATCAGATAGAAGGAACAGCCACAGCAAAGCAAAAGGGGGTAGATGTCAGGATGCAAATGTTTTTACACCAGTGTAACTCCATTAAAATTTCCCCCAGATAAATAAAATCTTTCTCCATAACAGCACTTATGGTTAGCAGTATGCTTCTCTGCTGCCAGCTGGCACTATATCTATTACATATTTAGGCTTTCATTTCAATGGGCTTCAAAGAAAGAGCATGGATGAGGAGGACTAAAACATCATAAGGTACACCACACAAATGCAGTGGAAATCCTAGCGAGGCTGTATTGGATATGGTAGTGTAACGTAGACATTGAACAGTGTGTCTTCAAAAGTAGGCATCAGTGGCATTGCATACAGACTTCTGATTCATAAGCAGCATGCTGCAAGATTCCTCTGGAGTTTTAGTTCTTCTCCAAACCTATAAAGAATTCCCAAGTGCTAGAAGTCAAACTGTGAAACCTATGATATTCATAGGATGGTTTTAACAATGTTGTTAAATTCAATAAATCTAAATTTAAAAAATAATTAATTTAATTTTTAGTAATTTGGCATCACATCAAATATATGCAAAATACATTCTAGATTTTATATACTATATATACAGCTACACACAAAGAGCTGGGATTTTATTTCTAAAACACTCCTCCTCATGCCTTGATGCCTTTTTAGAAAGCACAGCTGATATACCACAAGACTGAATTTACAAATAATCCAGTTACACAAAGCAAGATATCTGCCATTCATTGTAGAACTGACAGTTGCAAACCAGCTGAAAATTAGTATTTCATGAATAAGATGCTAATGCAAAACAATTACAAAATGAACTATCGCCACTGTTTTCAACCTAATTTGAGAGACTTTTCACATACCAGCTGGCACTGAAAAGGCCACTTTGTATTTGTTCAGTCAAAAGATACTCTGGGCCTAAAAACAGCCTAATCTGAAAACTGAAAGGATATAACCTGGGCTTTCTGCCTCAAGACACTGTATAGGAAGGAACGTTATCGCCTTTAAAGGATTAAAAGCATCAAAGCAGCCAGATGCTTGTGGTAAGACAAAACAAAAACAGCTGGTCACCAATGCAGAGATTGTTTCATTTTCTTCTGCAGCTGCAGAAGCTGTTAGGAAGCTTTAAGCAAGGAGCGGATCGTTGCTAATCTTCTGCCACCAGCTCCATGTGCCACAGGCCAGCTGAAGCAAGCTGAAGAACAGATGCTTCACAGCAAGTTCTGAATTACCTGGAATTACCAATGCACGTTCCAGGAAACCTAAGAAGCTTCCTAACAGCGATATCTTCCTGTAAAACTCTGTCATGAAAGACTGAGGAGGACAATTCTAGAGACACACAAGGTAATTTTAGCTCATATACAGATACTGTTCTGGTTCATTTCACAGAAACAAGCTTTTCTCTTGGCTCTCTTTCCCTCCCCCAATTTATTCCTCTTGGAAGATTTGATTAAATGAAACTCTGTTTCAGCACACTATCAAGAAACTCAAATCTGAGACAGCATCATCAAGTCATCTCTTCCATCTTTGGAAAGTCTCATTACTACCTTAAAAAAAACAAATAAATGAAATAAAGGAGGCAAATATATCTGAGGTCATACTCTACCAACAAGGGAAACCATACTTCATCTGGGATGAGATTAAGTGCCTTCAGAGCTGCTAGGACTGTTACTGAGGAGAGGGAAAGATTTTACAGGCAGGCAGATTTCAGGACTTCCAGGACTGTAAACCCTTAGGATTTAAGAAAGTTAGTAATCCCCAAGGAGTGGGATCAAACCTCTACCGTTAACTATTTAGATCAAAACGAAGTTCTATCTCCCTGCTCCCAATTTGAAGAAAAAAAAAAAGAAAAAAAAAGAGAAACAAGATTAAAATAGGGCAAATCATTCCAATCCAGCACTCTCAGAAATTAGCAGAAGGTCAGATCTTGGCCATAACAGTTAACTGTGTCCTTCACCTCTTCAATGCTCTGTGGCCCTACAACCCTCAGGCCTCACATGCACATTAATTGTGTCTCCTCAATATCAATGCAGTGAATAAGGAACTGAAATGCTGAAAAGCGGGATGAGCCCTCTGTGTATTCAGGTCATTTGAAAAGGAAGAACGAAAAACTAGTTAACAATCATCTGTATGCTTTGTGTCAAACAGCGATTTGGCAGGTTTATGAGAAGAACGTTTGAATGCAGGAAAGCTGTCTGCAGAGATGGAAGTAGTTATTGGAACACAGCCTTCACTTCATAGAGCCAAAATTCCCCTGAAATAGGACCATATGAACAAAACTACAACTACCAAGAGATTTTTCAGAAGGACCTCTTTGGACCTTGCAACATTCTTCTAGCCCCTTCGCTTGGGCTTTACCAATGCTGACAAATCAAACAGTTGACTTCAGATGTTCAGTGCACAAGAGACATTGTGCACTCTGGGATCTGTGAGGAGGAGACAGCCTCATTAAAGAGTATTTACAAGTTTGTTTCAAACCAACATCTAAATATACATCTGTACATGTAACTTTGTATGAGAAGGGCATGGTGGGTAGGTCTATAACTCTACAACTCAGTGAAAGATTAAGAATGAATGTGTCAGGCAACACACACTTTCTAATGGCATATTTCTAAACTTAGTCTCTTGATATCAGGCTAGTGTACACAAATTAAAACTTCAGAAAAAACGAAACTATAAGAATGGAAAAAAGAAATATGTCGAGTTACTTTGATTCAATGCCTCTTATTGACTTTTTTTTGTTTTGTTTTGTTTTTTTAAACAAAGCAGCATAAGAGTAAGGAACAGTTTCAAAAAATAAAAAGATACCTGTTTATCTTCTTGAGGATCCAGCTCCCCTTTGCTGGAATCAGAATTTGTGTCATCATCTTCATCAGAACTATTCATGATATCTTCTTCATCTGACTGAAGATCTCCCATTACCACGCTAGGACGATCATGGTGCTCCTCTGATGTCCTATAAGGAAAATGTAGTTGATAAATACACTAGACTTTATTTAAATAAAGAGCTTTCTATTTTATACCACAATAACTCATCTACTTGTTATCAGAGGCACTGAGACCAGAGGAAGAAGACAGCGGTAGGATTTTACACAGTGGAACTCTGGAATGTTTCATCTACACTGAGATTTGTACAATGCTTGCTGACACTGTGGCCAAAAGCCACAGGACCTTTGGAGAATTTACATTATTCGCGTCCTTCACAGTCTACCTGCATCACCACTGAGAGCGAAATTTGGTTACTCTGTTCCCTTACTGCTTTGTGCACGTATAGTGCAACATTTATATCATGTGTTGTAAGGATTTAAAAAAAGATCTTAGACTTCTTGCTCTCCTCTCTCTCATAATGTCAGGACTTGTTCCAGACATGGTACTCCTACTGGAATTTTTTGTCTGAAACTCTAGATTCTTGTGTATACCTACATATATAGACACACACAATCTTGTTTATCAAAGCATAAGCTAGCTAAACCACCACATCAGGGATGGCAATGTTAGAACTGTTCTGCCCAATTCATTCTCAGCTCTTAAAAACGTGGAACCTTTCGTGATTCAAACCCCCCATCCCTCAGGGACAGACACCTTCCAGGTAGCTGCCAAAGCTATAAAAAGTAATCTTGTTCTGTTGCTGTAGCATGATTACAGAGGTGTCTCTTTTCATTAGCTTTAGCCACATTTGCAACGTACTGAAATTTCATGAGACAAGCACACAGCCTTCTTCCTCTAACTAGCCTTGACACCTTTAGTAGGAATTTAAGAAATGCATTTCTAGAAGAAAATAAAGGGGGGGGGGGCAAGTAGGGAGAGATAAAGACAAAAAGAAAGAGCCTAGAGGAAACAGTTTTGATAAACTTTTGATAAAGTCACACAGAAACACTGCAAATCCCTGAGCTCCTACCTTCAATCGTTGGGAACATCTGATAATTCCAAGTTACAATAAAGCAGTGTCTAAATCCATAAAATAGATGTGCCAAAGCCTACAAAGATGCTGAGATGCCACAGGCTTGTTGCGATATATGAAACAAAAGGGACTAGCCACTCTACGAAACAAACAACAAATCCAGAAACCTGCCCCCAACCCGTCTTAGCCAGCACAAATCTCATTGTGTTGATCAAAACCTAATTTTGTGCAGCAGCTAACATCTTTCAGGACTGTATATTTCTTCACACAGACAACCTGTGCATCCCAGTGTAAGGGATGTTCACGACTTATCTTGTATTTTGCCAGCTTTAAATCCCAAGAAAGCAAATGGGGGGGGGGGCAATTCTTACACTCACTACCTCTGAAAGCCACTGTTACCAGAAAGAAAACATGTCCATGCGGACGCCATGGAAACTGTCTGCCAGGAACCTTTTCCCAAACAGAAGAAATAAAGAATACCAGCTGTGCAAGGATGCTCCGGCAGGCACAGCAAGGTGTCAATTATTCAATGCTTAGTGCAGAGTTAAAACAAAACAACAACAGCAAAAAACCCACTGACTCAAACCACACATATCCCCTCCCCAGCCCCCCCAGTGAACAAATGCTGATCACAAGTGGAAATATATTTAGAGATGAAGACAAGATAAGCTGGCCTGTGGACAGACCTTTTGTCAGCCGCAAAGACATAGAAATATTAAAATAGCTTGGTTCTACTAAAATGACACAGGAAAACCTAGGGAAACAACCAGTTACTGTCATCCCAACCTGAACCTTGATTCGGGGAGAAAGACCGTGAGGTCATCACCGAATCCAAGCAAGGAGCCGGGAGAGGGCTGCAGCACCAAGGGCACGCGGCAGCACCCAGGTATCACAGCCTGGAATCGGCCACCTTCGCGGGTAGGAGAGAAGCCGGCAGAGAGGCCCCTGCTGAGCGTCACAACCCATGACGTATTCCAGGGACTTCCTCCCCCGCAGACACTGTAGGAGCTTCAGGAAGGCAAAAGAAGAGCAGCTTTTCACTGGAACTTCTCATGGAAGTGCGTTAGCAGGCCTCTGACAGTTCCTCAGGTAGCTGTTAACTTTAGCAGGTCAGAAAACTCCTTGACTAGCCTATCTAATGTACAGTCAAGTGACCGGAATAGCACCTGCTGGTCAGAAAATAATAGAGAACTTCTGGATCAGCTGACAACTCTTCCTTGCCCAGAAGGATGAGGATCAACTTAGTTGGCCTGTGGTAGGGGAAGAATTTTTTTCAACGGAGGAATCATCAGCTTATTTAATGGAAATTTTTACTAAAAACTACTCAGAAAAATTAATAATTAGCTACTAATTAATCAGGATGTTTAGTAAGTGTTCTCAGGTTAGAGTCATTCAGAAAATACATTTTTTTCCTTCCTGTGAATCACCAAAAATGTTTAAGGAGTAAGCTGCTTTTCTTGCATTTGTGGGGTCTGTGTGTTTACACACATACACACACACACACAGAGCGACTGCATATGCCACCTATTACACCTCTAAAGAAAACTACGAGAGCCAAGAGAACCGCTCTACCAGATCTTACTTATATCATCTGCCTGGGCAGCCAAAGCACCTGCAAATCTTTATAGTGTATTCACTAGAATACTGCCAACTCTAAAGGGCAGGGGCTCACAGCCCAACACAGCCCTCAGGTTCTTTCACTGGATACAGGCAGTCTTTTTTTGCCTCCCCTTTCCCGTTAAAAAACCAAAAAAAAAATAAACCCACAGTGGATTAGATGATTCATGGTTAAAAATCAGTTCACACGTAGAAATTTCCCAGAATCAAATAACCTGGCTGTTCAGGAATAGGACGCAGTATTATAGGCATGGGTAGAGCTACTCCCGCTGGTACCTGTGGCTTTGCTTTGGGACTCCAAAGACCACCTGGACATTGTCAGTATCTTCATTAGTCTTTACCAACCATGCGTTGGAGAAACATGCCTGTACCTTTTGTCCTACTCTTTCATCACACATGCTATGGCTTTTCTGTCCTGAACAGAAGCAGTTTTGCATTTACTGATTACTCTTTCTGTGCTTTACTTCTTAAGTCATCTATACCATAAATATACATAATTTCCCTAAAAGTTATTTCTAGACTAAGTGAAATTCCTTGTAGCCTTTAAATTAGTTTGGAAATAGCAGTAAATCTTTAAATAAATAAAGGCTCTTCTACCATGTATTAATTCTCATTTTCCAAAGTGTCCCAGGCATGCAGTAGGGGTTATTTTTTAAGCAGCTCTTCTGATTTTTGAAGTTCGCACAATCCTCAAAATTCCTATTTCTATCTTGTTCCCTCTTCATCACATATTTTGTCCTACCCACAGCACAAGTAAGAGAAACTTCTGCATTATCAGTCATGTGAAACATCATCATTGCCAACTCACTGTACTGTCCACTGAGTAAGAATATCTTGTCATATCATGTGAGCAAGTTACCTAAATATAGATGTGGGGCTTTTTTATTTGACACACAAAATTAAGAGAGTGTTAATTTGCTTCATAATGGAGTAGATTATGGGATGAAACATTTATATTATGCTATATTTTCCTAGTCCTATAGTAAGATATTAATGAAACAAAACATGCATGTCCTAGTCAGACATACAGCAAGATAAATTGTCAAAATTTATAAAGAACTGCCATCAAACTGTTCCATCCAGGAAAAAAAATCCTACCCAAACCAGCAACAAAATATTATTGCTTTCAAAGGATGACCAAAAAAACTTACTTAGTTCCTGACGCATTTAGAAGGCAAGTAGTATTTTAAGCATGACCGAGATGATTCAAAGACAGTGTCTGCTACGCAATGCCTAAACATTAAGCATCTTACAGTATATTAGAATTACATCATGTGCTAGCATCAACACATCTACTAAAGCAAGTTTCCGCAGCTCCAAAGCATTTAATAGGTTCTTCCACACTACTACCACTCCTTTATACTCATTTCTTTAGGATTTTCATTATTTTTAAGAGTTTTTTCTACTTTTGATAAGTACTCAGAATTCTGTAGGGGTGACAAATGAGCAGTCCTCGCACACAAAATTCTGCTAAATTCATAGAATTTATCACTCGTCTTTTTGTTATTTTGAAAAAGGTGCCCATGCTCTTCACAGGAGTGTCTCTCAGCATCTTTATACTACTTCCATCTCTCCCTCCATTATTTCATCAAATATGTTTAGACAGCCTTCAACATATAGACAAAAATCACACTATCTGAAATTTATAATCAACTAAAAATACACACAAGCACACCGCAGTATATTTCATCTCAAATCTTTTTTTCTACAGTTATATTTCATTACAAACATTTCATAGTTACTTGCATCTCACTTTCCTCCAGAGAGGTAACAATTACTATTGCTTTTCATCCATTTTAATTTTTTTATATTTTCAGTCCATGCAATCAATTTCAATAAATAAGGAATGTCCGACTGCTTTTAAGACCTAAAACCACATTGACTCTCCGTGGAGAAAATAAGTGATAAGGCTGTGACATTTTTCATAACTCCTTATACTTGTAATAGCTGTAGGTAAGGCAATAGCCTCACTGACTGATTCTCTCAATGGATCTTAGGTATATGCTTCTGAGAAACCCAAAGGCTAAAAGACTTAAGAGACTAGACTAAAGAAAAAAAAAGTTCTGTGGACTCTTTTGTGTTAGGTTCAGAACCTCTCTTTTAAAGTAGAAAGAATTTTTAAGTATAAAATTCAAGTTAAGGTCTAGAAACGGTTAAATAATTATTTAATATGGGTGCTCAAGACAACAGAAGACATTCTGGGAACATCCTCACAGTGTGCCACAGCAGAAGTGAAATGATTGCCTGATCAATAATTCCGTCTGATTTCATTTAGTAAACTTTATTTTGCTTTAACTTAATACTTCTGATTTTATTTGAGACACTGTCTTTATCTAATACTTATCTGGTTTACTGCAGTTTTCTGAGAAAAACAAGGAAATCAGTTCTAGAAAGTAAGCATACTTGGCAAAACACTTAAATAATGAATAATAGCCAAGACTGCTAAAGAGCTCCTGTGAAAGTCTTAAGAAAGCATATAATGGGATTAGTGATCATCTCAAGATTAACAAAAGGAAAGGCATCAATTAATGTATTTTTCTAAAGGGTTACATTTTACAGCAACACCTTAACTCCACAACCATCTTAAGCAAGCCAACATTAGCAGATATTTCCTTGTGCAAACCAGTCTGGAAAGCATAAAGATGAACTTCATATCACTCCAGATGCACCTGGACTCTAACCCATCATACTGAGCTTGTAATTTAAATTTCAGATTTTCTGAATGATGCTAACTGCCCACCATTCTAGCTCTTACCGAAATTCCCTCCCTCGGTGTCCTCTTTATGCCTTTCAGCTCTCTTTCAGGCATACCTGACCATTAAGCAGTAAATGAGGATGAAATGCAGCCTGGATCAGGTGGCTTACGTATCCTGGTTATTCCTATAGCATCAGTCACTTCTTTGCTTTAGTGATAGGAGCACAGATGGAAAGAGCTTGTGCTGAGACCCATCCAGGTGCAGTGGACAGGGTCAGAAATTGTAGTGGATATTGCTGCAGCTCTCGCAGTGCTCTCTTGGCTGCCGACACTAGGGATTGGATGCCTTACTGCAGACAAGCTACTTGGGCTTCAACTTCTCTGCCAAAAAAGGTGCTTTTTCACAGCGGGAGAGTGAGATAGAAGAACGTCCTCTCAAATAGGATTTGTAAGAAGATAGTTTTAAAGTTATAGCACTAGTTCTGCAGTGACAACTCATTGATTTCAACAAGCTCTTGTATTATTAGGACTAGTAACAACAAAAAAAAGGCAACAGACAAAGGGTTTTTATTGATCTGATGCTAGGGAACATGAGAGTTAATCCTGATTTCCCTTTTGCTTCCCTTTAAAAAGTATCTTTTTAAAGCCCCCTGAACAGATCATACCTCTAAGTTTCATTGCTTGCTTTTGTGAGCTATCCTTCCATAGCTGATCTTGCTAAAGAATAAAAGAGCCTTAACCAAAGTCTTAAAAGAAAGAAAGAAAAAAAAAAACCCACAAAACAACAGGCAAGCAAACTAGACCAATGAATTAAAGATTATTTGCATCACCTGTACTTGTTCTGGGTATATTCTCTCTTGGCTGGTTAGGGAACGCTAAGGAAACTATTAAAATACAAAGCATAAACAGACTCCTCAAGAATCCCAAATCTAGAAAACAGAAATAACCTGCATCCATCTGAGCAACTGGCTTGGAAAGCGTTTTTGCCAAAGTCAGGGTAGTTTCTACAACTACATTTTAAAAATTTTAAGAATTTAAACAATTATTTTAAACATTTTATAAATACTGTAAGCACACATAAGCACCTACACATTTTACAGGAAGTCAAGAACCTTGATCATCATGATACACTGTCGACACAGAAGCTCAAGACAGTCTATGTAAAATGGATTTTGGTTAAGAGCAGCTTGTACTTCGAGAGCTGCCGGCTGCCTCCTGGGCAAATGACTGGTTTCAGCGTGAGCTCAGGAGACACTGCCTGGAATTTGCTCCTGCTGCAAATGCTTCCAAGAACCAGCTGCTTCCTCCTGCTTTTTACCTCGTGGCCCTGTCTGCTCACACCTGGATTTTCCAGGCAGCAGTGGGCTCACAAACGCTCTGAGGAGAGCTACCACCACATTTAGCCTCTCCTATCACACCACTGGCATCTGGTTCTATACTTGGCCAAGCACGTTGCAAGCTGCAACACCGGACTTGTTGGAACTCGGCTCTCCTAGTGTTTTCAGCTGGCAGCATTTATTTGGGGGTTTGTTATCCTAAGGTCAAGACATTGCTTCTTTCTTTCCTCAACAACAAGAAGAAAATCTGGCTTCCATTCTAAGTAAAAAGCAGTAAGACATTTGCTCCTATGTGTTTCACAGTTAATCAATTTTGCACCTTTAATAATTTTTTTTAATTATTATTAACCTCAGGTATTATGATCAGTACAGTTGTGCACATACATCGTTGCCAGATTTTAGAAAGCACAGTTAAAAAAAAAAGGTGTAAACTGTCAGATTATCTCCATGTTCAGCTCAGATTTGAGAACAGGAGCTCCTGCTGCCAGAGGTGCATAAAGACTGCTCTCATTGCAGACGGCCTCCTGCACTCACAGACGTGTTTTTCAGTTTCAGTTCTGTTAGACCATTTGTTGACAATTCCTCTATCCCTTGGAAAGTTCAACATAAACACATATGCATGCTTCAGATGTTTCCATGCTCTCCGTACAAAAATATTAAATGCCATATTAATTTTAATATTGAATTGCCATATTAAAAAAAAAAAGGATTTAAAAAATCTTGTTAGTGAAAACTTTTCTGACAAGACTTATTTTTAAATTGGTTCTCTTTCTCAATCAAGCCATTATATTTAAGATCTGTAACATCGTCCAAACAATCTCAGACACGCTGCAGGTGTCTCACAACGCATCAGTTCAACTTCCAAGCACCACGACGCAGGCACAATCACAGAAAGCAGAACACTGCGTTACACTGGCTCCACTGGAGCTGCCACATCTTACTCTCTCGTGCCAAAACAGATTATGCAAATTTAACAGAATATAATCCAAGATGATATGTGGGACAGTCCTGAGCATTAGTACCAGATGAAACACAATGTCAAAACACAGGGATTTAAACCCTTGCCTTGAGACTGGTACAGAGAAATAATTCACTGTATCAGTTCTTCCTCTCACCACCCCAAAATTTGAGGGATAAGACATTCCTGAATGTGCCATTCGAGGTAGCTAAGAAACACACACATAAAGAGAATTGCCTTGATAAAGTCAGAGGGGGGAGAATCCTTCATATTGCCATTTTTTCATTATGATTATTTGTTAGGTGGATTGGGTAAAACAGGCAGTGAAGCCTTTGCAGAAATCACATCTTTTTGCTTTCCCTTCTTATCATGAAGTCCAGTTTTCAGCCCTATGTCACAGGGAGAGCTGTGATCAACAACACTTAATGGGCCAGATCCCGCCTTTGGGGAAAGTCCCGGCATGGGAGTGATAACTAAAGAAGGACTACTGAACTACAGCAGGACCTGCTACTCTAACTTCTAACCCACCCATATCAAACACGGACCCTAGGCAGACATGTTTATTGGGAAGGGGGAGCAGAAGCAGAAAAATCAAAATAACACTTTAATTGCCAGGCACATTCACATGAAGGGGGGAGGGGGGGAAATACCTATCACGCATCTCCAGTACCACTGAACATGATTCTAGAAAACTGTAATGAAAATGTGATGAAATCTCAAACCAAACATATCAGAGAGGAGGTTCTGTTCTCACTTGGTCTAGTTTGCCCTTTCTTATTAATACCTGTCTCAAACAAAATTGACTTTACCTTGCCAGAGCTACCATGAAATTCCAGTGTTTAACTATGTCTCTCCACTAAAATCAAAGTTAATTCAAGCCCCCAAAAGTCTTCTATATTGTCTGATGATTATTTTTATGATTTGGTGAATTAAGCCCTGAAATCAGGACTGGAATATGTTTCTTCAAAAAGCTGCGCGTTCAGTTTAGAAATAATGTGCAACCCATTGCCCTCCAGCTTTTACATGTCAGACACCTAGAAGACAGCAAAAGCAAGCTAAATTGCAGAGTACTCAAAAGATAGAGTTACTCAGTTCTAAAATAAACACAGACTGACTTAACTTTCAAACACGGTGCTCCCTGCATGCATACCAGCTGACACAGCTTCCTGAAGAGTGTGCTGGAAAACACAGGATGAAACGATTTGGCTGGAACCTACCCATGCAGGCTATAAAGAATAACTGTGCTGCTTGTAAGATTGGGCTCATGCTCTCTTTTCACCCAACCTTTTGCATAGGTTGGAGGAAGAAGGGAATTTAGACACCTCTCAACTTTTCACAGTTTTCAGTTCCTCTCAAAATCAATCGGGAACACCTGACCAGCAGAAAAAACACTGGGAAATAAATAAATAAATCAACAAACTCTGAACAGTTGAAACCACTAAACCATCAGGCTCAGGCTGTAGATACCAAAACAGAAGTTTTGATAACATTCCTTTTATTTATTCACTTTAAAGAATTTTTTTTAGTCCATTTTAATTCTGCTTGATGGGATGGAACAATTTTTCATAAGCACAAAGATACCATTTCAAGGAAAATTAACACTTGTGTAAAATCAGTATTTCTAAAAAGAAACTGATTTGGTTCTAGTATCTGAAGATATATATTCCTTAATATAAATCTTGTCTGTTGCATTGAGACAAAGTAGCCACTTACAATTTTGTAAGTCTATACAATAAGACATGTTTAATCAGAGCAAAGGTAAATGTTGGGAAATGTTGGGATATATATTAATATCGCTGTTTGCATTTAAAGCCAAAAGCTAGCATCTTGGCTGCTTTCTTTTCCTACATTGGTTTTATGCCCCCCCAAATCGATCTAATTTACATATACATTAGACCTGTTGCAGTTAAAATTTCACCGTACAAAACAGTACTAAGGAGCTTCACAAACACATTTCCTGAGCCAACGCTGAAAATAACTCACAGGAAAAGGCTGTTGTTGAGCATATAAATGGGTCTTTCATCAATTCTCATTTCATATTTGACTTTCCATTCCACATTTAAGATACTCTCTGAAGCTACGTTTTCCTAACCTGCTATTTATACCATTGTTGTTAACTGGAGACAAGAAGAGCCATGTTAGAGGAGGCGAATAAAGGCCAACATTAAGTGTCAAATATGTAACAAAAAGTTAGCTTCCTTCATCTTAAGGAAAGGAAATATGCAGAAACAATGCTGACATTAGGAAAGAGCAAACGTGGAGTAAAAGAAGAGAGAAAAAGAGGTTAATTCATGAAAGTATGTGACACCCGAGTTCCTGTTAGCCATAAATGGGGAAGTTAGGAAACGAGCTAAAGGACACGGGGTTTTATTTACTTCTTTGCTTACTTTGGGCTCCTCCTTACGTCACGCCGCGCTGCCCTCTGGCCCGAAGGCAGCCAGCTCCATAGGTGAGAGCCAGCGATTGGAGCTGACACAGCATCATCGGGAGGAAGGATGGGGACATCCTTGTATTGTACTGGCAGGATCGATTGCAGTAGCACCCGCAGGACATTTTTGCCATCTGCAGTGAGCGCTTCTTTGGTGGAAAACGAAGGACGGCAGTTAACCATTTAGTTCATAACAAATCCTGCACTGATGCTCAAAAGGGCTGTTTTGGTGCGTATGGACTGCATGTCACAAGCCACTGTTTTTTAAATTGCACAAGACAGTGACAAAAAGTAGCCCTGCAAAGCCTTTTTAAAGCAGCAGAGAGACTGGCCTAGCAGTCAGCGACTGCATTTCGTCAAGATCTATCTAATTTCCATCACCATTGCTGGCTTGCGCTCTCTCATACACACATAAACACAGACAGTCCCAAAAGTATAATGTCAAGAACTTAAATAACATCTATTTTTATGCAACAGTTGCAATACCATCTGATAAATTAGAAATATTTCATTATTGCTTTTCCAATTCTGTCAGAAGGTTTCTATGCATCGGGTCTATGTCAACCTGCCTTCTCCATTTCTTTTATCAAGATCAGAATCAATATGGAGCCCTTGAAAAGGGATGAAAGAAATATCAAAGCCACACAGAATACAAATATTTTCTTTCATGACAGGCTTTGAGATCTTCACAATTGTTTTCATTTCACAAAACTTTCCAAATATTTTCAAGACTGGATTGTGTACTAGAATAATGGATTTGGTATTGGAAAAACTTAGTTTTCTGATTTATTTCTCTCTGACTTTTTCTTTCCCCCTCTCATGGCAAGAAAGCATTGGACCTCAATATTTTTCCCAATGTCAAAACAGCTGAAATCAGCACATATCAAACACACTTGCACAGTTTGTCAAGATTCTTTTAAAGCAAAAAGGTTCATTTTTATTTTGATTAAAAAATGATTAGTGCACTTTTTCCTCCCAAAGTGCTTTAGAAGTTTTATGTATTTTCCCAGATTGCATGAGAGTACCAAAAAGAAAAATATCTTCTTATAGGGTACACATTTTATTTCAAGCAGACTAAATTATAGACCTGAGCTACTGAAAGCCACCCCAACGCTAAGGAAAACAATTCCTCTCATTAGGAAAACAGACCACAGAGACAAACTCTTGCATCAAGGCTCCCTCAAGAAAAGAAAGAGACGAACCCATTTGCCTTCCTGAGCAAAAGATCCACTCTAAGTCTTCCATGTAGTTTTGCATGCTACTCTAGGACTATAAAAAAAGCTAACTAGACAATACAAAATTAACCAAATCATTCCAGATGCGAGGACTGTGATATGACTAACCCATTTGCAAGAGGAGTCCACAAGCCGGGTACAACCCCAGGATGACAGCTCCAGCATTTATATATACACCCATTTCCTTCTTAAAATCCTCGCGCCAGAACATTAACACTCTTAAGCAACAATATTACCAGCAGGACAAGTTTCTCACTGATTAGGATGCTGATCAAACACCCCTAACTTCTTTATATAATTCGTTTCTTCATAGTTTATAAAATAGCAGAATGTGCGAAGTCAGCAAGAGAGCGTATTCGTGACGTGCAAAGGACGGCATTGCCCACAGCTTCCAGCCGGGCCTGGCAGAGGCCCGGAGGCGGGAGTGCCGACGGAAGCGGCCCTGACTCACTCCTTGCCGCCAAGCCTTCCGAGCAGGCAGGGGTGTGCTAGCTGCCTTACACGTATGTGAGACAGCAAGGTAGAAGGGGGAGAAGAAAAAGGCACGCACAAGGAAGGAGAAAAAAGAAGCCCGGTGATAACACATAACTAAAGATAAGGAGGACTTATAGGAAATGTAATGCGTTGACTCAGTTATTCCATTAAAACCAGAGGTGTGACTGCAGAGCAAGAATTTAATACACAACTAGGGGTGGCAGAACCTGGCTGGAAGCACAGGGGGAAGACCAGAAGGTGGGACAAGATTGTAGGGCTGGTGGAGGAAGAGGAACATGTATTCTTCAGACCAGACACTACACTAATCCATTACAACTAATTTTTAAGAAACAGATGAAATCCATAATCCACACACCTGGCCTCTTGTCATCAAGAAACTATCTTCTCTTTGTATGTGGTTTTATTAAAGGTTATGAAAATGTTTTTGTACATATATATACACCAAATACAGCACCTTCAATACCCAGAAAGTATTTTTAGCATTCAAATTTTAGAAAGCATAAGTGTTAGAGAAATGTTTAAAAATTCTATTTTAGATACTGCAGTAGTTTATGAATTAAGTACTTTTAAGAAAAGTCTTTTGAACAGGAATGTGCTTGTTTCAAAAGCCTCCCTAACATAGCTAACCACTAAGCAACACTGTATTTATCTGGTGTAATACTGCTCATAAGTAGTATACCCCAACCCCAATAAAATGCAGTGCAGATAAGAGGGATGGGTAACAAGGAAAAGTGCTTAATCGCACAGAGAGATTTCAATACTAAAATCAATATTACAGAAAGGCTTTCACGGAGACATAAGCGACCTCTGGGAACTCAGGCACTCAAACAGAACATAGTCTTGGTAACTAAACTTATATTTTGCACTGAGGCATTCATTTCTGAAAAGCCAATGGGCCGTTCTAAATCAGCATGGGTGGGAGAAAATGGGAACTCGTATTAACTAATCAATACTGAGATCTCAAAATACTGTGGTCCATGTGACACCCTCCCCTGCTTCCAAAAGAAAAATCCTAGCAGGAAATACGTTGCAACAAGCCACGCAGTGGAAAATAATCATGACACAGACAGCTCTAACTTCTGTCAAGATGAGGTAGCAATCATTTGCAAGGTCTTGAAGAACACTGTCAAAAGCAGCCAGTAAATACGGTATGCTGTTCCCTGAAGGGCTGAAGGAGCAGACTTACTGAACTGGAAGTATAATACTCTTGCCTAGAACATCATCGTAACAAATGCAGAAAGGAAGCCCATAAGACCCAGAGAAGTTTAAGTTTCTGCTTTCTTCAGCGTATGTTCCACATCATGTTGACTTTTCCTTTGTATTTTTAGATTATTGGACAAGTGTACGCTCAACTTTACATTTGATTTTAAAGAAGATTTTGCTGTCTTCTTCGGAAAAAAGTTTTTGTTACTAAAAAGAGACAGATAACAAGCATAAATATTCCTCATTGGTTAGGAGGTTTTAAAAAATGGTGTTACCTCAAAGCAGGACTGTTTCAACTACTGGTCTCTGACAATATCAGAAAGAATTGTTGTGTTGCTGTCAGCAGAACTGACTTTTCACCTCACTCCTCAGACCTGTCCCATTCACTTCGCAGAAAAGCAAAGAGATGCTTTTCCTGTCACCTGCAGCTACATAATGCATTTAAAACTTCATTTAGATTGAAGCGCACATTCTCTATCCCATAGCGTCTATTCTTCACTCACTCTGTTTACAGTGTCCAGATAACAATGCGTTTACTTTGATTACCCATTTTAAATGGTAGCCCAAGATTAGGACAAAACAAGCATGCCTTAAAAACTGTTCCAAGAGATTTCTTTTTTCTACAGTACAAAAAATACATGGATCATCTGCTGCCAAGGTATTGTCATTACTTTCTTTACTCAGAATATTCACCTGAACTAAAACAAAAACAACAAACCCAGCAGCTTCTGTACCAACACAGTGGTTCACACACTGCATCAGGACACTAGTTCCCTTCCTTTTAAAGCCATGCCCAAATTTAGTGGATGTGAGGCTGACATCAACTAACTCCAAAAAAACACTTGAGAATACTTGATAAAGTGGTTAACAGGACAACTGATACCTATACTATTAATTACCCAGGCCTGCCACTGTACATTTAAATTCCTGCGGGAAGGTCAAAACAAACAAAATGTGTCCACATTTAATAAGATATATGAATTTAGGATAAGACTGTCAGAAACTATCAATATTCTCAATTTAAGCATATGGGTTTCACCAAATGGGATAAGGAGGAAATTTCACAGTAACCACAGAAGCACTGGGTACATCATGGAATTTAATTTCTTCCTCTAGAAAGATATATAACAAGGGCTAAATACACCACTGGGCTCTCCTAGTAATGGGAAATCTTGTGTTCAGAACTGTTATAATGCACAATTGCTATCATTATTACTAGAAACGTAGACAATCACTCTGTGAATTTCTCAGAACAATCTCATTTGTACTTTGGCTTTAATTATACAATAAATTTGCATTTGAGATGCCATTAGCAGTGCATTATAGAAATTTTATGCACTGTGGTCTATGAAAATGAGATAAGTATATGTTCTGACAAGTTGGGGAAAATACCAGTAGTAATTATTACCATAATGCCAGCACTGTTTCTCTACCTTCTTTTATAATACCACTTGGCACAGGAAAATGTAAAAGGTTCTTAAAGAACTATGCAGGAAAGGTAAGACAATGACAGTGATAAAACAACTTCAAAAGGAGTAAAGATTACAAAGGATGGGAAAACTGGAGAAGCTACCTGCTTGGTTCCATCTGGGCTAGGGCCCTTTGGCCTTCCACGCCAGAGCGCAAAGGCATACTTGGACGTGCTCTTCCAGCTGCAGCTGATCTAGTTAAGAGATCACTGCCCCTGTGTATCCCCTTTTTCCCCCAGGGATTTCTGTGCTCCTTGAGATCTGCTAGGGTAACTTCATGCATAAATTATTCCCTGAGGCAGTTTCTGACCATGTGATTTAGTTTAAAATAAACTTAAATTTAAATAAAGTGCTCAGGGTGATGTTTCTCTATGTGTGTTTTTTGAAGAAAAGCACAACACACTGAACCACTTATGTCAAGAAGATCCAACTTAGGAGGGAGCAGCTACAGCTGCAGATGTGCCAGGGTGCAAAAATCACTTAGACCACCAACGGTACTGGAGAAGGTTTATGTGGAGAGGGAATGACTATAAATCTCATGCACTCATCCAGGTAAGAAAAGTATGGAACTTCACAAGGAACAACTGAGGTCTTATTCCTACTGCACTTCAATACAGCAAGACATTCCTTTTCTTTCCCAAAGCAAAGACAAACATTCACCTGATCCAGAACCACAACACATAAACATATATCACACAAACACATAAAATATGCCCTGCCTTGTCTTTTCCTCCTTAGGCAGATCAAATCAAGGGACTTCCCAAAGAATGGGGTCGAATCCCCCAAAAGATACCCAAAGTTTAGGTTGAATCAAAAACCATACATGCAATCAGGAAGTAGTAGCACTTAAAGTTTGCCAGGAGAAAAACAAAACAAGAAGCACCCTACTGTCAACAACAAAAATACTCAACAAGTATATAAACACATATATAACACATAACACAAACCAATGCCAAACCAATAACTGGTAATACTACTTCTCACAATAAAGCTTCATGCTTTCTATCAAACAGTCCAACATTGAGAACATTAATCCTACAAACCATTATTAATGAAGGATGCCACTTGAAATATTTGTCTTCTCCTATAAAAGAAAACATATTCCCCTAAAGAATGCCAAGTTCTCAAATTCTTTACAACATGCGTTTGCTTCACACACACACACACACACACACACACACACAGAATGAAGCAAAGCTTATGAACTCAGTGAAAAATCATGGTAAACATGACTATGTATAAGCTAGCTCTTTTCTTCTTGACAATATGCATACACTCTCAACAGCACAAAGAAGCGTAAAGAAGTTTGGTGGGCACTACACTATATACAGCCTGTATATTTCTTTCAAATCTGTAATGCTAGCTTGAGCCAAATCTCAAGGATCTGTAAGATCAACGGATTCATTGAACTGAAGAACTTATATAATGACATATTGGGTCAAAACAATGCTTCACCTAGTACCACACTGACAGACACAGTGAGAGATGCTATTTAGGGAGAACATACAAGCCTGGCCACTCTCTGTGGTCCATTCCTTTTCCCAGCATTCACAGCCACAGTATTACAGATGTTAAAAGGTCTGTTCCTGCCTATTCCATTTAGCATCTGTTTGGAACACGTTATCTGTCAATCAATCCAATTGCTTTTTGAATCTACTGATACTATCTGTCTCCACCACCTTCTGAGACAACAAAACCCAGAAGTTGACTACCCGTTCTGCAATGAGTGCTTCCTTTTACCTGCAGAGTCACAAACCCCTGTCTTTCAGTAATACTCCGTATGAATCACACGGAAAGCTTCTCATTCACTGCTGCTAATTTTATTGCATCTGTGAGCACAGGAAGATTGGAAAGACTCAATGTATTCAGGGAAACGCAATACCTTTTGTTAAACCAGAACAGCTTTCAAGACCTGATGAAGAAATTGCATACCCAAAAGGTTGCCTCTTTTTCCCAGTTGTATCAGCTGATCTAAAAACAAATGCATTCCCCCACAAATCTAGTAATTATGTATTCTATGAACATTTAATCCAGCTCACCCCGAGACTTAGGTAAGGTTCATTTGTCACCATTTAAGTATTCTTGAACACAAATACATGATAATATCTAATTGCTTAATTAAATCTGGAAAAGCACATGCATAAGTAACCAAATTTTGATCAGATATGTGAAAGGCTAGTTTTTCCTCCTGACTCTCTTCACCAAGTGAAATAAGTTTTCAAAACTGCAAACACATATGGAAAGATATAAAGCAATATGACTGTTCTGCTGACATTTAATGAAAGGGATACAGACTCTCCAGTCATCATCTAACCAGTAAAGACATGTTTACAACCAACAGAGCTGCAATTGAGCAGTTTAACTTCCCTTTTCTCTTTATTTTACCTGCCATGTCTCGAACGCCTGCTTGTAGCTTCATAAGGCTCATCAACCTCATATATGCCAGGGCTCTGGTCTTCCACACTGCTGGAACTCTGCCATTCAAAACACAGATTTTTACCAGCACCCATAGCAAAAGGCAAGTTCTCATATTCTGGTATTTCCTCATACTGACGCACGTTCTCATATTCTGGAGCACAATTACTTGTTAAAGAATTGGAATGCGTTTGTGACAAATGCTCTCCTGAAAGCACCTGCCCATCTAAAGACTCCATCCTTTGATTATTCCGCATCTCGGGTTGACTTCTGTTTCTCTGCCTCTTCTTCTGTAATGCTGGACTACTTATTTCCACAGAATGTGCCTTTGCAGATTTAGCTTTCCTTTCGCTACTTATGGATGCTATATTCCGGTTGTTACCATTTCCATACCCTTCCCCAGTGGAAAGGCTAGCAATAGCACTATCCACTGACTGGCTGCCTTTAGACAGAAATTTATGGAAGTCACTTTTCATTAAGCAAACTGACAGTTTCATATTGAGAAACTTTTTCAAACTGTTTTTCTTCTGAGGGTCTTTGCAAGGCTTGTCTGTCCTTTCCATGTCCACAGAAGAGAGAGATTTGGCTCTAGGCTTGGTCACGACAGTTGCATGGTTGAAGCTTGTAGCAACATTAGCAGTTTTTAATGATTCAGAATTTCCTGAAAATGGAAGAATAGGATGAGCTAACTTCCAGACGGGTTTTTCAGAAGAACGTTTGGGTATATCACAGGAAGACAGTACTCCTTGCTCTTTGGCTGGCGTGTGCATGAAGTGAGTTCCTTCTAGAATGCTGTTTGATTTCTTATCTTCACTGGAGGCATAAGAACTTTTTTCAACAAGCTCTGCTGATGCAGCTTTTTTCAGCAGTCCAGCAGCTGGTAGGCTGTTCCTCTGTGGTTTCTTCGGAATGATTTTTGGAGAACTTTCATCCTTTATTTTAACTTCTTTATCTTCCATTTTTTGTGGGGAATCATGCAGGCTACTGGAAGCAGGTGAATGCTGACTGCCAGTTAATTTGAGTTGCTTTGGCAAACTCATGGACAAAGTATCACATCTGATAAAGTTAGTCCTTTTGTCCACAGCATCTAGCATACTAGCATCATCTGTCATTTTATCCATGGAGTTAACTAAGTTAAGGTCTTTCTCTAAAGAGCATTCAATGTTTTCTACCAAATTAGAAATTTTATGTGACACCTGAGGCAAAAGATTTTGTGATGTTGACTCTCCAGTATCAGCAGGTTCCTTCACCTGATGCATTTTCTCTGCAACGTTTTGAGTTATCTCAGATTTTTCAGGATGAAGCCCTTCTTTACTATTGTTATAAGAAACACTCTGACCAAGAATGTTAATTTTTGCTGGCTTTTTAAAGCTTTGATCAGAAGGCCCAAAGGAATCATTCTCTGAATTAGATGGTTCCTTTGTTCCTTCTCCTGCAGTGTCTATGCCATCCTGACGGACTAGACATGCAGTACGTGGCTTTCTTGGCTTAGGAATTGGAAGCATTTTTGAGCTCGCGGCTGAACATGTTTCAGAAGAAAGAGAAGTCTTTTCTGAATCTGCTTTCATACACATCTCATCTGAAAACATAATACTGCTACTTAAATTTTCATTTTCCAGGATTTCCTGGTCCAACGAACAAGAGCAACTGTGGTTATTTTCACTCAAACTAGGGCAAGTTTCAGACATCTCAAACTCATCAGCAGTGAGCTTACTGTCAGTATTTTGTTGCTTCCCTTTAGCTTCCTCAAAAGAAGATGAAGACTGCAAAAGTTCCATAAACTCTATTTTAACATTGTTCTTGGAACTGGTGCTATTTCCTCTGTCAAGTTTGTCTGCATACTTGTGTCTCACAGGACTGCTGTTAGGGAAGACACTCTGAGTTAGAACATCTTTAAGCTTCTCTTCCAGAATGCTGGCTTTCAAAACTACCTGATTTCTATTTTCTAGTTTTTCATTGTGACCATCTCCCAGATCTAGCGCAGTTTGTTCACCTACTTTGATGTTCTCCAAGTTTTCAAAATGTTCAAAAATTATCTGAGTTTTACAAGTGTTCTCCCCATTTCCAAGCTTATGAAGGCATTCAAATTTGCAAGATGACATTGGTAGAATATATGCTGTGTTATCAGTACTCTCTTCTGAGGCTTCATTTTTATAGTTCAAGTGGTCCAGTATTTGAGAAGAATCTCCTCTGTGTTCCTCTAAGCTTTTTGTGCTTCTTCTCATAGACGATGGAGGTCTAACTTCCGCAGTAGATGAGCTCTTGAGAACCTTTGGTTTTGGTGCAATTGCTGGCTTAGTTTTCCTCGTTGCTTGTATAACACCAGAAAGTACAACATCAGGCTTCGGTGCAACAGGTGGAGGTGTTGCCTTCTGTCCCACAGCAAATTTTGGTTTGGGGGCCACCGGTGGCTTCTTAATTTCTAGGAAGGATGGAAAACAAAGATTTTAGTCACCATCAGCCCATACAACAACTTCACCTGCCACCACAGTATTACTAGAAGATTTGTAACATTTAAATCACATGACCTGCATAGAGGATACTGGCATTTGTATGCATATATTTTTCTCCTGAAAGTATTTCTCCCCCCTTCCCTACCACTTTTTTTTTTTTTTTTTTTTTAACTAGCAGCCTTTCCTCCTTTTAATAGGCACAATCAAGGAGTAGAGGGAAAAATTTTCAAGGATAACTTGCTTCTTAACAACTCTTTCTAACTTTACAAAAGTGTGTGTCCTTGCTCAGATACTGAAGCATGATGCTAATGAAAACAGAAGCAGATTAGCTTGGTTTTGCAGTCTGAACTATTCTAACACTTTTAAAAATGGTGAAAATGATGTTAAGTGCCTACTGTATAATCAGCCACAAAGATAACAGACAGCTAGGGTAATTACCAACACAGTTTAGTTCCTTCCCCTACCACCTTTGGAAATGTTTAACGTAAAAATATTCTCCCCCCTTGTTTTCAAACAATATTTACATGGATTGCCGTACCATCTGTAAAACTGGAGTCTGTCAGCAGCAGTAAAGTGAAATGGATCCTATGGTGTGAGGTTAATGCAACAATTTATAGCCAGTCAGTACCTTCCAACTTTAAAAGTAAAATGTCACTTCTGCTGTGCATCTTATAAAATTACTCTTCCCAACACATTACCATCTGATCTGGAAGCAGCTACCACCGCTATGATTTATGACCCACTTGACAGCCTTAGATAACAAACCTTGAGGAGAGTAGAGGGCAGGAAGGTGAGAGCAAGAGGAACTCGGGGTTTGTAATGTTTTGACCTCTCTCTCTCTTTTTGTGTTTTTTTTTTTTTTTGGTGTGTTTTTGGTTTTTCTAAAGATATGCCTGAGACATTCCAACAAGGCAAGAGATTATTTATGATGGGGGCAAATGGTGGAAAAGCAATTTGAGATTTCTACAGGTTCTCAGTGATCTTGACATATGAAGACTGATTTATATAGTAAGCAAGATTCTCATTTTGTTCTTTATATACTACCTTTGCATTTATTGCCTCTGTTTAGAACAGTATTTTGGTATACTTTCAGGAAGTCAAATGCACTTTAAAGAAAATTCTCACAAAACCATGCTAATTGATGATTCACATGCAAAGGGGTTGCCTAGGCCATTGATTAAAAATTTCAGTATTCCTTTTGAATACTGAATACTGAATACTGTGCTGGGGTGGGTTTGCTGTTGTTATTTGTTTTAAGATGTGCAACTGTAACCTAATCTCTATCCTAGAAATATAAGAATAAGGTTGCAGGCTTAGTTTTTTTTGTTTTTGTTTTTGTTTTTTTAAGAAATCTAGATGGTTAAAAAAAAAAAAATAGATGCACTCAGATGCAAGCATTTCCCAAACACTAATCTGCTCCTCTAAGGAGACTGCCAGAAACAATGTCTTTACTACAGAAACAGGAAAACCATGTTTTTCTAGGACATGAATCATTAAACTGTATCCAGACTGGCTCCACTTAGCCTTAGAATAGTTGTCCTTGATGCAATTATATTAGCAAAGAGGTAAATCTGATGGCAGAGGCAATTTCTGAGGCATTTTGCAAGAGGGAATGCACTATTTCTTTCAAAAGGTATAGCACCACATAATCGAAATGACAGCCAACAGTGGCACAGCTACCAGTTACTGCAAAGGATGCACCACCTTCTGCTTCCTGTCCAAAGACAGATATTTCCCCTGCTGTGAACTGCAAGCCAATAGTTAGCTGGAGGAAAAAAAATTAACCATTTGGATGGGCAGGCACTCACCCTGAATAGCAGAAGACAGACAGATTTCTTGAATACTCAGACTCATGCAATGCAACTGACTTTTCAGTTGGACAATGAAGTGGTTGCAATAGAGGATGAGCTTGTCTTCTACCGTAAAAACAGAGGAGAGAATGACCATTTGGTCATGGAACACTACACTCCGGTAGACCTGGGCCAGGTGCAATAATTTTTATTAAGTCATTAAAGGTCCCTGAACACAGGAGGAGAGAGACAGTCTGCTTGGGAATCCTTCCTGATCCCCAAATGAGATAAACTGCAGAAGATTTAGGAGATAAAAATTTGGCTAGGTAAATGATACCCTGTGGAATATTTGTCCCACTCTGCAAACAGAAGTCTCTGTAGCTCAGAAGTGTCTCTATAGTAGAGCCACCTAATATTTTGGCCACCAGTCAGACTAGATTAGCCTGCAGGGCTTTCAGCTAGCATTCATTAGAGAGAATTTGAGAAGGCACGATATAATACCATTACCTGAATATAAGACTCAAAACCAAAGCACAAAAGTATTAACGGATACAAAGAAAACAAAACAGTTGTTTATATACTGATATTAGAAACCTGGGTAATGAACAAAATCAGAAAAATTCCCTTCTGACAAATGTGTGATTCAGTAAGTTTTCTGAAGCCTCACAGAACTTTCAAATGACTTCGATGTTAAAAGACATTGGAACAGAGAGAAAAGACAGGTAAGTTGCATGGTATATTAAAAATACCCTTATCTGTTTTAAAGTTATTACCAATTTCATCTAGTTTGAATAGGGGTCAATGTATTAGGGGTCAATGTATTAACAGGCACATTACAAGTTTCAGTATCAATACAGATCTGCAATAGGTAACCAAATCAGAAATGAATCTGATGAGCTGCCCTTTCAAAATATATTTATGATGCAAGAGTAAAAAAATCCAGGAGAAAGGAATGCATACCAATATTTTTCCTCAACAAAACATCTTTAAGTTTCTGAAAAACACAAGTGATGAACCTAAGAATAATTAAAAAAAAAAAAAATCACAGCAGCTAAGCAAGAGTAAATTAATATTAGATTTTGATTGGAAATTGCTAATTCAAATTCAGTTGATCATGACCTAATTTAATTCATCATGTGCAAATCCAAAGCAGTTATACATAATACACTGCTTTAGAAAGGGCAATTTCCTATCCTGAAAAGAAAGAAGACCAAGAAAGCAGCAACTGCTACATATAAAGGTGTAAACAATGACTGGAAGTCATACGAGAGTGACTTTTTATTAAATGAAAAGTGGAAACAAGCTTCTTTTGTGAAAAACAATAAATAACATCAAGGAAACAACAACCGCATGGCATGGCAAGTTCGTTGGGCAACAGGTTTTTTCCCGGTGCCAAATGGCTCTGTATACCTAAGAACAGAGATTGTTGGTTATACTTTGAAGGAGAGTAGAAACTGAAGAGAATTTGGAGATCATCGTAGAAAATTATATGAACTCTATGCAAGTGTGTAGCTAAGGCAGTAAATAATCTTACAATTTACAAGGAGATAAATATAAAAAGAGGTAAGGAGTTGAAAATATTTCTGTACTCAGCAGCTGCCAGACTGTTACTGACATACTATGTCACACTTCGGCATTCTTAAACGAAAACTTGGGAAGAATTCAAGAAATAACTACAAGAAGTACCTTAGGTCTAAAAAACATGCCTCAGATTCCAGAAAAGTTCACCCTACTTAATTTATCCAAGCATTTAAGAAGCGAGATGGTAATAGTATACATAATTATATACATGTGAAAGATTTCTGATAATGGATGACTCTCTAATCCAATAAGCAAAGACATAATGAGACCCCCATAGCTGAACACTGAATTTTGACAAGTTCAAACTAGAAATAGGGCTTTTAAAATTATTATTAAACCACAAGGATAATTAACTACAGGAACATCTCGCCTAAGGTTGTGGTGGAGTCACCAGCACTTACAGTCAACCTAAACTCACTTTCTGAGATATGTAATAACTTCACAGGCAATTTTGCACTGGACACTGGATTCTCTGGCCTGTGTTACTCAAACTCCACTGTTAAACATTTTACTATGATAAACATTTTACCTTGTTAAGTTTATTCCCATGCTCTTGAGGTTCTTTTGAACTTCCATGCTTGGGAATGGCAAAAAAACAATAAAAAGTTACTTTCATCTGCATCTGTACGAGAAAATATGAGCAAAAGGTTCTGGCCAAAGAGAAACAAGTTTGTGATCTCTGACTGATCATCCCAGTCCTCCTTTAGAAAACAAATCAAAAGGCTATCCAGAGGATATAAAAACGCAACAGCCCTTCTGTCTAGCAACACGGGCTGTTGTGCACACACAACTTGATATTCCAGTCTTTGCAATGCTCCACGTGAGTGGAGGCCTCCATCCTGATATTCAAAGTCCTCCGAGGGACTGGTTCTAATTACCCAAGAGATGTCCCCTTGCCAGGACCCTACAATCCACCTTGAAGCGATATTCTTTTGGTACCATGAAACCGTAAGAAGACAGGGTAAAACAGTTAATCAGCGTGACACAAGAGAAGATTTCTTACACCAGCTGCATCTAAACTTAAAGTACAGGTACAGAAACAAGTTAGTATGGGGTAAGCCAAGGAGTGAGTTTAACAAATCAGCTACTTTATAGTAACTGTCCATGTGTGTTCTCTTACGTTACTGCACAGTATTTGTGGTAGCTTATTCCTTTTCGATGAGGTGATCTGTTTTGTCTGCACTAGGAAAAGAAAGGAATTGGGCTTGAAACATTGTTACTGTATAGCACCTGGCCTACTGTAAATTCACATACTAGCTTACTCACGGTAGCTTGACCAAATATGCATATTCTATTCTCAGACAGTTAGGAAATAAATATTGAAACTCTTTTAAACTTACCTACTAGGCAACATATTCTTTTCATACATAGCCTACCTCTATGGAGGTACCCACAGAGCGATCAATCTGCTGTTCTTTCTTACATAGAGTAGGAGCTCACTCCAACAGCAGATTGACTGCTCCTGGGATTACTCTCAGTTTAAAATACTCCAGCTCACAGAAGCAGCAGACACAAAACAAGTAAGACACCAGTCAGGCTTTGAAAGAGCATGTGGGCAGAGAGATAATTATTGCTATACGTTTGGAATGTGCATTCAGAGACTGTTGTGACGGTAGTTAATACATTGCACAGAGAAACAGATTCCACAGTATTTTAAAACTCAAATTCTCTAGCAACTTCAGTTTTAACAACTCGAGACAAGACATTCCGGTTCAAACATAGTTACTTTATGTTTTCAGTTACAGAAGGAGAGTTTCATTAGATAAACACCTAAAAAGTATTCTGAGCTCATTAATTTATTTCCTGTGAATGGGGTTTTGCCTTTGCCTTTGTTTTATCATCATGCAGAGGCTCTAATTTTTTTTAAGGTGTCACAATGCTAAAAAGTAAACAAAAAAAGAATGAATCATGACATCCCGGAAGACAACACATGGAGTTTTTAAAGTACAAGGGAAAATGATGGTTTCCAAGCCACTAGGTTTTTAGAAAACATCCTAAACAAATTGCAAAAGGAAAAGATTAATTTCAAAATCTCATGTTGTTCAATGACTTGTTGCAATAAAACAGGAAAGTTGGGGATAACTTTAGAGCAAATGCAAGAGATGAATAAACAACCTTTTAAGATCACATGTAGAGATAAAGCTGAGTAACTATAATGAGACTTGACATATCAGAGGGTTAAAGGGACACTAAACCCTGTAGGCTTCATTTTTTCAGACCTTAAAAGTAATGAAGTGTGATAGGAAAAGTCATGTTGATTCTCTTTATTCTGTTCCTGATATGACTTTTTTTCTTTTGAGTTACATTTTTGACATTAAAATACACTACACATTTTTCGTTGCTGCTGCCAAACCAAATTTCAAATATATATTTGAATATATATATTGAGCTGTATATTCCACCCACCATTAAATAAGTCTGTATAGATTCACATATAAGGGCTGTTTCTTCAGCAACAAATAATAAATATCAAATTTGCCTATCAAGCTAAAGCCTTTCATTTCTGCAAATCCTAATTACAAATATTAAATCAATACTTATGACTGTCTACCAAAACACTTTGCTCTAAAGGTACATTAAAACCACAGGTGAGAGATATATTCAAGCCCTTCAAGTTAAATTGAATAAAGAGCAGAAGGAAATCCAGGCATTTCAAGTTCTGTCTGTAGTCTTCACATCTGACAACGTTTTTACTAAAAAGCTATGTTATCAATCAGATGTCAAAAAGCATATCATTTTAAACAGCACAAACTAGAGTAATAACTAAATTCACAATCTGAATGATTTCAATATTCAGAAAACCATAGGAATAAATTTAAAATATAGGGGCTAGTAAGAATTGATTTGAGCATTAGCTTTATATAGCATTGGGATGTATATATTTCAGGATATGTATTCTGTGGCAATAGGAAAAGGCAGACTTTAAGCTTCTACAACCTCAGGACTGTCTTCTCGCAGTCCTTAGTCTCTTCAGTCATACACTGCTTGTGAGCTCCTTAACTAAACTGTCAAAGCTGTCATGATCCTGTCAACAAGATCATGAATCTCTCATCTTGCTTCACCTGTTCCCCATTTATTTTCTTACCCTCACATGGATAAATTCTTTATCCCCCCTCCAATAGCCTTCACACGGTCTTTCAGCTTCCCTCTTCCTGCCCACCACGACCCTTTATGCCTTCTCCTTCAAAACCCTCTCGAAAATTCACATTTTCCACGAAGCCTTCCCACTTTCTTCTTTCTGATATTCCTCAGCATCCCTTTCTCTTTCGCCTTTTTAAGTGGCTTTCCCCAGCAGACTCCCTCCCTCTGCACCTTCCCCACAAACACCACGACGACGACACAAACTAAAGCGACGGATCAGAGACTCGGCCCTGGCATCCGACCCCACACAGGTGCAGAGCCTAATCCCCAAAGTCCTGGAATAACTGTTTAGTGCTGCAAAGCTGTCCAACTTTCTGAAACTTAGTACCGTATCAAATTCAATTTTAACAGTCCAGCTCCCAGCTCTTGAGCACCCCCTAATATACATCTTTTATTTGCACAGCTGTTTAACTCTTAAAAAAAAAAGTAGCAGTGAACTGTACTACCAGTAGCATTACTAAATACTTCAAACATACAACGCAGCTGTTAAACAGAGATGATCTAAACAAAGTCAGAAAAGTATCTGATAAAAGCGGGAATATATTATATGGGGCAGAAAGATGCATTAAATTGCTTTCTGTTTTCCAGTGATCTGTGCTTATTAGCTAAGGGATAACTTAAAGTAACTCTAGGCTGGATAACAATTTGACTATTGCTCGAGGGGAAAGACACTGCAAATTAGCTTGATGCTTAAAGTCCACGGGTTTTGGGGGGGTTTTTTTGTTTTTTTTTTTAAGAAAAGCCCGCTCCCCCGAAGGCTTTTTGCTGCTTAAGGCTTACAACCCCCGGCGACGAGTTTCCCCACGAGAGCGGCGGGCGGGCGGGCACCCACCCCGCGCCTCGCGTCCCACCCCGGCGGCGCGGCTCCCGCCGGGCTCCCGCGGCCACTCACCGGCGGAGCTCATGGCGCCTCCGGCTCGTCCTCCCCCGCCGCCGCCGCCGCCGCCTCAAGCCCCGGCCCCTCTCAGCGCCGCCGAGAAGGAGCCCATTGTCCCGCGGCGCCGCCGCCCAGCAGCGCCCCCGGCCCCGCGCCCCGCTACCGCCTGGCCCCGCGCA